>NW_004443984.1:15159408-15204762 GCF_000243295.1 Trichechus manatus latirostris
AAAGACCAAACTTGCTGGTCTGACAGAGGCTGGAGAAACCCCAAGAGTATGGCTGCCACTCACCCTTTTAACTCAGTACTGAAGTCACTCTCGGGGTTCACCCTTTAGCCAAACATTACACAGGTCTATAGGGCAAACAATAACACACATGAGAAATGTGCTTCATAGTTCAACCATGTAGACAAGACTAAATGGGCACACCGGACCCAAAGCAGAGACAAGAAGGCAGGAAGGGACAGGAAAACTGGATGAATGGAAACAGGGAACCCGGGGTGGAGAAGGGGAGAGTATTGACACATCACGGGGTTGGCAACCAATGTCACAAAATGACTTGTGTATTAATTGCTTAATGAGAAACTAACTTGCTCTGTAAACTTTCACCTAAAGCACAATTAAAAAAAAAAAAAAAAGGCTTTGGAGTCAGTGGCCAGGGTTCAGGTCTCAGCTACATCCACCATGTGACCGTAGGCAAATTATTTAACCACTTTGTGCCTCAATTACCACATTTGTAAAAATTAGGTTAATAAAACTTGATGTGAGACTTCAACATGGAAATACATATATAGCTTTTAGAACAGTGCCCTGTCCTTTGGAAGCACTCAATGAATGCTGTTGTTTTTATCTGCCATCAAGTTAGCTCTGACTAATGGTGACTCCATGTACAATAGAATGAAACACTGCCCGGTCCTGCGCCATCTTCACAATTGTTGGTATGCTCAGGCCCACTGTTGCAGCCACTGTGTATTCTGAGTGTCTTCCAACCTAGGGGGCTCATCTTCCAGCACCATATCAGATAAATTCTGTTGCGATGCATAGCGTTTTCATTCGCTGATTTTTCGGAAGTAGAACACCAGGCCTTTCTTTCTAGTCTGTCTTGGTCTAGAAGATCTACTGAAACGTGTCCACAATGGGTGACCCTGCTGGTATTTGAAATATCAGAGGCATAGCTTCCAGCATCACAGCAACACACAAGCCACCACGGTAGAACACACTGACTCATCACTGCCCTCCTCCATCTTCCACCCCAGTAGCCTGTGTGCTCCACAAGCCCAGCACAGGGCCCACCGTATTGCAGGCACCCAGGAAATATCTATGCAATGAAGTTCCAATCCATCTACTCTGTTCCCCTCATTTTACTAATGGGCAAACTGAGGCGCAACCGTGAAAGTGATTGGTCCAAAGTCATACAACCATTTGGAGGCATAAGGGGGTCTAGAGCTTTGGGTCTTCCATGTCAAAGCCTCGCTCTCGCTGCTAGAACATGCCAGGGCAGTGCTTCGTGTTTCCACAGACATAGGCTGCACACCTTACAAGCCAGATCATGCATCCTACACAAAACTAACCAATTAGAGTAAGGCAAGGCCTCGGCTCAGCCGCCACCTCCCAGCACGCCAGCCCTTTCTTCACTTAACACTAAGGGCTTGAAATACCAGCAGGCAAGCTATAAATAATCCAGAAAAAAATAATCCAAAAATTAACAGAGGGTCTGTCAGCGAGCCAGTGGGGCTCCTCTCCCAAGGCAGATGATGCATGAGCTGGCGGAGATAAGACTTTGGTTGGGCATATTTAAGATGAGCGCAGACAGCAGTGGGCACTCGCGCGGTCCCTTCTGCTGCTGCCAAATGGGAAACCCCATAGATCAAACCACAAGATAAATGAGGACATGAAGGCCTCATACACTCTAGGATTTTAACTTGAAAGACCAAGATTCCAACTTAAACTAGCACCTCCTTCAGTACTAACTCGTTAACCAAACCCGTTGGCTGTCGAGTTGACTCCAACTCATAGCGACCCTATAGAACAGAGCAGAACTGCCCCATAGAGTTTCCAAGGAGTGGCTGTTGGATTCGAACTACCAACCTTTTGGTTAGCAGCCAAGCTCTTAACCACTGCACCACTGGGGCTCCCCTTCAGCACCAGAGGTCTTAAATACTAGAGGTTTTAAATACTCACAACTAACATTTATCGAATTCTTAGCAAATATGTGCCAAGCCCTTAGCACAGCCTTTGTATATATTAACTCACTTGATCTTTTAAAAAACCCTATAAGGTATGAACTATTATCATCCCCATTACACATATGAGAAACATCTGTTATGTGATCCAATAAGATTACAGGCACAGTCAAAGCACGAGCAACAAGAGATGAAATAGATAAAATGAACTTCATGAAAATGTAAAACTATAAACCAAGGTTGTTGTCTTGAAGGGTCCTTGAGAGATTAAGTAGACACAAAAAGGGAAGTCCGAACATCCACAGTGGCTCCTGACACCTACTGCGTGACCCAAGGTATGGGCTACGTCACCCCCCGGGCTTGTAAGAGGCAGCCCAGACAGCCCCTCAGGAGCTGGCTGAAGAGTTAATAGCTATTTGATGGACACCCACCACTATATTACAAATGGTCGGGAGCAACATAAATGCAAATGAGGCCATGGGGGCAGAAAACCAGCCTTCCCAAGTGTATCCTGCCTGCCTTGCAATGTCCTGGTTCCATCCCTGAGCTTAATATTTCATGCAAAAGGCAACACCAAGATCGCTGCTCCAGGAAACCCTAGGGAGGACAATCAGGATGACAAATGGAATCCTCCTCCTTGTAGCTTGGAAATGCCAAGAGGTGTGGGTGATGGGTAGAAATACGTAGACACATTAAGGCAGTGAGCCTCTGACTGAGGCTGATTTATGGACAAAGGGGCTCAGCCCTCACCTTTATTTACATTGCTTGGAGCACATAAACTCCAAGAAAATTCAGTATTTTAATTTGGGCATCTGGCTTGTGCTTTTTGTTTTTTTCTTTTTCTTTAAATCACTTTTCTATGCATGCTAGAAAACCAGACTAAATTGTAAACCCTCATACCGGAGGGCGCCTCTATCTCTGTCTCGCCTGTTTCAGAACGTAAGTTCCTTGAGGGCACACAAGACGTGCTTATGATGCATAAAGAGTTCTGCTGTGGCATCTGCAGTGCAGATGCGTGCATCTATGTGTGCATCAGTTAGACACTGCACTGAAGCTTGGGGACACGGTGGAGCATGCACTGGATGGGACGGTCATCAATGTCCCTTCCTTTATAGCACAGACACTTGAGATTCCATATCCCACCCATTTCTCTAGTTCCACCATCTTCTCTCCATCCCAATTTTCAAGTCCCTCTCCTCACTCATCTACTGCAGAGTCCACAGGTTTACTTCATCTCTGCTTAAACCAGGCAAGACAATATTCCCCAAATTAAGCAACCTGCCCACTTGATATTTTTTAAGGTGATATTGATTGATTTGGTGATATTGTTAAAGATGAGAAGCTGCAGAAATTCAGAAATTGGTGGGACCTCAGAGACGTCTGGAGTTTCAGGGTAGTACAAACAGTTAAGCTCTTGGCTGCTAATCAAAAAAGGTTGTTGGGTCAAGTCCCCCTGAAGATGCCTCGGAAGAAAAGCCTGGTGCTCTACTTCCAAAAAATCAGCCGTTGAAAACTCTGTGGAGCCCAGTTCTACTCTGACACGCATGAGGTTGCCATAAGTTGAAAATGACTTGCCAGAAATTGTTGTTTTGTTTGTCAGTGTGTTTCAGAAGGTCTTGCCCAATGCCCTCATTTTGATTGGCCCAATGTCCCAGCTCCTAAACAGCTGAGATGCCTCCTACAAGTCACAGGGTGGGAGGCGATAGCGTGACCCAGACCTTTGGCCATGCAGTTGGCATCACAAGCCACTGTGGAGGCCGGAATTTCCCTGTTTGTTCCTCTCTCAGTCTCTCAGTTGTACAGTCAGGACCAGAAATCCGTTCTCTTGATTCCTACACTGGGCCTTCCTGCTGCTGTTCTTTCCTCCTCTGGCGTCTGGAACTCAGTGGACATCCGATTTATCATGGCGTCCCCAGCACTTGGCACGGTGCCTTGTCAATCAGAACATGCTTAATGAATGTTTAGTTGAACGAATGAACAAGAAAATAAACTCTGTCTCCTTAGTGCCTTGAATGCCATACCAAAGACAAGGGCCAACATTTACAGGGATTTAGCAAGTGCCAGGCACTGTGCTAAGCCCGTTACACACACGCTCTTGTTTATCATACAACAAACCTAGGAGGTCGGTGCTATCATTCCTATGAAGACACTGAGGCCCAGTTTCATAAAGCAATTTGCCCACGTACACAACTAAGAAGTGTTAAGAGAGAAGATTCACAACCAGGCAACGGACTCCAGAATTTCTGTCGTATGCTACAGAGGTTGAACGGCCCTCTGTGTTGGCGTCTTAATTTGTTCAAACAAGTCATTACAGTGAAAGCAAGAAAGGGTTTTTCCTAGTAATTATTGCGTTTCAGCCTTTCTCTGGGTTGTACCCAGAAGATGACATACTGTGGCTGCTAAGGAGCCCCTGGCTGGTTGCAAATGGTCAAGTGCTCCACTGAAAGGTTGGTGGCTCAAACTCACCCCAATGAGCCTTGAAAGAAAGGCCTGGTGATCTGCTACTGGTAGGTCACAACCTTGAAAACCCTATGGAGTGCAGTTCTACTCTGCAATGCATGGGGTCACCATGAGTCAGAGTTATCAACTCTATGGCAACTGGTTACTGGTTGCTGCTAAATTTTTCATTTTCTTTGAGGGCCAATCTCCAATGAAAAGCACAACGAAGAGAAGATTCCTTCCCACCAGATCACATTGAGCTTTCTCCATATTTTTCTTCTCTCAAACATCTAGATCCAGTGTGGGAGTTGACTGGCCAGCATGTCTGGCAGATGGTCATGCAGATTTTGTCTGGCCTTCTGATGATCACTTCCCGGTGGGCAGCTCTCATCCTTAGCAAGGTCTGCCTTCTGTTTGCAGAAGCCTGGCTCTCTTTAATGTTCTAAGTCCGGGTGGTACACCAGCCAAACATTAACCAAACACAAAAGAAGAGAAATGCAAAACATTTACTCGGCTCCTCTAGGGGATTTTAATTGCAGGTAATAAACCATTGTTAAAAGGAAGGTTTATAATCAGAAAGTGAACCCCAGCTTAGGGTGTTTGCAGTGGACCAGTGAAATGATTTTGTAAATGCTATCTTCTCTAATAAATCTGAATGCTGCTGGAGAGATTAGGCCATTAGCCAGTGTGGGCATAAATGAGAAAATGATATGATGGATCACATGCTTGAGGGGTTTTAGGACGTAGCTGGAGATGGGGCAGGATGATACTAGTTAGTAACGGCAGTTGGCCAATCAAATCACAATGCCCAAAATCTAGTTTGAGGCTGGTCCTGTTATTCTGACTGTAACTGGTGCTTTCCAATATTCATGCCAGGAGGTCACTCTGCAGACATTTTTGCCTAAATAAAGAAGGAGTTTTCTTAAAGCCAGGGGCCCAAGACAGAGTGATCTAATTATATCAGAGCTAGGCAGAGTTGAGTTTGAGAAACAGAAAAACCAGTTGCCATAAACCCCAACTCATGGCAACCCCAAGTGTGTCAGGGTGGAACTGTGCTCCATAGGGCTTCCAATGGCTGATTTTTCAGAAGTAGTTCACCAGGCCTTTCTTCCAAGGCTCCTCTGGGTAGATTCAAACCTCCAACTTTTCAGTTAGCAGTCGAGTATGTTAAACATTTGCATCATCCTTAAAATTTGCAGAAAACTCAAAGGCCCAGGGCAGTAGCCATAATTTCCCAAACCCCTTGTCAAGCACCTAAATGCATGTGGCATTGTTGAGCACCACAATGAACAGGGCACAGCACACGTGTCCAGACCCATTCAGTTACAGCAGGTTCTGACCTGTGGACCACAGAGACTCTGGGTGACCAGAGTAACTTACAGGAAGTCCAAAAACCCACATGTCCCCAATGTGCTGCCTATGCACACAATGAGCCCTTTTTCTTCCATGTATGTACTATGATTTTTCAAATGTATGCAGATGCAGAAGCAGCATCCATGTGACAAGGCTCCTCAATTCACTGTAAACTTTTGCATTTATATATATTCTCAACCAGACAGAAAAATACAACTACTAGCGTGCAGGGGCCAGATTCAGTCATTCTCATTCTGTCTCTTTTTCTCTCCCCATCTCCCTCTTCCTCTCCCTTTTTCTCTCTTTCTCTCTATTTTTCACCATTAAAAAGGGTAGGCTTCCAATTTGAGAACCACTGTTCTAGTGGGAATATGGATGGCACAAACCTTAAATCCACACATGAACTGAAGGTATAGAATAGCCCTTTTGGCTAAAGTTTAAACTATTGAGAAATGGCCCCTGGCTAATGTTTAAAGTGTGCAGGTACTCACTAGGGCAGTGATCATTTTGTTGGTGCTAGTTTGGGAAGAGCACCCTGGTGGCACAGTAGTTAAGGGTTTCTGTGAGCTAGGGCTGTTGACCAAAAGGTTGGCAGTTTGAATCCACCAGCAGCTCCTTGGAAACCCTATGAGGTAGTTCTACTCTGTCCTTTAGGGTCAATATGAGTCAGAATCGACTTGATGGCAACGGGTTTGGGTTTTTTTTTTTTAGTTTGGGACACAAACCATTATCTTTACTTTGAGGACAACCTCCTATAGCTCAGCCTCTGTGAGTGCAGCTTTTCAGTCCTTAAACCCTCCCTGTTGGATCATGTTGAAGACATCTGGATAATTTCTTATATAAACCATTTATGGGTGTCATGGATTGAATTGTGCCCCCCAAAAATATCTGTCAACTTGGCTGAGGTCATGATTCCCAGTATTGTATGACTCTGTACCATTTTGTAATCTGATGTGATTTCCCTGTGTGTTGTAAACTCTATGACTATGATGTAATAAAATGGATTAGCAGCAGTTATACTGATGAGGTCTACAAGATTAGATAGTGTCTTAAGCCAATCTCTTTTGAGATATAGAAGAGAGATGTGAGCAGAGACACATAGGAAACTCATACCACCAAGAAAGCAGCACCGGGAGCAGAGCGTGTCCTTTGGACCTGAGGTTCCTGCGCTGAGGTACCCCCAGACCAAAAGACTGATGCATCACTGGGACCTTCTTCCAGAGCCAACAGAGAGAGGGAGCCTTCTCCTGAAGATGATGCCCAGAATTTGGACTTGCAGCCTACTCAACTTGAGAAAATAAATTTCTCTTTGTTAAAGCCATCCACTTGTGGTATTTCTGTTAGAGCAGTACTAGATAACCAAGACAATGGGCTCTGATCATGACCTCAAATGCAAGTCTAAGGCACGTGGATGTGAAGGGTTGGAAAGCAAGTTCAACAGGACGTCATGAGAAGTTTGGCTCTTCTCAGAAGCAAGACCTCTAAGCAACACAGAAACGACAAGAGAAAGACCTGGGGTTTGGAACACAAAGACTCAATCTTACCTTTGGGAGACAGAAATTGGTTGGGGAAATAAACAGAATTTTATTCAAAGGGGAAAGAATTCAGAGTTCAATAATACAAATACACTATTAATAATGAAATGTTCCATCTACTGAATCCCCACATTCTGCCAAAGCTTTGTGCCAGGCACATTTACGTTATTCCCTTAAACCAGTGGTTCTCAACCAGGGGGCCGGAGGTGGATTTTGCCCCCCAGGGTAATTTGGCAATGTCTGGAGACGTTTTCGCTTTTCCCAACTATGGGGGTGCTCCTGGTATCTGGTGGGCAGAGGCCAGGGATGCTGCTAAACATCCTGCAATGCACAGGATGGCCTGCATGGCAAACGATTATCCAGGCCAACATGTCAATAGTACTGCAGTGGAGAAACCTTGCATTAAACTATCACAATTACCACTGTGATGGAGGTGTTATCAGCCATGTGTTATAGATGAGGAAACTGAGAGCTGAGAAGGCAAAGTCTATGCTCAAGGTCACATAGCTCTCAAGTCCTATCACCAGGATCAGAATCAGGTCTGTTTCACTCCCTCAACCCATCTATCTGCTACATGATCTTGACGATGGAAGTGACCTCCTCATTTTATAAACAAGGAAACAAAGGCTCAGATGCTAAGTGTCTTGCCCTGTATCTCACGATGACTGATGACTCTTTGTCAACAGTTCTTTTGAGGCCAGTATGAACACAAGTGACTTCACCCCAGAACAAATGAGTTGCCAACAGATGTCTTTCCCTTATCTATTAACCATTACTACACCCTAGTAATTAACCTCTCATCTTTCCTCCTTTAACACTGGTTTTATTCCTCACATCTAATTCACTAGCTTACTCATTCAATCACCATTTATTAAGCTCCACCTATATGCTGGGCACCATGAAAGTGCTGAAAGTAACTGTGTCAATAGGTGAATAAAAGAGAACTATAAGTATTTTATTCATACACTAGCTAGTGGGCAGCGTGCAGTGGAGGGTCAGTGGTAGAATCCTTCCTTTCCATGCAGGAGACCTGGGTTCAATTCCTCGCCAATGCACCTCATGCACAGCCCACCACCCGTCTGTCGTTGGAAGCTGGTGTGTTGCTATGATGCTGAACAGGTTTCAGTGGAGCTTCCAGATGAAGACAGACTAGGAATAAAAGCCTGGCAATCTTTTCCTAAAAAAAAAATCAGCCAATGAAAACCCTATGGATCACAATGGTCCAGTCCCATTGTGCATGGAGTTGCTATGGCCCCAACTCAATGGCAGCTAGCAACAACAGCTCAGGGGTTGGCAGACTACAGTCCAAGGAGGCCACCAGTTTTTGTAGATAAAGTTTTATTAAATACAACTCTGCCCATTCATTTATTATTGCGTATGACTGCTTTCGCATTACAATGGCAGAACTGAGGAGTTGCAACAGACATTGTGCGGCCCACATAGCCTAAAATATTTACTATCTGGTCCTTTATAAAAAAAGTTTGCCTACCCCTGAATTACTCCATTAAGTTCCGAAGAGAATGCATTAAGTGAACTCCAAACGGAATCAAGAAACACTTTCATCTACCCATGCAACTGTAGTACCTATTGGCAGTGGGGGAATCTTAGCTGTTTCATGCTAATACAAATCTAATTCTCAAAAGCACCAAAACATTTTGATCCTTAAAAGTACTTTCTGCTTTTCTAGAACCCATTGTAAATAGATCTTCAAACGAAGTTCAAATGTATATTATTTCTATTTTACTGTCAGAGCCAAGAAGTGAATGCTCTTTGTTGCACTGGAAGATGAGGCAAGAAATAAAACAGAGATCAGACTTCCCAATATCAGGAGTAAGAGTTAATCCAGCAGTCTCCTGTCACACTGCAGCGGCCACTGGCTTGATATTTTCCTTCTATTCCTCTAAGCCACCACCGGTCTGTCAGTTTGTTGTACTGTGGCAGCTTGCGTGTTGCTATGATGCTGAAAGCTATGCCACTGGTATTTCAAATACAAGCAGGGTCATCCATGGTGGACAGGTTTCAGCACAGATTCCAGGCTAAGACAGAGTAGGATGAAAGGCCTGGTGATCTACATCTGAAAAGCAGCCAATGAAAACTCTATCGATCACAACAGAAGGTTGTCTGATATAGTGCTGTAAGATGAGCCCCCTAGGTTGGGATGCATTCAAAACACAGTGGCCGCAGCAATGCACTTAAGCACACCAGCAATTGTCAGGATGGCACAGGACCAGGCAATGTTTCATTCTGCTGTACATGGGCTCACCATGAGTCAAAGCCAACTCAACAGCAAATAACAACAATAACATTTGTCTAAGATGCACAGTAAAAGGCCCCATTCCAATCTTCCCTAGTGTTTCTGCCCTACTCTCAGCCTTTGATGGGTGGTGGATGGAAGTCCACTGACCTGAGTCCAAGGTCTAGGCATGAGCCTGGGGCAGCAGGAGCTCCACCTGCTATGCACACAGTCACGGCCACAGCAGAAGTCAGAACATTAACCTAACCATCCAACAGCTAGTGGAGAACTAAACTCAAAGATCCTGATAAAAGAGACTCTAAGGTCTACTGGGATCTCCCTGCAGGGATAGTGAAGAGAGAGGAATTAGGTGGATTTATCATGACAGCTAAGCCCCCTCCCCAACACCACAGAATATATACATCCACATAGTAAGAACACGGGTCTCCACACAGGTGTCCTTTCCCTATTTAAAAATCTTAAATGTTTGGTGATGCAGGGTGCCAAAAATCCTAAATTATGGTGATATGGGGTGCCAAAAAGTCTTCTCACTAAAAGAGACGTTACCAGCTCTCTTTACTGAAATAAACAGGAAGTTTCCCAGTGCAACCTGCCCTTGTTTGCAGATCACTAACTGCAAAAGCTGGACAACAGAAAAGGAAGATAGAAGAATTGATGCCTCCGAACTGTATTGCTGGCAAATAATATTGAATATCCTGTGGACTGTCAGAAGAACAAACAAATTAGTCTTCGAAGAAATATAAGCAGAATGCTCCTTAGAAGCAAGGATGGCGAGACTTCAGCTTGCTTCCATTGGACATGCCGTTGGGAAGAACCAATCACTAGAAAAGGACATCATGTTTGGTAAAGCAGAAGGTCACTGAGAACAAGGGACATCCTCATGAAATGGACTGACAAGTAGCCACAACAATGGTCTCAAACATCTCAATGATCTTGAAGATGGCATAGGACTGGGCAATGTTTCATTCTGTTGTACCTATGGTTGCCATGAGTTAGAGCCGAGTCAATAGCAACTAACAAAACAACTGCTTGATGGGAGGCTAGAAAAGAAGAAACTCTAAGTTAGGCATTAAGAAGATGGGTCATTGGAAGAACAGTCAAATGACTGTAAAACTCTACTGGAAAGATGCAAGAGTTAGTGTAGAAAATGGGATTCATTTTATAAAAATGGATTCCTCCTTCACCATAGGCCTCTCGTTTGACATGGGGGTTTAGAGTGTGAGGACACAGTTTTAGGATGATGACTGCACCATCCAGGTCTTATAAGACAAGCTGGCCCATGTCTAAGAGGGAGTGGCCAAGGCCAAGTTAGACCTAATCCAATAAACTACTCCTTTTCCCCCATCAGGCAGCCCGGCTTCAACTTACAGGCGGAGAAAGATAGGACATCTGGTTCAGTGTCTCTCTTGGACAGATAAGCTTAAATCTCTGTGCCTCAGTTTCCATGTCTGAGAAACAGACTGTTGTGCCTACCTCAATTCAATCACATGCGCCAGCTGTTGGATCCGTGGGATGATGCCTATGAAAGCCCTTGTAAGCCGCAAAGGGCTGGGTGATGAGAGACAGACTGTAGGGCTTCCCTGTTGCCCTCCTGGGTCCAAAGGAAAGAAAAAGAGTGGATAAATGTAGTGGAAGCCTGGAAAAGGGGTTCCGTACCAATAGCTTCTCTGTAACACATAGGGTCTCCATGAGTTGGCATCAATTCCATGTTAACAGATTTGGTTTTTTTTTTTTTACCATTGGCTTTGTGAGCTGGGGGATGCTCGACCGAGCTTATGTTTTAGAGGCTAGTTTAATAACCCAGTTATGTTTAGGGTTAGAATTAGGGTTAGAGTTACGTTTCAAACGGCAAGAATGGGGAAAATGTGGTATAAATCCCACTGTGTTCCAAGCTGCATGTACTAAAGTAAAGCAAATACATCATGTTCAATGGTTTTTGAAAAAGGTGATAATGTTGAAGGCATTGGCAGATTTTGAGTTAACCCATGGCAGACTTAACCCATGTGTTGACCAGCTGTGTCTTAACAAGGTTCTACTCTATTTGTCGATGATAATGATCCACACTGTGGAATAGTTGACCATGGAATCGTGATCCTTTTTCACAGGACTTCCATTAAGACTTAAACATGCCTATCTCCTTCAGCAGGGCTGCCTGGTATGAGGTCAAATTGCAAACCAAGCAAACAGAGCATGGCTGCCAGCTAATGGGCTGACAGTCCCCACAAAATGGCAGCCTTCCTAAGTCCCAGGTCTAAAGATATGTTAAATATTCCCATTTTTCCTTGCTTCACATAGTAAACCTTGTAGAAATAGAAAAAGCAATCCACTTGATGTTAAATACATAAGTCAAGATAATCAATATACATATAATCATAGGTCAGTTCTTCCCGGGCATCATTTATTGTACCCTATGGCACCTCAGTTGCACTGTTCATGGTCAGCATCAAATTCCTAAATCGCATACCTGGCTGTCATCAAGAAGCAGTGAGCACAGAGTTTCAGCTGGCAAGAATGGGGAAAAGGTGGCATAAATCCCACCATGTGCCAAGTTGCACATTATGAATTAAAGCAAATACACCATGTTCAACGGTTTTAAAAAAGTTCAAGTTAATCAAGGAAAACGAATTAATTCATCTATTGCAGCTGTCAAGAAGCCCCACTCTTGGCTAGAAGTTAATACAAAGGGGTGAGCTTATTTTAAAAGATGCAGGGCTCTGATCACACTGAGATTCACATCTTGTCTTGTTCTCTTTGGAAGAAAAAAAAAAAAGCTATTATTCAAGATCTAAACCCCGGATCATCTTCATCTTCCTTCTCCTTAAGAAATGATTCCTCTTTAGGGAGATGATCCTGGCTAGCAGCCATTCTCTGCAGTGTCCAATACCAAACTATCCAGAAAGTTCTACTTTTTAACAATCTATTGTGGTCAGTTTCAACCTTTAGTGTCTAAATCAATGTATTTTCCAGCAAGCTTTTATCGCACATGGTCACTGTCATGCCCATCTGTGAAGGCTTCTATAGTTGTCACTTCATTGTCTGCTTTCCCATTATACCTGTCTTCTTGTTGTGTGCTACTGAGTCAATTTTCGACTCATAGCAACCCCATGTGACAGAGTAGAACTGCCCCATAGGGTTTTCCAGGCTGTAATCTTTACAGAAGCAGATCGCCAGATTTTTCTCCCATGGAGCTGCTGGATGGGTTCAAACCACCAACCTTTTGGTTGGCAGCTAAGCACTTAACTGTTGTACCACGAGGGCTCCTTGACACTGTCTAGGCCTTGATCTTAAATGTAATTATGTTTCCATGTCAGTGGCACCCACCAAACTGGGAGCTCCTAGATAACTCATCCATATCTTATTAAATCTGTGGTCCTGGAACCTATGTGCCCAATCTCTCACGATGGAGACAGAGAGAAAAGAGGGAGAAGAAAGAAGAGGAAGAACAGGCAGGCAGACATATCAGCAAAAAGGCCAAACGATCCCACTGGCATTATCTTTGAGCCACCTTGCTGTGTAGAAGGTCAGCGAAAAAGAGGAATATCCTCAACGAGATGGACTGACACAGTGGCTACAACAATGGGCTCAAACAGAGCAACGATTGTGAGGATGGTGCAGCACCAGGCCATGTTTTGTTCTGTTGTACATAGGGTCGCTATGAGTTGGAATCGACTCTACAGCCCCTGACAACAACAGCTATGTCACCGCGGTATCCTTGTCCCAGTGACACAGGCAGGCTCTAGCTAGAGTCAGGCAAACCTGTGTTCCAACCTCCTGTTCTTCTACTTACCAGATGACCACTTTCTAGAGCTTGGAAAACCTACTTAACCTTCCAAAGCCTCAATTCCTTTATCTGCAGAACAGAGGTGGTAATAATACCTACCTCGTGGTGATATGAAGGGAAGAGGAGAAAGTGTTCATTAAGCACACTGTACAGGGTCTGGCACCAAGTAAACGCTCAACAAATACAAGCTATTTTTACTACTAGAATCTTCCATGATCTCAAAAGTCTCTCCAGCTCCCAATTCCAATCCTGGAACATCTCTTTATCTAAGAATGAGTCAACCCCCTACTAAGAAGCTCCAGGGTCCCCATACCCTTTCCCAGATAAACTCGTCACTGTCGAGTTGATTCTGACTCATAGAGACCCTATAGAACACAGTAGAATTGCCCCATAGGGTTTCCAAGGAGCAGCTGGTGGATTCGAACTGCTGATCTTTTGGTTAGCAGCAGAGCTCTTAACCACTGTGCCACCAGGGCTCCAGATAGGAAGTGTCTTTGTTTCCTGGGGCTGCCGTAACAGAATGCCACAAAATTGAGTGGCTTATGAGAACAGAAATTTATTTTATCATAGTTCTGGAGGCTAGTAGTCCGAATTCGTGGTGTCAGCAGGGCTAGGCTCTCTCCAAAGGCTCCAGAGGAAGATTCTTTCTTATCTCTCTCAGTTTCCAGAAGCCCCAGGCGTTCCTTGGCTTGTAGCTGCAGTGTAACTTCTTGTCACATGGCCATCTTCTCTCTGACTCCCTGTGTCTCTCTTCTTTTTGTAAGGCCACCACTCAAACTGATTAGGCACCACACTACTCCATTCCAAAGACCCTATTTCCAAACAAGGTCATGTTCACAGGGGTTAGGACTTCAGTATAAATTTTTTGGGGGGACACTATTCCATCCATAACGTTGGAAGGAAGACCGAGTCCTCTCTACAGCTCTCGTTATCCAAAGCCCAGCAACGAGGCAGAGGGAGGAGAGAGTCTCACACTTGAACATGGCTCAGCACGTCCAGAGCTGCCCTCTTACCTCTGGCCGGCACGAGTCCTTCCTGGTTACAGAGTCTCTGGCAGGCACAGAGCATGTTTCTTGCAGTGGAGCTCTGAGGATTTACGATGACTGAGATTAGTGTCTGGCGCACAAATCCTAATTACAACCGCCACAATGCCAAGTTTAGAGCCAAAGGGATTTCTGGGTCAGACATGGGACATGATATGCAAAGCTATAGTGTCCTGGTTAAGATAGCAGGCAGCCTCCGGCATCACCTTTACCAGTGTTTGTATCCTGGCTCTGCCATTTGCTAGCTCAGTGACCCTGGCCGAGTCACATAACCTTTCTGAACCTCAATTTCCTCATCTGTAAAATGGCAAACACAGTACTTATCTTGTGAGGTAGTTTAAAGGATTAACTGAGGTAATACAGATAAAGGGTTTGGAACAGTGCTTAGCATATGGTGAGTAAGCACTCAATTAAAGTCATATATCGTTAAATCAGAGCCCTGGCAGCGCAGTGGTTGAGAGCCATGGCTGCTAACCAAAAGGTCAGCAGTCTGAAACCACCAGCCACTCCTTGGAATCCCTATGGGGCAGTTCTACTCTGTCCTACAGGGCTGTGAGTTGGAATCAATTCGATGGCAATGGGTTTGGTTTGGGCTTATCATTAAATCAGGAGCCCTGGTGGCACAGTGGTTAAAGTACTTAGCTGCTAACCGAAAGGTCGGAGGTTCGAACCCACCAGCTGCTCCACAGGAGAAAGATGTAGCAGTCTGCTTCCGTAAAGATTTACAGCATCGGAAACCCTACAAGGCAGTTCTACTCTGTCCTATAGGGTTGCTATAAGTCAGCATTGACTCAACGGCAGTGGGTTTGGTTTATCATTAAAGCAGAGTCTCTGGGTGGTACAAATGGTTAAGGCACTCAGCTGCTAATCAAAAGGCTGGAGGTTAGAGTCTACACAGAGGTACCTTGCAAGAAAGGCCTGTTGATCTACTTCTGAGAAATCAGTCACTGAAAACCCTGTGGAGCACAATTCTACCCTGACACACATGAGGTTGCCATGAGTCAAAGTCAACTTGACAGCAACATTTTTTTTTAAATTATTAAATCAGTGATCCTCATGATATCATTTATAACATGATAAGTAGATCAAATTCTGCACACTTTGCAATTTAGTATTCAATTTTTCATCCATTCTTTCATTCCACAAGTATTTACTGAGCTCTTGCTATGTGCCAGGCACTGTTCTAGGTGCTGGGGATACAGCAGAAAATAAAACAGTCAAAATGCCCTGTCCTCACAGAGCTGACACTGTAGAAGGACTCACAACTGAGGTCTCCCCTAATGCTGTAGTATAAATAGCAATTCTCAACTGGGGGTGATTTTGCCCCCCAGGGGACATTTGGTAGCTTCTGAAGACATTTGTGGTTGTCACTGGGGGATGCTAATGGCATCCAGTGAGTAGAGGCCAAGGATGTTGCTAAACATCCTACAATGCACAGCTACAGCCTCCCAAATGTCAACAGTGCCAAAGTTGAAAACTCTGGTGTAAAGGAATCTGTAAGCAGTCAACAGAGTCTTTGTTGAGCATGGTGTTGGGCACTGGAGGCTCCTGACACCAGAGGGAGAGAACCCAGGGAAAGGGAAGGACATGGGTTGGATGGAGAATAAGGGGACCATAAGATTCCAGCTCTGCCTGCTTGTCATCCTTCCCGAGAGAGAAAGTAGCCTCCAGGCCCCTAACCCAAAACCCGCTGACCAAACCCATTGCCATTGAGTTGATTCCGACTCATAGTGACCCTATAGGACAGCACAGAACTGCCCCATAGGGTTTCCAAGGAGTGGCTGGTGGATCTGAACCACCAACGTTTTGGTTAGCAGCTGAGCTCTTAATCAGTCCAAGAAATAGGAAAATTTAAGTCCAGGATCAAAATGGTTCCTTTCACTGGTAACAAGTGACCCCTTGGTTGTTAACCTTGCAAGCACGACCCAAACCCCTCCCTGTCAGCTGATCTCACACCTAAGTGAGAGCCACTTCTGTTTCTCTAACTCTTAACCATAAGATTTTACCATCAGGACCTAGAAACCACCAGCAGTCAAGGGAAACATGAATCAGAAATGGAGACAAGCCTATAGCTCCCTCAAGCTTCCTAATGGAACACACCAAAGGGTATTGCTGATGGAGGAGACGAGAGGGAAGCCCGCATGGGTTTAAATAGAGAGACATGGGTTTGAATTCCTGGCTTAGTCACATGCCAATTGAGTGCCCCTGGATATCAAAGTGGAGTGAGTAACAGCAGGGACTCTGGAGCCAGATCACTGCTTTTGAAGCCTAACTTGGTCACTTAAAGGCTGTATGCCCTTTGGCAAGTACATTATCATCTGTGTGCCTCAGTTTTCTCATATGTAAAATGGGTACGATAGGATACCTGCCTCATAAGTCATTATGAAGACTGAAGTATTAATAAAATGCATTAATACAGAAAAGCACTTGGCTCAGAGTAAATACTATGTCCATGTTTGCTATTATCAACATCATCATTGTAGTCATTATTATGGTGTCTTTGTAGGTAAGCGATTTAACTTCTCTAAATCCATTTCCTCTTTTGAAAAATGTGGAGAACAGTTGCCACCTTGTCAGGCTCAGATCTCCATCATGCCTGTTAAGCACTTGGCACAACAGTTGATGTGTTGTGAGCACTTGGTCAATGTCAGTTATCATCATCATCATCATTATTTATACAAAAAGTTTGATGAAGGCATTGAAATGAGTTCTCATGTAGTCCTGCATTAACCTATTCACCATCATCCAAAAGAAGAAAACTGCATGCAACCAGGATGGTCCCAGAACACCCCTGTGTCTTGGGATGTACCCAAGAGGTGAGCTCTGAGAGCCACAATGAAGTGTCAAAAGGTGAGTGTAAAATATTAGTTCTGGACCAACCTCCTTTAAAGGGTACTTCACTCTTAATGATTCCCATTACTTCAAACAATCCATAGAGCTAAGGCAATGTTGGGAATGGAAGGCTTTTCTCTCCCCACAAAGGTACCACAGCACCTACTGCGATGGAAGCAGGTAAGGGGGTTGGGAGTTGGGCAGGCATCTCCTCCCCCACTTCTCTCCATCCTCCCAGCCTGACTGCCCTTCAGAAGGGAAGCAAAGAGATGTCGTGGGCTGCTTTACTGGCGGAACTGCCTGTTACAAGTTCAATCCAAGCTCTTATGCTAGGTTCTCAATTCATCAAAGAGTGAAGGAGACAGGGGCCTTTCAGAAGTCTGACCCAGAGGTCTGGCACAGCCAAGTCAACAAAGGCACCAGAACAAATTTAGAACCAATGATTTCCCACCATGCAGAAGCCACCTGCTCAAACAGTTGTACTTGCCAAGCTCATTAAAGCTATGTTCTGCTTCTTTCGTATTTCGAAGAGCTTAGCATTCCAAGGGGGAAGCAGGAATGCTCACAGAGCTCCACCACTGGGCTCCATCACTTAGATCTGAGGTTACATCAAACAAGCAAGAATGGCCTGGTCTCGTCCAACCACATGGGAAGGAAGAAGACACTCCTATCTCTGGTCTTCTTCCAGCTTCCTCATAGTCAAGATGGCCTGGCAGGGAATCTGAAGACGGTGACATGGGACAGTGGGACTCTTGGATGCTATGGATCGTCAGGTATAATCTGCCTAAGGTGCCACATTGGATGGTCCTTCCATTGGCTTCTTTTCCTAACTAAATGATTTTGCCTGAACCCACTTTGCCTGCATTTCCAAGCACGAGGACATTGGGATGGCTGTTGTTGGTGGCACTCTCTGTCATCCCATGTGTTAGTTGCCCTAATACCCAGCCCAAACAATACAGACAAATTTTCACTTACAAGATAACTTAAAAATCAATTTTCTGGTCTCCGCAGGCAAAATGAGTCCCATTCTTGCTTGATGTACGGCTAGGGTTGGCGGGGGGGCAGGGGCGGGAGGGTGGACGGGTAAGAAGCCAAGAAGTGAAGTTCACGTAAACCATTCCTGGAAAAGGTCTGAAAACAACTGAGGAATTCGTGTTGATTTCACTTTTCTTAGATACAGATAACCCAGGAATGATATATCTATATATATATATCAATGATTGTGGCCAAAGCCCCAAGCTTGACCTTCTGGATCCCATATGACTTGCACAGTGAGCAGGCAGAGTTCCAGTGAGCACATCCCACCTGCCAAGCCCATCTGCTACAAGCTCCCTGGCAGGCAGGAAGTCACAAATTATAACCTACAGGATTCCTAAAAAGTGCCAACAGTCTTGGGGTGTTGGTGGGGGTAGGGGGAGCGGGGTGAGTAAAGGAATGGAAAGAGCGTACCTTGCCATACCCTGGAAGGATATGTGACTAGGCTTCTATTATAAAAATCAGACCAGCTTAGTCTTTTGGTTAACATCAAAGGAGATTTGAAAAACCTCAGTAAATCATGAAACGCTAGCAGCATGAAATGAACCAGAACCAGAAACTTGACTTATGGGGTCCTCCGAAGGCATTTTCCAAAGCCAATTGAAAGACAGTAAATAAGAGCCAATCAATAACTAATTTCAACCATGCTAAACTGATCTGTAAGTAATCTCTTTGAGATCATGCATGGTGATTTTAAGGAAGAACTCTGAAACTCCATCTTCTGAGAACCTACCAGATTAGGAAGACACCGTGTCTTTTCAGCCCGTTGAGAAGGCTGGAAAACCAAGGCGTGCTACTCGAAGAGCTTGGTAACTTAGAGGGGCAGGGCCAACAGAAGGCCCCAGGGATTCAGCCATGTTTGTTCCACCCTCTCTGCCATTTAAAAATGCTCTTTCTCAAAAAAAGATAAAAGTCTACTTAGGGAAACGGGAGCAGAGGCAGGATAAATTGGGAAGGGGATGCCAAAAGACAGGACTTATTTTGCAAGGCAACAGTGTCTAGCGTCTCTGCAGACTGCTCACACATTCAATTCACTCCAAAGGTAATTTATACTTCACTGAAGATCATCCGGTATTGTAGTAATGGTAGACAAAAGCAGTCAGACCTTAAGTAACAACCTATTTTAACACCTAGGAGGGAAAAAAATATAAAACAGAATCTTGCGTTTATTTATGAAAATTTACAAAGGCGTAGGAAAATGATCCTTTCCTCCCAGCCTCATTCTAACAAATGCAATAAGTTTTTAAAGTCCAGAGAAAGATGCTATCAGCACTGCCACTTGCATAATCATATAAATACAATTATTTCCTTTAAAAAACAACAACAAAGTAATGGCAGTAGGCATACATCCTACTGGGCATAAGTATTCTATGTTATATATAGTTAACACCTATTTGAATTGGGTACAGTGGAGCTTAATTGTTTTATTGTATGCAGAGGAAAGCAACCAATTGAATCTAATATTAGTCATTCATCAGATAAAACATTTTCAGAGAAACAAACTGCTTTATTTTCCCTTCAAAGAACAGCAAGCATTTTTAAGCACGTTTTCCCAGAGATGTTACGCCGAGGAAAACAGCTTAGAAATGTTACTTTAAACAAATGGGTTCTCTGGCTACCAACACCACCACGAATTGGAACAAATGCTTGGCTCTGTTCTTTCCAAGCCTCCTTCTGTCCACCTGTCAAAGGCGGTTTTGACCCCGCCAAGCCCAGAGGAAGCCTCGGGAGTTGTGAAATGCGTCACCCCGCATGGATGCCCTGGGCACTGTATGCCAGCATCCTCATTATGGATTATCCAACTCACTTGCAGCAGGGAGACAGAAGATGGGCTGGCTGCCAAGTGTTCTTTCAACACAGATTCCGAAAGAAGATCTTGCAAAGTGCCGAAAGCCCAGATTTTCAGCAGTTCGCTTTCTAGACTCTGTTACATAGCAACCATGCCAGCTCAGAGAGGGTACCAACCAAGTTAATATTTTGTTTAAATGACACACTGCATTAACCTCTTAAGAAAACCAAAGTTTTCTTCATCAAAAGGCAATATACGCCTAACTACTGCCGGATATCATTGCTGTAATAAAACATGCAATGGTGGATTGATAAGCTTGCTTAAATTCATTAAAACAAACAAAAACATTTTTTAAACAGAAAAATTTGAAACGGGGATCTAAGACTCTCTCGGCAGGAGGAGCAAAAGGTGAGTCTTCCTCGTAACCATCTGGGCTAATACTCTTAGAGGTATATTAACACGCACTTAATATCTGCATAATGCCCATATGACTTATACATTTAGATTTTGAAAGGTACCCATTGCATTCAAAACCTTGATTTGAAAGTGAAAACTCAATAGCACTAGATACTCTAAGGGGGTGGGCCTGTTGAATCACACCAACACAGTCAAAATTAAAATAGCAGACTAATTTGGTAGAGCAGTGGGTCTTACAGGGGTTCAGCGTTTGTGAGCATCCCTGGAAATACGTTATGAAAGAGCATGAAGAAACCAATTAACCACACTTTCAAATGAATTTGAAAGAACCTATGCCTTTCCTTTAGGAAAATGAAAGAAATATTGGAAGAAACCACCAGACCACTTTTGCAGAGTTTTGATGGGAGCAAAATGCTGCCATAGGCCATGAGAGAAAGAATACCAAATAAATAAATAAAATCCACAGAGACTAAATAATGCAAAGTACTAGATTGAGTCACCATTGCTATAAATATGTGAGGCCAGGCTGGATTTATATGGGGGGCTCGTTTTCTTTTCAACCATCACATCAGTTTTAAATTTACATCAATTAAGAGGGATGCACAGACAATAAAGTTGAGTTAAAACACTTAACATTTTATTTTCTGATAGTAAAATCACTAAATGCCCCCGAGTAAAGGTTTTGAAAAATCCCAAAGGTACAAAGAAGAAAAACCAAGACCATTCTTCCTCCTACCACCCTCAGACAGCTACTGACATGGGAAGCAGGCTCCTAAGAGCGCAATGGAGCTGCTGGTGCTGTACGGTGTTTAAGGATATTGAAAAGAAAAAGGAAAAAAAAAAAAAAAACCAACCAAATCTCTCACCATCCAGTCGATTCCAACTCATAGTGACCCTATAGAACAGAGCAGAACTGTCCCATGGGGTTTCCAAGGAGCGGCTGGTGGATTCCAACTGCTGACCTTCTGGTTAGCAGCCTGAGCTCTTAACCACTGCGCCACCAGAGCTCCTTAGGGATATCAGGAGAGACAAGAGCCATTCCCATTTCCAGTGTTGTGCATTTTTGTTAGAAAAAAGTAAAAGGAAACAGCCCCCTGTTGCTTCATTGCAATCATTTAACCATTGCCTAGTACCTTAATCTCCAAGTTGAATGCATACATCACTGCTAACACTGTTCTCCTTAGCATGCTCAGTCTACAGCCAAACCCAGGACTCTGATAAAAGCCACTTGGCTTTTCCTTGGCTGAGGGAAGGGGTAGGCTAGTGGGAAATACACCAGCACTGTTCAATCCCCTTTCCCATGGCTTTTGATTCTTAGCAAAATGCTAGTTCTGAGCTATTTCTTTCATGTTAGAAGACTCCCTGCCTATCACAGGTAATGTATTACCTTGCAGTCTACCTGTCCCTTGTTTTCTTTTTTTTTTCCCAGGTACCTGGGGCAGTCTTTCACACACAATGACATAGCAATGGATAAATGACAAGATAACCAGATGCCACCCAGGAAAACTGTACATCAAACACACACCTTCCCACCATTACGTCATGGCTATCTCAGTACCGAATGACTTCGCTGATTCCCAAGACTTTTGACAGACTCCTGAAGTACCAAGTTCAAATGGGACTCACAATCCAACCTAAAATTGGGATATCATCTCAGATTAAACAAGCACACCTTCTCCAGGAAGATAAAGAGGAAACAGACACTGACAGAGAGCCCGCAGTAATATGAAAACGGACCCTCTCTCTCAACACTTCGGAGAAGCTCTTAAAATAACATCAAAACCAGAAAATCATTTTGAGCCACTGAGCAATTGAGACCTCATACTTCATCAAGTGACATATTTATACAAGTGACCCCCAGGGAGTGGATATTCTTTGCTGTTGTGCACCGGATTTCAGCAGTTTACAATTCAAATGATATTAACAAACAGCGATGACACTTCTTAAGGGGCAATTAGGGGGAAAAATTCTGAAAAGTCTGCTCACCCTTTGACTTTTCAAGTCACAGAAACCAAACAGGACATAAGGGTGCCGCCTCCACCTTTAATCCCTGCACGGGGTTTCAGTGGCTTCACCACTGTCAATGTCAACACAAACCAGCTGTTTGTCTTTTCCTCCCCCCCTAAACTGCAGAGTCCCTTCACGCAGGAGCTCCCAGCAACCCACCATGGAAGCTTTCATTCCACCAGAAGCCCATTGCTTAGCCTTTGAGGTCTAAGATTTCCCCCTGGAAAGTGCGCTCAGTGTTTATATTTGCTGGAAATGTAAACTCCCTGCTGAGCAGAGCATCTACTGTTGCATCCATACAGTCCACCGCCTGCACGATCGCAAATGGGGAGAAAATAAAGTCCAGATGCAATTGAGACAAGGGATTTGGCATCCGTGAAGAAAAGTGCAAACCAGCCCATTCTTCTACTTCAAACCCGGCCGCAGACCCCGAGCTCTCAGTGGGAAGAGTCACTCCAAAGCAACATCAAGAAAGAGCCTTTGGAACTGGGGGAAAGCTGTGCCATTCACCCCTGCTGAGGGTGGGGACCAGGGCCCGGGCATGAAAAGTTTGCCCACTGAGCTGGGGGCTGTGTGCCATCTAAAGGCCACTTTCTGCTGCCGGAAGGGACCCGCCGGCTGCGCCTAGCTCGCGCCGGCCGGGGCCGGTGTGGCCGTGTGAACCCGTGCACACACTCCTCTGGGGTTTGCTTTAATGACAGCCGCCTGTAACTCCCAGCAGGGGAGCAGCGGTGGCCAACGCCGGTCCGGGCGGAAAGGGTTACAAGCCACAATGCAGAGCGATTTCGCCCCGGGCGTGGGGGGAGGGGGAGCGTCGAGTCCCCAGCCACCTCCGGGCCGGGTCCTTCTAGCCCGCCTTGCTTCTGAAAGGCGCCGGGCGGTCCCTACCTTGCGCGCCGAGCTGGTGGTTCTCCATGTTCGCCGCTGCCGAGTCCGCCGCCGCCGAGGCGCTAGCCGCCGCGCCTGGGCCCGGCCCCGGGCCGCCGCCGCCGCCGCTCAATTCCGCCAGTCTCCGGTTGGTGGCCGTGAGTTCAGCTCGCAGGTTGGTCACCTCCTGGCTGGCCGACTGGACCGCCCCATCGATGCGGAGCGCGAGCTGCTTATTGTCTTCCATCATGCTCAGGATTTTGGCCTGGGGGCGAGAGAGGTGACAAAGAGCTGCATGACGCGCGGGGGGCGCGCGGCCGGGCTCCCCGGCTCTACCTGTTGGGTCCCCCGCGGCCCCGTCCCCCGGCCCCGACCCCCAGGCACCGGCAGCGCCGGCTCCTCCAGCGCAGGAATGACAGCGGCGCCTCCAGCCGGAGCCGCGGCGGTAGCAAGGCGGCGGGGGGAGGAGGAGAAAGAGGAGGAGGAGAAGGAGCAGGAGGAGGAGCAGCGATCACCGAGACCCCGGCGGGGAGAGCTGCTCGCCGGAGGACAGCGCGCGCCGCGGCGCACAGCCCCGCACTCTTTCATGGAGCCTACCATTCGCCGCCCGCTCGGGAGGGGGCCTAGCCGCGGGGCTGCGGCCACTGCCGGCCTTCCGCGCCCCTCACTTCGGGGACACACCCCCCCAGGAGGCGGGGGCTTTGGGCGGTGACCGGGCGTGCGCCGAAGTGGCGCCCCTGGCAAGGGCTAGGGGGTCCCTGGCCCAAGGCCGGCTCTCGTTCCCCTCCCTGGAGCGGTGGGGCATCCCCGCCGGGGCGAACTGGTGCCCGCGTCGTGCTAGGGTTAGGGAGGAGGTGGGTGCTGGGGAAGAGGGGTGCTCGGAAAAAGGATCCCGGAGGGAGCAAGGACGGCGCTGGGGGGAGGGGAGTAGCTTGCGTGAGCTCCCAAGTGGAGTTCTTGCTTTCCTGTTTCCTTGCGGCGACGAAAGGCCAACGGGGAGCTGAGCGGGTGTCCTGCGTGCCTCTCACTCGCCACCTCCCCGTAACCTGCGCTGCTCACCCCCAGAAGGAGCGAGAAAGGAAGGCCTCTCCCCTAGAGTGGGCCAGTCCGCCGCAACCTCCCCACAGAGCCCGCGAGGGGACCTTAGCCAGGCCCTAAACTTATTAGCTGATAGGGCTGAACATTGAAGCGAGAGGGAGGAGACCAGCAGAGCGTCTGGAAGGCATCTATCGGGCTTCCCCCGGTTCTCCTCCTGGTGCGAGGAGTGTTCAGGTCAGGGCCTGCTGCCTCAGTTTATCCACTTCTGCTTCACAGGAGAACTGAGGTAACCTCAAAGTTGATAAGACCCATCCAGCTCCTCTGTCTCCCAGCGCACAGGCTTTGCATTTTTCACTGGGGCCCTGGATTCCAGCCACCAGGCCTTGTTACCATAGCGAGCTTCATTCCATGCAAATAGGAACGATTTAAAACCGCCAGTGCAACTCAGTGGGCTGCAGTGCACCACCATTCCAATTCAGTCAACCTTGTGGGAGCAGCTAACAGCCCACTGCAGAGGCCAGCTCCTGAACCTGAACTTGGCACGTGAGTAGGATGAGGCTGCCCACTCTTCAGATTCAAGGCATTTATTGGAAGCCTCCTGTGAGCAAAGTGCTTTCTTATGCATTATTATCTCTTTGTAGTAAGGATTATTGTTCACATTTTAGTGATGAGAAAACTGAGGGGGGGATGGGTTGTGTTGTTAAACAGTTTACCCAAGGCACTGAGAAATTAGGTGGAACTAGGATTGGAAGTAAGAACACATCTAACTCCAAGTTAGTTCCACTGTGTCTTAAAAAGCCCTTGGATGCTAGATTTTTTTCTTCTTTTATGTGGAACCATAAAAACACACTCTTGCCCCATCCCCCGTGACTACTAGCAAGCTTTTGCTAGAGGGCAGGACAGCATTAGATGGTGGAGCATATGGCAGCAGACATTGTTCACTCTGTCCACTCTGTTCATCTAACTAGTCAGTATGGGGGTTGAATCCCTGCCCTTGTCTCATTAGCACAAGTCCTGGCCAACTGGGCCAACTAAAGCACTGAGAGCTACTTAGGGGTATTTGTAAACCAAGATTCAGCTCTTTGAAGTTCTTTGGTTAAGGAGGAACATATAAACTGCAGGACAGTAGAGTCATGGTTCAGTCACTGTGGAAAACAGTTTAGCGATTCCTCAAAAGTTAAACATAGGATTACCATATGACCCAGTGATTCCACTCCTAGATGTATACCAAGAGAATTTCAAACTGGTACTCAAACAAATACATGTACACAAATGTTTGTGGTAGCATTATTCACAATAGCCAAAAGGTGGAAACAACCCAAATATCCATCAAGGAATGAATGGATTTTAAAAAATGGTGGTCTATACATACAGTGGAAACCCTGCTGGTGTAGTGATTAAGAGCTATGGCTGCTAACCAAAAGGTTGGCAGTTTGAATCCACCAAGCGCTCCTTGGAAACTCTATGCGGCAGTTCTACTTTGTCCTATAGGGTCGCTATGAGCCGGAATCGACGTGATGGCAGTGGGTTGGGTTTTTGGTTTATACATACAATGGAATGATCAGGCATAAAAAAGGAATGAAGTGCTAATAGGTGCTACAATAGGGATGAACCCCCTGTGAAAGACACCAAACACAAGAGTCACATTTTCTATGATTCCGCTTATATGAAATATCGAGAATAGGTAATTCCATAGAGACAGAAGACAGATTAGTGGTTGCCAGGGGCTGGAAAAGGGGGAGGAACTGCTTAATGGGTGATGGTGTGTGCCATCACACAACAACAGTCGATTCTGACACATAGTGACCCTATATGACAGAGTAGAACTACCCTATAGGGTTTTCTAGGCTGTAATCTTGACGGGTGCAGATTACCAGGTCTTTTCTCCCAAGGAGCGCCTAGTGGGTTTGAACCCCTGACCTTTCAGTTAGCAGCTGAGCGCTTAACCATTGCTCTGCCAGGGCTCCTTTCGCTTGATGGTTAGGGGGTTATATTCTGGGGTGATAAAAATGTTTTGCAGCGAGATGGAGGTGGTGGTGGCACAACACTGTGGCTGTACTAAATGCCACTGGATTGTTCACTTTGAAATAGGTAATCTCATGTTATGTGAATTTGAACTCAATAAAAAAAAAAAAGTTAGCATATAGCAAATGAAAAAGGTGGGCATGTCCTGGGGAGAAAACAATTAAGAACAGCTGTATTTGGAGAGCAATGTGTGTGCGTGCATGCATGCGTGTGTGTGTGTGTGTGTGTGTGTCACACCTCTGTTATATCACTCATCAGAAGGCCCAGTAATTTATCCATTTACATGTCTCTCTCCCCCACCTTACTGTGAACTTCTGGACGGGAGGAAAGTTTTGTGCATTATTCAACTTTGCATCCTTGCCACCTAACTCATCCATAGCAGGCGCTCAATACATGAATTGTGTGAGCACATTTGTGTAGTAAACAGACTGACCAAGTGTTACTCATTTTCTTCTCCAGCGAGACTCTTCCCACATACCAGGATCTTAAAAACAGAACAAAACAAACAAAATCTAACAAGGAGAAAAGAAAACAAAGACACATTCTTTGAGTCCCTTCTCCTCCCTCTTTTGCCTTTTCTTCCCCAATTGTGGCACAGCCACTAAGGTTTCAAGAAAATCGCTTTAGAAACTCCTAGGGTGCCTCCTAGGACTTTAAAGAACTTTGTTTTTTGAGACTTTTTCTTTTTCTAACATGAAAAAGGGAGCTTGTTCCAGCTATGTCTCCTTACGTTCACACACACACACACACACACACTCACACACAGACACACAGAACAAGATCTCAGAAAGTCTGAGATCAATTGCCCTCTGAGAATCAACTTGATTTAAACCAAAAAGGTGACTAGTCTACCTTTCTTCCTGCAAGTTCCACCACCCTTCCTCCCTAGGTGATATC
This sequence comes from Trichechus manatus latirostris, assembly GCF_000243295.1. Taxonomy (NCBI): domain Eukaryota; kingdom Metazoa; phylum Chordata; class Mammalia; order Sirenia; family Trichechidae; genus Trichechus; species Trichechus manatus. The sequence goes on from NW_004443984.1 coordinate 15,186,676, forward strand.
AGGTAACAAAATAATCACAGAACCAGCGTCTTTCTCACTTGCCAAACACCCTACTCCTAGGCTACTTGCCTGTTTGGAGGGCTGATATGCATTTAGGACCTATTTCTTGGGGGACAAGTTTTCCTGGGTGGCAGTTTAAACCCACCCAGAGGCAGCTCAGAAGAAAGGCCTGGCAATTTGCTTCTGGAAGGTCACAGCCATGAAAACCCTATGGAGCACAGTTCTACTCTGCAACACATGGGGTCACCATGAGTCAGAATCCACTTGATTGCAACTGATTTGGTTTTGTTTTCTTGGTTTCTGGGGGGACACGTATAAACTGTTGAGGGGAAGGGCTCCAGAGCTCTCTGTCATCCATAGGCCTCTCTTTGGGCATCCACAGCTACGAGAATTGGCTGTACTGTGGGTTCGCTTTCAGGCCCCTCCCCTCTGCATCTTCCAAAAGTAGCCCTTACCCTACACCCTAGTAAGCTGAGGTTAAGAACCAGGCTAGAAAAGGGATACTCTTCATAGGGAGCTGCTGCCTTTTTTCCAGTAATTTAGATTGCCATCCCTCCAATCAGCCAAACCCCATCCAAAGGCACAGGCAAAGCCTTGGCCCATGTGCAGTCACAAGCCTCAGCCAGTATTTGGTGAGTGTCTGATCTTTTGGAACAAAGTAAGCAAAATGGGCCATGCCCATTTGGTGCCCATCAAAGCTGGCCTGGGCTTTTTGGAAAGTCTTCAAAACCATCCAACTTCTAGCTCAGAGAAGAAAATTCCTAGCAAGAATCAGGGCAAAGAGCCTAACCCACTGGCGACAACACCTCCATAAGCACTTCCTTCTCCCATAAATAGGGTGACCTTATAATTTCATGTCTAAACTAGGACACTTTTGAGAGTGAAAGAGGATGCTGTGAAGAATTAAGCCTAGATGAGTGGCATAAATCAGAACTGTCCCAGGAAGCCCAAAACATACGGTTGTCCTACTCTACAACTGTACGATGCTGCTTAGTCCAAGCAGGCAGCATTGGGGTCATTTTCTCCAGCCCTCTCATTGTGATGGAGAAGCAGCTACCCAGAGACAGAAAGGGGCCATGCAGCATGTTAGTAAAGGACCTGGAAGGGACTAAAAGCAGTGTCTTTAGAAAGTGAAAGGAGCCCTCGTGGTGCAGTGCTTAAAGCTCTCGGCTGCTAACTGAAAGGTTGGTGATTTGAACCCACCAGCCACTCTGCGGGAGAAAGATGAGATAGTTTGCTTATGTAAAGATTACAACTTTGGAAACCCTGTGGGGCAGTTCTACTCTGTCCTATAGGGTTGTTATGAGTCAGAATGGACTTGAGGGTAACGCGTTTTTGTTTTTTTTTTTTTTCTTTAGAAAGTGACCTATCTTTCTACTGCTGTGTATCAAGACCGTGGACTGTCAGGTTTATGCCAGGTCTTCAGTCCACGTGACACTTCCTACATTACAGACACACAAGAGTGAGCCCTGATCTTGCATAGGCTGGTCTTTAACTTCATTTTGAACCACTCTCCCTCTTGCTCCCTGTACTCCTTTTTTTCTTTTTTTTTTTTTCAGTCCTCATTCCCCTCTCCCCTCCGTCCTTGCTAACCACAAATAAACTTTTGTCTTTATGCCTTTCCCTCTTTTAGATGTTTCATATAAGTGGGATCGTATAGTATTTGCCATTTTGTTTCTGACTGATTTCACTCAGCGTGTTTTCAAGGTTCATCCATGTCTTAGCACGTCTCAGGACTTCATTTCTCTTTATGGCTCAATAGTATTCCATTGTAAGGATTTACCACACTTTATTTAACCACTCATCTGTTGATAGACATTTAGGTTGTTTTCACCTTTTGGCGACTGTGGATAGTGCTGTGATGGACATCAGTGTATGAGTCTCTGTTTGTGTGCCTGCTCTCAGTTCTTTTGGGTATATGCCTAGGAGTGGAATGCTAGATTGCATGGTAGTTCTATGTTTAACTTTCTGAGGAACGACCAAAGTGGCTCGCTGCCCTCTAGCTGCTTAATTCTTTCTGACATCAGAGCCTTTGCAGTTTCTCTTGCTTGTGCCTGGGGTATTCTCTCCTGGTTCTCGCCATAGTTGTCCTTGTGTGCCACTGACTCAATTACGACTCATAGCCACCCTATAGAACAGAGTAGGACTGCCCCGTAGGGTTTACTAGGCTGAAATCTTTGCGGGAGCAGACCGCCAGGTCTTTTCTCCCATGGAGCCACTGGGTAGGTTTGAACTGCTGACCTTTTGGTTAGCAGCTAAGCACTTTAACCATTGTGCAACCGGGGCTCTTTGGTTCTCTCCATAGCTGATTTCTTTTCATCCCTTAAATGTAAGCTTCCCTTTAAACTAGCCCCCTATCGTCACTCTATTGCTGTACGGTATTTACTTATTTCATAACGTTCGCTATCACTGATCATTGTTTTATTTATTTGCTAGTTTGAAATACAGACTGAAGGATTCCAAAGTTAAGGCACTTGGATTTGGCTCTTTCATTTCCAACATGGAAGAAACTTACATCGAATCCCTTAACCCTGAAAAGCTATTACAATGCCCCCATGATAAAAACCACCAGATCAGGACCTGCAGGTGTCCTCATCATCTTATCAAGTGCAGAAAGAATCATCCTGATGTCACAAACAAATTGGCTACTTGTCCCTTCAGTGCTTGCCACCAGGTTCTTCAGGTTGAAATCAGTCATCATATCTCAAGCTGTAATGACAAAGTTGTATTGAGCCCAATGTTGTCAACCAAATGAGGAACTTGGCTCTGGCTGAGAGCACATGGCAGTGCCCTCCTTGCAACAAAGACTGGGATAAAGATTTGTGGGAACAGACCAGCACCCCATTTGTCTGGGGCACAGCCAAGTACTGTGGCAACAATAGCCCCGCAGGCAACACAGTTATGGAACATAAGAGTAACCTGGCTTCAGGCATGCACGTTCCCAAGTCTCTGCCGTATGTTCTGCCACGGAAATGCTCAGTAACTGAGTATCTATCTCATCAAATGCCAGACTTAGGATGACTCTCGCTTCTTCCTGCTGCCAGTGGGTTCTTCATTTTTCTCCTAATCTAATTGTTGAAAAGATAAACCGTGACTTTCAAACTGACTGATGGCTCACTGGGGTGAAGGTCTTTAAACTCCTGATACTGAGGTCCCCAAGGCAACCCTGCATATTCTACTTTGTCTTGGATTCCACATAATTCCCAAGAATAAATGCTCTTTTCTTGATTTTCTTAGGTTATTTCTATCGCATGCAACAAAATACCCTGCTCAAAAATGCACTATTCCCCTCCCATGCATCCACCCACTGGACTGTAAACCCCTGGACAGCAGGGTTCATGTCCAGTTCTTTGGGCTTCCACTGCCTAGGTCAAGGCCAGGAGCTTGCAGGTGCTCAATGCATGCTTCTCAAGAGAGTTTGTGGCTGGATGAGCAAATCCATCCTCATGATCCACTGCATATCCACTAAGATACTTGCTTCCCATATTCCATCTCCCCTAGGAATTCTAGCCACACTTACTTTCCAACATACTTTTGCAACTCTCCTCTTATTTTAGCCTTACGACAATTCCACTGGGTAGAGAGAGTAGCTAGAATCTGCATTTGGCAGGTAAGGACTTTGTTCTAAGGTTGACAGACTAGACTAAAAGCTCCATGAAGAGAGACCCATGCTTGCATGTCCACGATGTAACCCCCCAGAGCTCAACACATACTTGTTGAGTGAGTGAATGAGCTGGGGGCCAGCATAGCCCTAATGGCCCCATGTGCGGCTCAATTTTCTCTCTGACCCAACTGGGCCCTGGTTTCTGTGTGGCTCAGGAATGAGATAGCATTCATGGGTTCCTGCCTGCAAGGTTAGGTAATCCACCAACCGCTTCCAGGAATTCAGACATGGGGCAGAGAGGTAAAGTAGAGAAGCCAATGTGTAACAGACCCCTTGGGCCAGGTACTATTGCCCTGAGACACCCTGATGTTCCTATGGGTCAGCAGAAGCCAAGGACGGATCCATGGATGCAGTCCTGCCTCCAGCATTTCAACTCTAACAACCACCTCCTGCAGACGATGCTTTTTACTGGGCTCTGCAAGGCACATGTCTGCACTTTAGGCTGGTTCCAGTGTTTCCCCAAGTCAAGTTGTTGGTAGGTGCCATCGAGTCAGGTCTGACTCATAATGACCCTATGTACAACAGAACAAAACACTGCCCGGTCCTGCATCATCCTCACCATCGTTTTTATGCTTGAGCCCATTGTTGAAACCACTGTGTCAATCCATCTGGTTGAGGGTCTTTCTCTTTTTTGCTGACCTTCTACTTTACCAAGCATGACGTCCTTCTCCAGGGACTGATCCCTCCTGATAACATGTCCAAAGTATGTGAGACCTCACCATCCTCGTTTCCAAGGAGCACTCTGGCTGTATTTCTGCCAAGACAGATTTGTTCGTTCCTCTGGCAGTCCATGATATATTCGATATTCTTTGCCAATACCGTAATTCAAAGGCATCAATTCTTCTTCAGTCTTCTTTATTCAGTGTCCAGCTTTCACATACACATGAGGCTGTTGAAAACACCATTGCTTGGGTCAGGCGCACCTTAGTCCTCAAAGTGACATCTTTGCTTTTTAACCCTTTAAAGGGATTTTTTGCAGTAGAGTTGCCCAATGCAATGCGTCATTTGATTTCTTGACAGCTGCTTCCATGGGCGTTGATTGTGGATCCAAGTAAAATGAAATCCTTGACAACTTCAATCTTTTCCCCGTTTATCATGACGTTGCTTATTGGTCCAGTTGTGAGGATTTTTATTTTCTTTATGTTGAGGTGTCATCCATACTGAAAGCTGTGGTCTTTGATCTTTATAAGTAAGTGCTTTAAGTCCTCTTCACTTTCAGCAAGCACGGTTGTTTTATCTGCATATCACAGGTTGTTAATGAGACTTCCTCCAATCCTGATGCCTTGTTCTTCTTCATATAGTCCAGCTTCTTGGATTATTTGCTCAGCAAACAGATCGAATAACTATGGTGAAAGGATACAACCCTGATACACACCTTTCTTAATTTTAAACCATGCAGTATCCCCTTGTTCTGTTCGAACCACTGCCTCCTGGTCTAAGGACGGTTCCTCATGAGCACAATTCAGGGTTCTGAAATTCCTATTCGTTGAAATGTTACCCATAATTTGTTATGATCCAAACAGTCAAATGCCTTTGCATAGTCAATAAAACACAGGTAAATATCTTTCTGGTATTATCTGCTTTCAGCCATGATCCATCTAACATCTAACATCCTCAAGTCAGGATAACCCCAAAACCAAACCCGTTGCCATCAAGTCGGTTCCCACTCATAGTGACCCTATAGGACAGAGTGGAAGTGCCCATAGAGTTTCCAAGGCTGTAATCTTTATGGAAGCAGACTGCCACATCTTTCTCCCATGGAGCCGCTGGTGGGTTCCAACCTCCTGCCTTTCTGTGAGCAGCCAAGCTCTTATCCATTGCACTACCAGGGCTCCTTCAAAAGCGAGGATAAAGGACCCTTGATATGGAATTCCCTGATGATGCCTGTTAAAATGGGGATCCTCATGCCCCACTCCTGACAATGTGAATCAGAATCTCGGGGGTGGTGCTGGGAGTCTGAATTTGCAGCAAGCTGCCCAGCAGTGTCAGATGCACAGTGAAGTTTAAGACTCCCTGCTCTAGGCACCCAGGGCTGGCGTTCATAAAACACCACACACCACGTGTAAAATATTTAAATGCCAGGAGCATTCCAGCCTCAGGAATGACTGTGAGGGCTCTGGGCTCTTTCTCTTCTCTAAGCTGTCTGTTCCCTCTCCACTCCCTCTGAGTGTTTCTGGGGAATTCCCCTCCCTCTCTGCAGACAGATGCTCTGTTTATTCAAATTGTCATATGCGAACCCCGGCCAATCTAGGAGATGTATCTCTTGTACATTTACACGGTTTACTTTGGCTGAGTGGGTTTTAACACGTGCTCTGGGGAAAAGCGCAAAATATTTCCCAGACAGGGGAGACCAGCATTCTGGGCTCTGGGTGTGAAGAGTAGGAGGAGAATAGAGCAATGGAGAAAAGTGTGCAGGCAGCAGAACCCTGACAGCTCTGACCACTTCCGGTAAAGTTCCCTTCCCCCACACCCTCATTAGTCACCCTCCTAACCACAGTTATGATGTGAAGGGATGGAGAAAAAGAAATCAGAAGGAAAAATACAGGCAAGCGTTTGTGGGGTTTAGAGAGACAGCCAGTGCCTACAAGACTGGAATGCATGCGTGCAGGTGCAAAGATATATATTCGTATATATGTGTATGTGTGTAGATAGACAGATAGTGTCTTAGTTATCTAGTGCTGCTGTAACAGAAATACCACAAGTGGATGGCTTTAACAAATGGAAATTTATTCTCTCACAGTTTAGGAGGCTAAAAGTCCAAATTCAGGTCACCAGTTCTAGGGGAAGTCTTTCTCTATCAGTTCTGGGGGAAGGTCCTTGTCAGCAATCTTCCCCTGTTGTAGGACCTTCTCAGCGCAGGGACCCCAGGTCCAAAGGATGAGCTCCCCTCCTGGTTCTTCATTCTTGGTGGTAGGAAGTAACCCTGTCTCTCTGCTCGCTTCTCTCTTTTATATCTCAAAAGAGACTGACTCAAGATACAACCTAATCCTGTAGATTGAGTCCTGTCTCATTAACATAACTGCCTCTAATCCTGCCTCATTAACATGATAGAGGTAGGATTTACAACACATAGGAAAATCAGATCAGATGACAAAATGGTGGACAATCATACAATACTGGGATAATGGCATAGCCAAGTTGACATGAATTTTGGGAGAACACAATTCAATCCATAACAGATAGATAGACAGGTAGGTAGGTGAGTAGATAGATAGATAGATCCTAGGTAGTGCAGTTAAAATGCTGGGCTGCTAACCAAAAGGTTGGAGGTTGGAGTCTACCCAGATGGGCCTCAGAAGAAATGTCTGGCAGTCTACTTCTGAAAAATCAGCCACTGACAATCCTATGGAGCACAGTTCTACTCTGACACACATGAAGTGGCCATGAGTCAGAATCGACTCCGTGAAAACTGGTTGGTTTTCAGTGAATGTGGTTGTTGTTGTGTGCTGTCGAGTGGACTCTGACTTATAGGGACCCTCTAGGATGGAGCAGAACTGCCTCATAGGGTTTCTTAGGCTGTAATCTTTACAGCAGCAGAATACCTGGTCTCCTTTTGGTGAGTCGGAATTGACTCAACAGTAACGGGTTTGGTTTTTGGTATACATACACACACATGCACGCACACACACACACACCTTACACACACACATATGTATATATGTATATATAAACCAAACCAAAGCTTTGCCATCGAGTTGATTCTGACTCATAGTGACCCTACAGGACAGAGCAGAACAGCCTCATAAGGTTTCCAAGGAATGGCTAGTGAATTCGAGCTGCCTACCTTTTGATTAGCTCTTAACCACTGTACCACAAAAGTTCATACATATATATATGTATATTTAGGACCCCAAAGGGTTTCTAAGGCTGTAAATTTTTATGGAAGCAGAAGCAGACTTCCACATCTTCTCCTGAAGAGTGGCTGGTGGGTTTGAACCACTGACCTTTCAGTTAGCAGCCAGGTTCCTTGCATACATGTATATATGGAAACCCTGGTGGCACAGTGGTTAAGAGTTGGGCTGCTAACCAAAAAGTCAGCAGTTCAAATCCACCAAGTACTCTGGACGCTCTATGAGGCAGTTCTACTCTATCCTATAGGGTTGCTATGAGTTGGAATCATATATATATATGAGCCCTAGTGGCAAAATGGTTAAGCTCTTGGCTGCTAACCAACAGGTCGGTGGTTCGAACCCACACAGCAGCTCTGCAGAAGAAAGACCTGGCAATCTGCTCCCATAAAGATTACAGCCTACGGAACCCTATAGGGGCAGTTCTACTCTGTCATATAGGGACCCTATGAGTTAGAATTGACTCGACGGCACACAACAACATATACTGCTATCAGCGTGAACACAGAGCACTAGTGTGAAGAGTGACATTCTCTCATGCAAAGGTCGGGAGGTTATTCAGGCTCATTTCTTCTCTGCATGTATTTAGCTAACCCTTCTGTGTATTTTTCATTCGCAAACAGTCCTTTAATAATCACTTATAATTCAGATGCTTTTATGCACAAAATATATAAAGATTAAATGTACACACTAACCATAGACTTAAATACAGAAACACATATACTTAAAGTATCTATTTCTTGATAAAAGTGTAACATTTCCCTTCCTTGAATGTTCCTTAGTTCTTAAAATTTGTTTCTTATTTTGTGTGGTGTGGGGCTTGCAATGGAACATGTGTGATGGCCTGGACTCTTGGGTCTGTCACAGCATCAATGAGTGACAGTGGACAAGCAGCAAAAGCAAGGAAAATACAAAACCCTGACACAAACATTTCCACCTGCACAGACTCATTACTGCACCTCAAGGAACTGGTCCAACCCCCAGGGGTCCTACTGGACCTCCTGTTCTCTCAGGTGTTGGCTATCTCCATGGGGTGGGAACCATTTTATTTTCCGACTCCCCAGAGCAGTGTCTGGAGAGGCTCCCCCAATAAGGCTAAAGAGAATAGGGTCAAGTCTTCCAGCCAGTCTTGCACTCTATAAATCAAAAAAACCAAAGCTATTGCCATCAAGTCAATTCCAACTCATAGCAACCCTATAGGACAGAGTAGAACTGCCCCACAGGATTTCCAAAGAGCAGCTGGTGGATTTGAACTGCTGACCTTTTGGTTAGCAGCCAAACTCTTAACCACTGTGCCACCAGGGCTTCTCACACTCTATAATCAGCTCTAATTCCCCATCTTAGCAATGCCTTCTCCCTACAGCCGACTAGACTAGACAATGGAAACTGACATCACCAATGATGTCATTAATGATCTCACCTCTCCCCACGGGCAGGAGTAGCTTCAATGCGCAGGCTCTGCAGTTAGTCAGACATGGGTTCAAATCCCAGCCCTGCCACTCACTAGCTTGTGACATTGAATAAGTTACTTCTCTGACCCTCAAGTTCCTCATTAGTAAAAGTACCTACTTCGTAGAACAGTTGAGAAATTAAATGAGATGATGCATGTAAAGCATTTGGCAGAGTGCCTGGTGCCTAGAAAGAACTCAATAGATATTATCAATGACTGGCTGCAGATGATGATGATGATGATGCTTGTGATGATGCTGATGGTGGCTGTGATGAGAGAGGCTCCATTCCTTGGGTATCCACTATGGCCTGCCGCTGTGCTCAGCCATTTATTTCCGCTAACTCAAGCTGAATCCTCTCAACGCTAAAGTAGGTGTTACCTTTCAGAAGATCAGGACACTCAAGTTCAGAAGGTTTGCTCACGCTAACCCCGCTTAATTAAAAGTAGCAGAACCAGATTCAAACCCAAGTAAGGAGCCCTGGTGGCACCATGGTTAAGCGCTTGGCTGTTAACCAAAAGCTCGGTGGTTCAAACCCCTCAGCCACTCCACGAGAGAAGGATGTGGCAGTTTGCTCCCATAAAGATTTACAGCCTTGGAAACCCTATGGGGCAGTTCTACTCTGTAAAGGGTCGCAGTGAGTCAGAATTGACTCAATGGCAACAGGTGTGGTTTTTGGGATTTTGCTGTTGGATCGCCAGGTCCTACTTTTTCTTTCTTTCCTGTTTCCCCCTCTAATACATGAACTCAGCCTCATCCCTGTGCACACTGATGCACCAAGGGACCATCTGTGTCCCTTCCAACCAGAGACCCTTCTTTGTCTGCAGAAGGCACTGATCTGATAGAGACACGGGACGGAGTTGCTCCTCTGAGGCCAGTGCCTTAGTTCATCCAGGCCCTGGGGACCCATTCTGTAAATTAGTTCTTTTGGTTCATGAAATGGCACCCCAGTGGCTTGAAATACTTAACAGACCTACCCTAAAAGAGTCATTTATTCTTTTATCACTGATACTATAATTATTCCTGTGAGTTCTGTCCTGTACATGTAGTTTTTTACGTTATTTTTGGAGGGATGGGAATGTTTTTTAACAGAAGTGCCGGAGATTTGGTAAGGGACAGAGTTTTGCAAGCAAAAAAAAGCAGGGTCCCCTCCCCCGCACCGGGCCCTCTTTCTGCCCATATTTTTGCATTCTTATTCGTTTATTTATCTAAATGATAGCTTCGGTAGGAGAGTTTTCCGCTCATTTCTACTCCCTCACTCCCCGCCCAGACTCTTGTGAGCTTTTTCTTCCCTCTTAGTTCAGTTCTTTCCACTCCTGGGGTGCCTCAGACACTGAGTAAGGCCTTCTTGGGAACAGTGCTCCCACCCTCCCAAATACACGATAAAGCACAGTGTGAGTCTCACTCAACACCACGAAGATGGTATATAATACACAAACCAAACAGAGGAATTAAGGCCCTAATGTCCTAGATATGGCAGTGTATACATACTATCCTTTTTCAGGAAATGCAAAGTAGCAATAGTTTTCGGTAAGTGCCCAAGGAAGTGGCCTTGGATCTTGTCCCTTGAGTCAGTACTCAACCCTTCCAGCACAAAAGTGCCCTGGGAAAAATATTTATTAGCCAAACACAGGGCTTCAAATCGGTTCCTTCTGGTTTGACCCCCTGCTGAGAATTTGCATTTCCACCCCAGATATGCTGAATCAGAATCTACATTTTAACCAGATCGCCAGGTGATTCTTATATATACATAAGAATCAAGTTGGCTCTGACTCATGGCAACCTACTGTATAACAGAACGAAACATTGCCTGGTCTTGTACCATCTCTATGGTCTTTGATATGTCTGAGCCCATTGTTGCGGCTGTTGCATCAGTCCATCTTATGTATACATAAGAATCACCTGGGGATCTTGTTAAAATGTAAATTCTGACTCAGTATATCTGGAGTGGAAATGCAATTTCTCAGCAGGGGGTCAAACCAGACTGAACCGGTTTGAAGCCCTGGCCAAAAGCTATAGACTGTTCAATCAAGCATGTCCCAAAGGATTGTACCTGCAGCTACCTGCTCTTATATTGAGAATTAGCTGGCCACTTGTACATGTAATTCAATAAACAACAACTAGTTGCTGTTGAGTCCATGAAGACTCATGGTGACCACATGTGTGTCCGAGTAGAACTGTGCTCCACAGGGTTTTCAGTCACTGGTTTTTTGGAAGTAGATTGCCAGGCCTTTTTTCCAAGCACCTCTGGGTAGATTCAAACTTCCAACTTTACGTTAGTAACTGAGCGTGTTAGTCATTTGCTATTTTTTTTATCCAAATGGTAGACTCATTGGGATAATTTATCTCTAGCCGGTAAATCGTGAAGTCGTCATTTATCTTAATTGAATGTGCCTTTATTTGTTTTCCACCTTACTTTATGCTGGGGAGGGGTAAAACAATTTATAATCCAAAATTTGGAATCACAAGGCCACATTATTGGGTATGAGTGCCGTTCAAGAGAGAGCTGTAGTTGCTCACAGCAATGTCAGTTATATTGCCTTTGGTCACCATCCTTGGCCATCTTGGTAGCAAAAGGATACATTGACACCTTTGCCCAGGAACAGCTAGCTACAAGTATTTTTTCTTTCTGAAAAACAAACACATAGGAGATTTGGTTTTAAAAGAAGTGGGAAGAGGAAATTCAAAATCAAGTACCGACAGGCTCACTCCTTCTCTTCTCCATGTACCCTCTGGTATTCTGTGCCCAAGTCCGCAGCCGTGAACCTGCGTCATTGCCCATCTACCTGCCCTGACAGCTGCAGCCTTCACCTCAGACCCTCCTTCCAGTCCTGGTTCCACACCTCACCTCTCAAATAGGATTACAAGTGCAAAAGTTGCCTTCCCAGGCTCTGTCCTGTATCAAAGAGATGAAACTGTCTGGCAAAAAGAAACAAAGCTGCATTCTTCCAGAGGCCAGTGAGGAGCCCCCAGGGGAGTTCTGCAGAAAGGCAGAAGCTGAGCCACAGACAAGAGCATGGTGAGCCCGGGTTCTCAAGGCAGCTTTTGGGAAGAAAAGAAAAACAGATCCAGGTTCTCGTCCTGTCATTCAGTTTGTTGCTGTTGTTAGTTGCTGTCAAGTTGCCTCTGACTCATGGCGACCTTCTATATAACAGAACGAAACATCGCCTAGTCCTGCACTGGATCGTTTTTGTGTGGCCTCACTCGCCATGGTCTTATAATTCCAACCCAAGTGATTGGGTGGGACTGTGCAAATAAGGTAATTGTGGTCCACCAAGGGGATTGGTCAGTTTTGCCATACCACTGGGCTTGAAATGAGCCATCCCAGAGGTGGGAAAGAGAAGATCCCACCACCATCAAGGAAGGAGAGCCAAGAGTTGGGAGTGTCCTTTGGATCCAGGATCCCTGTGCTGAGAAGTTCCTGGAACCGAGAGAGAGAGAGAGCTGTAACACAAAAGATGGCAAGAAGCAGTGGCAGAGAAGCGGTGGCAGAGAAGTGGCAGCAGGAGAGACTGGCAGCAGAGACTGGCAGCAGGAGACGGCGTGGTGGGCTTCCCGGCCAAAGGAACAAGAATGCTGAGTACCTTTGGGCAGGAGGCTTGCTGGTGGAGTAGAGTGCCTCTGGAACCTTGGTGGAGCTAGGTTTGCTGATCCGCAGAGCTAGAGTGGAGCATTCTCTGGTCAAGGCTTACTGGCAGAGTGGGGTGCCTCAGGGCCCTTATCAGCAGAGCTAAAAGAGCTTCGTAACACTTAACTGACTAGGGCAGAGGCTGAGGGCCAGAGAGAGGTATGCCTGTGGGCATGGCTGAGAAGAGGCTGTCCTGATGGAAGAACTGTATCCTGAGCGTTTCTGGGCCTGAATTATAACCTGTTACTTCCCTAATAAACCTTATGATCGTAAGCATTGTCTGTGAGTTCTGTGTGGTCATTGCAGTGAATTATAGAACCTAGCAGAGAAGTAGAGAGTGCCGTGGGAGGGACAGTTGGTGTCAGAATTGGTAAAGATGATGGAGAGAGGAGGCATGTCTGACCGCCTCCTCATGGGAATCAGCCTTGGGCTGTTGATCTTGATTCTCCTTCCCTCTTGTGAAGTTAGAGGAGGTCAGAGGCCACCCCCACGCCATTTTTGCATGCACCATTCCATGATCTTTGATATGTTTGAGACCATTGTTGCAGCTATTGTGTCAGTCCATCTCATTGAGGGTTTCCTTCATTTTCGCTGACCCTCTAATCTACCAAACAGGATGTCCATTTCTAACAATTGGTCGTTTCGGATGTCATGTCCAAAGTAAACGAGTTTACATCTAACCATCCTTACTTCTAAGGGACATCAAATCAAAGTGTGAACATAACAATCTCCCAATAGATGGACCATTCCAGGACTCACTAGCCCATAGGGCACCTCTATGCAAATTGGAAAAATGTGTTCCCTTCCTCCAGGTGGGAGCAGCCCTGCATGAGGTCACAGACTCAGAGAATGGGGCCCCCGCTGGATATCAGTGGGCACTCCTATCCATTAGTTCCCTTTGGAAACTAAGCAGGAAATGAGCACACGTATCCCTCTCCAACTGGACTTCCACCTTATTAACTCAGAGGGTATCTATGGTGAACTAGGTTCTATTTTTAAGAACTTTTTACTGTTATTGTTTAAATTCAAAGCAACATATACTTTGTAATCTATGTAATCTATATGAAGAACACTGAATGAAGTTATTATATATTTTCATTTAATTTCAGTGACAGTATAGAAAATTTTCTCAAAGTTTTCTAGATTATCTATGGAGGGGCCAAATGAGCTGGTAGATTCAGAATTCAGTGTTGCCTGAAAAAGTGTTTGGAAGCGGTGCTACGATAAGGATAAAAGCTGGCATTTTAGTGGGTTTTTATATCAGCCATGGTGCTAAGTACTTAACTGACGTTTCTTACAACAACCTTACGAGGAAGGAGCTATTTTCATCATCATCCCCATTTTACTGATAAGAAAACTGAGGCTAAGAAAGGTTAGGTTACTCACTCAGGGTCATACAAGGAACAAGTGGCAGGGCTGGGATTCAAACTCAGGTCAAGGAAATGCCAGTGGCCTCCTCTTTAGCCCTATGCTGGATTGCATCCTTACACCCAAACTCTGCACCTGAACTGTTTCAAGGAAAAGTGTAGTAAAGACGGAATTTATATACACACCTGACCTTAGGATGGCATTGGAATAAGAAACATCTTTTTGGGGAGGGTGAGTATGTAGTAGAAGGAGAACAATATGCACCCAAATTGGAATATGAACCCAATCATCAATCATCTGTTCCTGGGATTCTTAGCCTTATGACTGGGAGGAAACTTGCTCAGTCCCAGGGTTCTCACAGAATTAGTAGCTCTGATTTCCATTATGCATACATCTGTAATTTTAATTATCAGTAAATGGGAAAAGAATATCACCCAGTTGTGAAATTAAGAATTTTAGAGCTGAAAGTGACCTCGGAGTTCATCAGCCAGACACCTTTGTTTTACAGATGAAGTGTGAGACCCAGGGAGATAAAGTGACTTGCCCAGCTGACCCAGACAAGAAGTGGCAATCTTTTTCCTCTTTCTCCTTTTCTTTGTTATTGTTATTTGTTTATGTTTTTATAAATGAGCACATGGCTGTCTGAGATGTTCAGAAAACATTTGTGGAACTGCATTAAGTTGCGGTATTTGATTTTTTCATCAGAGGGGCACATCAGAGAAACAAACTAGCTCTGCTTCTAACCGTGCTGTTGTGAAAAGCTTCCAAACTCAATATGAGGTGAGACCCTCTGCTATGAACCATCCCTTTGATCTTACACTTCTTTTCCTCGAAATGATAGCTAGTTTGGCAACCTAGTCTTCCAGAAATTAGTAATCTAACTTTAAGAATATTCTTTGGTTATTCCAGTGACTTAAAAGAAAAGGAAACAAAACATTTCCTATAGCAACTTCCCTCTCCCTTCCAACACTCTCACTAGGGAGCAGCTGTGTCTCTTTAAAATCGATTTTGATCTCTCAGAAAGGATCTGGTTTCTCTGCACCCAGAGCTGCTGCCTAGAGATGGCAGGTACAATTCTGAGAAGGTGTTGGGGTTCGGCTGACTCTGTGTAATTCTAATAGACAATCCTCAGATGCTGGTCTTCCCTCAGGGATGATGATGCATGACGCCATTGCTGACGTTGGTGTGGTGGGCTGGGTTGCCGGGCTGCCTCAAGCATCACTTATTCCCCTCTCCTCCATCCACTGGCTTACTTGTCGTAGACTGGATTATTGTTACCCATCCCTCACTCCCTCTCGCTAAGAGTATTTCCACCATGTGACTTTGCAGTGCCTCTCACTAGCTTAGGCAGAGTATCCTTCCCTGCCCTGTTGAGTGTAGGCTTGGCCATGGGACTTGGTTTGGCCAATGGAATCTTAACAGACTTGCAGCAAGCAGGGGCCTCAATGTACTTGCATAGTTTGACTTGGCCACTTGTGCTTTTGTGATCTTCTATGATAAGAGCATGCCCCAGGGAACTGCCACATCAGTCTCAGCCACAGTATGGAGATCCATGGAGCAAACCTGAACAAGACTTACAGTCTACGGCCGAACCCAGCCGAACCCTAGCTAAACCCTCACCAACATGCAGATACCTGAGCAAGAAAAATGAATATTGCTGTACACCACTGAGATTCTGAGACTGTTTGTTACACAGCAAAAACTGACTAATATATTACTGAAAATAGCACCATAATTTAATGGTGTCATCCCACCTACAAGTGAAAGAAACTGAATCTGCCTGAGCTTAGATGAAAAGAAGAATTTAGTGGCTCACAAAACTGGGACGTCTAGAGATAGATTCGACCTGAGGAACTCTGGTAGATCAAGGAATGCCATCAGATCTCTTTCTTGCTTGATTCTCTCAGTGTATTGGCCTCATTCCTCAGTCTCTCATGTGCGATTCACCTTTCTTCATGCAGTGGGTCATGGGGAAACATGGCGGTAAGCACCTCCAGGCTTGTGTCATCCTACTGTAGCCATTTTAAAGGAAAAAGAGAGCTTCTCTCTCCCATTCTTCCCAGAGAAGAGTTGGCCTACCATAGGCCAGTCACTATGGCTAGGACATGATGTTACTTTGATTAGCTAGGCTTGGTGTATCTGCCTGTGATGGTAATTTTATATGTCAACTTGGCTAGGTTTTGGTTTCCAGTTGTTTGGCCAAACACTAGTCTACTAGCTGTCATGGAGTTGTTACATGTGGTTAGATCAGTTGGCCTTGGGTAGAGCAGATTACCTTCCATAATGTAATATAATACGATATGATGTGATGTGATGTGATATATAATTAATGTAATATAATTATTTTACATCTAATCAATGTAAAGCTGAAAGTGAAGAAGTTGAAATGAATGTAAAGCTGAAGTTGTCAATGCTTTCACTCTATTTGGATCATCATTCATGGAAGCAGCAGTCAAGAAATCAAATGACCTATTGCATTGGGCACATCTGCTGTAAAAGATCTCTTTATGTTTTTTTTAAATAAGATTTTATTGAGTTTTTAGTGAAGGTTTACACAGCAGTTTAGGTTCCCATTCAACAATTTCTACACAAATTATTCAATGATATTGGTTACATTCTTCATAATGCATGAGCATTCTCATTATTTCTGTTCTAGTTATTCTGTTTTCATTAATCTACCGTCCCTGCCCCCTTAATTCTCATCTTTGTTTTAAAGTAATTATTGGCTATTTAGACTCACACAGGTGAATTTTTTTTTTTTTTAAGGAGCACAGTACTTATGGGTGATATTCATTATTTTGTGACCCAATCTGTTATTTAGCTACAAGATAGACCTCAGGAGTTAGTTGGTTCAAGATTTGAAGAATATCTCAGGGCAATAGTCTTGGGGAGATCCTCCAGTCTCAACCAGTCCAGTAAGTCTTCTTCTTTTTTTTTTTTTGGAATTTGAGGTTCTGTTACACATTTTTCTCCCATTCTATCAGGGTCCATCTATTGTGACCTATCTCTTCGAGTTTTAAAAGGCAAAGATGTCACTTTGATGACTAAGGTGTGTTTGACGCCAAGCCATGGTCTTTTCAACTGCCTTATATGCGTACAAAAGTTGGATAAGGAAAAAGAAAGAGAAGAAGAATTGATGCATTCAAACTGTGGTATTGGTGAAGAATATTGAATATTTTCTGGACTGTCGAAAGGATGATCAAATCAGTCTTAGGAGAAATACAACCAGAATGTTCCTTACAAGTGAGGATGTGAGACTTTGATTTGCTTATTTTGGACAAGTCATCAGGAAAGACCAATCACTAGAAAATGACATGATGGCTGGCAAAGTAGAGGGCCAACAAAAACAGGGGAAATCTTCAATGAGATGGATTGACACAATAGCTGCAACAATGGACTCAAACACAGCCACGATTGTAAAGATGGTGCAGGATTGGGCAATATTCAATTCTGTTATAAACAAAGTTGGCATGAGTCAGAACCAACTGGATGACAACTAACAACAGCAAATGTAACGTAATCACTTTCCATAATGTAATCTAATGTAATCTAATCAATCAGTTGAGGTCATAGCAGTATAGGGTGAATCGTAAACCTAATCCTTCCTGAGTTATAAAAACACCACAACAGACCCAGACATACACACTGAAGAAGACAGCCTATATATGAGGATTATCTATAAGCAAAGGAATGGCAAGGATCACCAGCACACACCAGAAACTAGGAGAGAGGTTCATAGAAAGAATCAACACAACCAAGACTCCAATTTAGACTTTTAGCATCCAGAACCGTAAGATAATGAATTTCTATTCTTTAAAGCCACTCACTTGTGGTATTTGTGTTACAGCAGTACTAGGTAACTAAGACAGTGTCCAATCCCAAGGCCAAAGGAAATCAGGTGGGCAGCCCTACTAGAAGCACAAGGAGTGGGGAGGAGCAAGTACTTAGGGGAGTGGGAGTGATTTAGCAGACAAAGGAGAAGGGATACTGGACAGACTCAAACAGTGGATGTCTTAGTCATCTAGTGCTGCTTTAACAGAAATACCACAAGTGGCTGTCTTTAACAAAGAGAAGTTTACTTTCTCACGGTCCAGTAGGCTACAAGTCCAAATTCAGGGCGTCAGCTCCAAG
>NW_004443984.1:15206238-15207181 GCF_000243295.1 Trichechus manatus latirostris
AATTGTCCTTTTCTGTAAGGTCCTGCCTCACCCAAGGCTATGCTCCCACCCAGGGGCCAGTCCTGGCCAGTGACTTGGATACCATGACGGTTAATGTTACATATCAACTAGGCTAGGCTGTGAATCCCAGTTGCTTGGCCAAACACTAAACTAGTTGTTATTAGGTAGTGCAGAGTAATGTAATCACTTCCCCAAAATGTGATCAATTAATCAGTCAAAAGGGGAGTTTCCTTACGGTGTGGTCCTCCTAGACACTATAAATAGATATTCTGGCAGAACTCACTCTTCCTCTCAACTCTGCACTCTTCCCATCGCCTGACCTACGGATCTTGGGGCATAAGCTTGCAGAAGTCTCCAGCCTGTCTCCTGACCAATGGATTTTGGAATTGCCAGTCTTCACAACTGCATGAGCCAATCCTTTGAAGTCAAATCTCTCTCTCTCTCTTTCTACATATATACATATGTATACATCTCGATTTTCATTTTTGGAAATTGTCAAAAATGAAATGGAAGGCACAAACATCGATATCCTAGGCATTAGTGAGCTGAAATGGACTGGTATTGGTCATTTTGAATCGGACATTCATATGGTCTACTATGCCAGGAATAACAGCTTGAAGAAGAATGGTGTTGCATTCATCATCAAAAAGAACATTTCAATATCTGTCCTGAAGTACAATGCTGTCAGTGATAGGATAATACCCATATGACTATAATTCAAATTTACCAGTCAACCACTAATGCCAAAGATGAAGAAATTGAAGACTTTTACCAGCTTCTGCAGTGTGAAATTGACTGAACATGCAATCGGGATGCATTGATAATTACCAGTGATTGGAATGCGAAAGTTGGAAACAAAGAAGAAGGCTCAGTAGTTGGAAAATATGGCCTTGGTGACAGAAAAGATGCCTGGGATTGCGTGATAGAATTTTGCAAGGCCAAT
>NW_004443984.1:15209925-15220436 GCF_000243295.1 Trichechus manatus latirostris
TAGAATCCTACCTAAAAACAAAACCAAACCCATTGCCGTTGAGTCGATTCTGACTCATAGCTACCCTGCCTAAGACAGATACAAAAGCCCAGTCCCTGTCCCTTTCCCTCCATTTGGAACCACTCTCAGCTCCAGAGCATATCTCCCTAGAGCACTCTCCAGTAAACTTGCTCTGTGTAGGAGCCCTAATCAAAGGCGTCCCGGTGGCTGGCACATAGGGGATGATCAGGTATGCTAGTTATAATCATTGTTATCACTCACCTATTCCATCCACCACCCATGCACTGCGGGCACACTTACAGGAGGTGCACTAGCTAACAGTGCAGACTCGCTGCTGGAAGCAGGCTTCCTTGGGTCATATCCCTGGTCTACTTCACACTAGGTCTGTGGCCTTGGGTAAGGTACTTAGCTGCTCCATGCCTCAGTTTTCTTATCTGCAAAATGGTAGTAATAATAGTTTTGATGTCATAGGGTTGCTGTGAAGATTAAATAAGTTGATAAACATAAAGAGTTTAAGATTGTGGAGGGCATGTAGCAAGTGCTTCTAAATGTTTGCTCCTTTGCTTTAAGCTGGATAGTGCAATAGGTGCTGGGAAAATAGTGATGGGGATCTGGTCCCTGCCCTTATACACTCACAGGCTATTGCCAGAGACAGATAAGGAACATTCCTGCAAGGCAGAGCTTAATTCTGCATCCCTTTAAGAGCGTGCTTCTGAATATAGATATGCCATTCATTGCTTCTTTCAACTCCACATAATAAGGATCCATTAAAAAACAAAAACTGTCTTTTTCTTTATCTCCTGTCTAGACAATTCTTAGGATTAAAAAAAAAAAAAAAATTGGAGACCAGTTCAAAATACAAAAGCGTAATGTCATTAGTCATTGTTGCGTGCTGTCAAGTCGATTCTGACTCATAGCGACCCTACAGGACAGAATAGAACTGCCCTATAGGGTTTCGTAGGCTGTAACCTCTACAGGAGCAGATTGCCAAGGCTTTTCTCCCTCGGAGCCCTGGTGGGTTCCAGCTGCCACCTTTTTGATTAGCAGCCTATCACTTAACCATTGCACCACCAGGAGTCCTTCATTAGTCATTGAAAAAAAAAACCTCATTGCTGTCAAGTCAATTCTGACTCATAGCAATCCTATAGAACAGAGTAGAACTACCTCATTGGGTTTCCAAGGCTGAAATCTTAATGGAAATGGACTGCCACATCTTCCTCTGATGCAGTGGCTGGTGGATTTGAACCGTTGACTTTCTGGTTAGCAGCTGAGCGCTTAACCACTGTGCCACCATGGCTTCTACATTAGTCATTAACCCAAACCAAACCCGTTGCCATCGAGTCAATTCCAACCCATGGAGACCCTATAGGACAGAGTAGAACTGCCCCATAGGGTTTCCAAGACTGTAATCTTTACAGAAGCTGACTGCCACATCTTTTTTCCATGGAATGGTTGGTGAGTTTGAACTGTGGAACTGTTGGTTAGCAGCCAGGCGCTTAACCACTGAGCCACCAGAGACGCTTGCATTAGTCATTAACCCATTGCTATCGAGTTGATTTTGACTAATAGCGACCCTATAGGACAGAGTAGAATTAGTCATTAGGGAGATGCAAATCGAAACATAATGAGAGACCACCTCACCCCCACTAGAATGGCAATGATCAAAAACAAACAAAAAAACCCCTAAAAAAAACAGAAGGTGGCAAGGATGTGGAGAAACTGGAACCCTCATCCATTGCTGGTGGGGATGTAAAATGGTACAGCCACTGTGGTAAACAGTTTAGCGGTTCCTCAAAAACTTGAACACAGAGTTATCATATGACCCAGCAATCCCAATCCTAGATATATGTTCCAAAGAATTGAAAGCAGGAATGCAAACAAAACCCCGTAGACCGGTGTTCACTGTGGCACTTTTCACAGTAGCCAAAATGTGGTAGCAACCTAAATGTCCATCAACAGATGAATGAATAAACAAAATGTGGTACATACGTACAATAGGATATTACTCAACTATAAGGAGAAATGAAGTCCTGATACATGATACCATATGGATGAACTTTGAAAGCATTATGCTGAGTGAAACAAGTCAGTTACAAAAGGACAAATACTGTATGATCCCATTTACATGAAGTAGACCAACGTATAGAGACCAAAGTTTATTAGTGGTTACCAGGGGTGGAAAAGGAGTCCTGGTGGCTCACTGGTTAAGCCCTGGGCTGCTTCTGTAAAGAGTACAGCCTTGGAAACCCTGTGGGGAAGATCTACTCTGTCCTATAGTGTTGCTATGAGTTGGAATCAACTTGACGGCAATGGGTTTGGTTTTTGGGTTTTAGCAGGGGTGGGAAGGAGGGGGAAAGGTGGAGTCGTAGCTTGGAGGGCACTGCATTTCTGCTGATGGTGGTAAAATAATTCGGAAAAAGTTAGTGGTAACAGTTGCACAACATGTTGAAAGTAATCCATGTCACTGAATCACACATGTAAAACTTGTTGAATTGGGAAATGCTTTGTTACATATATATTTACCACAATTAAAAACAAACAAAGAGTCCCAAATTGTTTTCACATCCCAGTCTGGGGTACCTACCCCCCTTCCTCACTTCCGATTACTCATGCCAAGAGAGCTGCTGGGCAGAATTGCTGGCGGGACTGGAGCCACATGAGCCGTGGTGTTCTGGCTCCGCTTAAAAGTTGCACTTCTCACAAAGGCCCAAAGCCCATTAAATGGGGAAAGACAGTCTTTTTAACAAATGGTGCTGGCAAAACTTGATGTCCATCTGTAAAAAAAATGAAACAGGACCCATACCTCACACCATACACAAAGACTAACTCAAAATGGATCGAAGACCTAAATATAAAACCAAAAACTTTAAAGCTCATAGAAGAAAAATTAAGGTCAACGCTAGAGACCCTAACACATGGCATAAAAAGTATACATACCATAATTAATAATGCAAAAACGCCAGAAGATAAGCTAGATAACTGGGATCTTCTACAAATCAAACACTTATGCTCATTAAACGACTTCACCATAAGAGTAAAAAGAGAACCTACGGACTGGGAAAAAATTTTTGGCTATAAAAAATCCTACGAAGGTCCAATCTCTAAACTCTATAGGAAAATCCAACTCCCCTACAACAAAAAGACAAATAATCCAATTAAAAAATAGGCAACAGATATGAACAGACACTTTACCAAAGAAGACATTCAGGCAGCTAACAGACACATGAGGAAATGCTCGCAATCACTAGGCATTAGAGAAATGCAAATCAAAATTACAGTGAGATTCCATCTCACCCTGACATTATTGGCATGAATAAAAAACCAGAAAATCACAAATGTTGGAGAGGCTGTGGGGAGACTGGAACTCTTACGCACTGCTGGTGGGAATGCAAAATGATACAAACATTCTGGAAAACGATATGGTGCTTCCTTAAAAAGCTAAAAATAGAAATGCCGTATGATCTAGCAATCCCACTCCTAGGAATATATCCGAGAGAAATAAGAGCTGTCACACGACTAGACATATGCACACCTATGTTCGTTGTAGCATTATTCCCCAATAGCAAAAAGATGGAAATAACCTAAGTGCCCATCAACAGATGAGTGGATAAACAAACTCTGGTGCATACACACAATGGAATATTATGCAATGATAAAGGACAATGATGAATCTGTGAAACATCTCACAACATGGATGAATCTGGAGGGCATTATGCTGAGTGAAATAAGTCAATCACAAAGGACAAATACTGTATGAGACCACTATTATAAAAACGCGTGAAAAGGTTTACACAAGAAACAATCTTTGTTACTAGGGAGGAGAGGTATGGGGAGGGAAAAACTAAATAGCGGTAACTACCACAACTTGACCAAGGCAACGTCAAGGAAGCTTCACAGGCACATCCAAACTCCCCGAGGGACCAAATTGCTGGGCTGAGCGCTGTGGGGACCATGGTCTCAGGGAACATCTAGCTCAATTGGCATACCATAGTTTATAAAGAAAATATTCTACATCCTACTTTGGTGCGTAGCGTCTAGGGTCTTAAAAGCTCATGAGCAGCCACCTAAGATACTCTGCTGGCCCCACCCCATCTGGAGCAAGGGAGAATGAAGAAAACCAAAGATACAAGGGAACGATTAGTCCAAAGAACTAATGGACCACAACTACCACAGCCTCCACCAGACTCAGTCCAGCACAATGAGATGGTGCCTGGCTACCACCACCGACTGCTCTGACAGGGATCACAATAGAGGGTCCCAGACAGAGCTGGAGAAAAATGTAGAACAAAATTCAAACTCACAAAAGAGGACCAGACTTACTGGTCTGACAGAGACTGGAGAAACCTCGAGGGTATGGTCCATAGACAACCTTTTAATTCAGTACTGAAGTCACTCCTAAGGTTCACCCTTCAGGCAAAGATTAGACAGGCCCAGAAAACAAACAATAATGCATGTACCTCAGCTATGTATATGAGACTAAATTGGCACACCAGCCCAGGGGCAAGGACAAGAAGGCAGGAGGGGACAGGAAACTGAACGAATGGAAATGGGAAATCCAAGGTGGAGAAGGGGAGAATGTTGACATGTCACAGGATTGGCAACCAATGTCACAAAACAATATGTGTATTAATTGTTCAATGAGAAACTAATTTGCTCTGTAAACCTTCATCTAAAGTACTATAAAAAAAATTGCATTTCTCCAGTGTCTTTTCTCATGTCCTACATTTGGGAACAAGCACATGCCTACCAAGTCTTGGTAAAGGATGATCTCATCTAGTGGTTTGAAAATGTCCTTTGCAGCCAAGATTCACTGCCCAAATTGACATCAGAGTTTTCTTAAGTTGGAGTAAAAAACTCTGAAAATCTTGGAGCTGGAAGGGTCAATCCTGGAAGGTTCCCCAATTCAATGCTCTCGTCTTGTAGAGAAGACTAGAGCTAAAATTGCAGAAAGGACCTGTCCAAGATTGATTTTTCTCTTTCTTTTTAAGAAATAATTTATTTTATTTTATTTTTGTTGTTGTTGAAAATATACACAGCAGAACATACACTAATTCAACAACTTATCTGTGTACAATTCATTGACGTTGATTACATTGTCTGAGTTGTACAACCATTCTCACCCTCCTTTTCTGGATTGTTCCTCCCCTACTAACATAAGTTCACTGCCCCCTAAGCTTCCTATCTAACCTTTTGAGTTGCTGTTGTCAGTTTGATCCCACTCAAGACTGACTTTGCTTCAGACTAATAAGCTATAGTTGATGTCTACTTTTAAATGGTGTATCCTTGGATTTGCCTGGGGTGGTGGAAAGAACACAAGATTTGGAGTCATGAAGACCTGGGATGGGGTCCCACCCCTGTCACTTGGTATAAAAAGTCATCATAGCCCCATGTAATGCCACGCAAGTGACTTAACCTCTCTGAGCTTCAGTTTTCTCTTCTGTAAAATAAGGATGATGTGACTTGTATTAACAAATATGTGTTGTGCATCTAATACATGTCAAGTACTCTTCTACTATTTGAGGGGCTGTAGACACAGCAGTGAAAAAATAAAGAAAGCCCTTGCCCTCCTGGAGCTTATATTCTAGTCTGGGTAGAAAGAGACAGATAAACTTACATATAAGTGTGGGTGTATAATGTGTGTGTGGGAGGGGGTGGGGGAGCAGGTGCAATGGCAGGAACTAAAGCAGGACAAGGGGGAGAGGGAGGACTAGGGATGGAATCAGGGACCTATTTTGTATAGAGGGGTCAGGGAAGGCATTTCTAGTAAGGTCACATTTGAGCGGAGACTTGAAGCATGCAAGGGAGTAGGCCGGGTGGATTTCTAGGGAAGCAATGTTCCAGGTAACAGGGAACAGCTAGAGCAAAGGCCCAGAGGTACAAGAGTCCTTGGCTTATCCGAGAAACAGTAAAGAGCTATTGCAGCTGGGGTACAGTGAGGGGAGGGGAAGTGGGAAATGAGCTTAGAGACGAATAGGACCAAATCAGGGCCCTGTAGGCCACTGTAAGGACTTTCGCTCTTACTGTGAACAAGATGGGAGCCCCTGGACAGTTTTGAGCAAAGGAGTGACAGAAGATGATTTATGCTTTACAATGCTGCTACTGCATGAAGAAGACCAGAGGGGCCAAGACTGGAGTTAGGACACCATTCAGGCGGCTATTGCTATAGCTAGCAAGAAAGGAGGGTGGCTTGAAAGATGGTAGTGGGATGTACGGTGGAGGGAAGTAATGGGGCTCTAGATAGATTTGAAAGTAGAGCCACAGTTGGGTTCTAGATAGATTTTGAAGGTAGAGCCACACACAAGATTGACTGGCAGATTGTGTATATCATAGGTGAGAGAAAGAGGATTCAAGGATGACTTTGAAGGCTTTGGATTTAACAACTGGCAGAATGAAAAAAAAATCATTTACTGAATGAGGAAGGCTGAGGGAAGAGCGGGTTTGGAGAGTGGAGTAGATGTTAATTTTGAGAAGCATATTAGACACCCAAATGGAGAAATCCAGTAGGCAGTCAGATATCTGAGTTTGGAGTGCAGGGGTGGGTTTGAACGGTAAATATGAATTTGGAAGTTGTCAGCATCTGATGGTACTCAGAGGCATAAGACTGGATGAGGTCTCCTAGGAAATGCATGTTGATGGAGAAGGAAAAGTTCTTAAGACTGGGTCCTGGGGCCATTCAGCATGTAGAGGTCAGGGGCAAGGGGATAAGCAAGCAAAAGAGATGGAGAAGGAGCAGTCGGAGAGGTGGGAGGAAAATAGGGGGTATGGTCTCCAGAAAGTCATGTAGAGAAAGTGTTTAAAGGAGACCTTCTGATAGACCGAGTAAGATGAGAGTTGAGGACTGACCAAAGACCTGGTAATGTAGAGGTCCCTGGTGACCTTGACAAAGGGTTTTCAGGGTGGTTGGAAGGATTAAGTGACCTGACATACACAAAGCACCTAGCTTTATGCATAATTGTTGTTGTTGTCATCAGCCCTCAACTCCTGGCGACCCCACGCACAATGGAAAGAAATGCTCCCCGTTCCTGCACCATTCCCGTGATCCGTTGTGAATCAGACCATTGTGATCCAGAGGGTTTTCACTGACTGATTTTCAGAAGTAGATCACCAGGCCTTTCTTCCTAGTTTCTCTTGGGCTGGAAGCTCCACTCAAACCTGTTCAGCATCACAGCAACATGCAAGCCTTCACTGACAGATGTGTGATGGCTGCACAAGACGTGCACCGGCTGGGAATCAAACCCGGGTCTCCCACATGGAAGGTGAGAATTTGACCACTGAACCACCACTGCCCCCATTTATGCATAGTAGGTGCGGTGCTCATTAAATGTTAGTCCCCTTTTCTCCTAATCCCCTATATAACGTTGTCCAATTCACAGCTATTAGTCACTTATCCTTAATGCCCCACATCCACTTTAGTCACTAATTTGTCATTGTACGTGGCTATGCCATTAATCTATTTAAAGATAAATTCACCAGTGATAGTGAACATTGAGCTGATTGCCGCACACTTTAATTATCCTGGAAGTCCCAGAGAATGTCTGCAGATTCCCATATATCCAAAATAGTGTGCCATGAGAAAGACGTCGGACTCCTGTAGCTATGAATCATGATCTGTACTAATTATCCCTTACTTGCAAATTAAATGAGCAAATTTTCCCCCACTTGGCAATAGGTCTATATGATGTCCTAGGAAGTAATAAGGAGAATAGATTCTGTTTGAAAGGCAGTGGGCAGCCTCACATTGAATTTCCTGCTGCTTATTAATACCAGCGCATTGCATTCAAGGAGAGGAGAGGCTTTTTCACAGGAGCCCCAAAAATTCCTGCCTGGATGCCATGTAACACCCCTGGAGTCTGCACCTCCCCCCAGCAATGCACCAGCCACTCAGTTTGCTCCTGTTAGTTCTGAATCAGATAATGAAAGCCTTTTTTTTTTTTTTTTTTTAAATTTCAGCGGTGGCCAAATAGTATGCTTGTCCCAGCATTTCTAAGTATATTCATGAGATAGTAATGACTATAATTTTTGAGCATCCTAATGCCTCCAGTACTTTAATAACTAAGGTGTGCCTGACCCAAACCATGGTCTTTTCAATTGCTTCATATGCATGTAAAAGCTGAACAATCAAAAAGGAAGACAGAAGAATTGATGCATTCCAATTGTGGTGTTGGCAAAGAATATTGAATGTACCATGGACTGCCAAAAGAATGAACAAATCAGTCTTACAAGAAATACAACCAGAACACTCCTTAGAAGCAAGGATGGCGAGACTTCAGCTGGCTTACTTTGGACACTTTATCAGGAAAGAGCATCGGCTAGAAAAGGACATCATTGTTGGTAAAGTAGTAGTTGTTAGGTATTGCGGGAGTCGGTTCCGACTCATAGTGACCCCATGTGTGACAGAATGAAACACTGCCCAGTCCTGTGTCATCCTCATAATCATTGCTATGTTTGAGCCCATTGTTGCAGCCACAGTGTCACTCTATCTCATTGAGGGTATTCCTCTTTTTCGCTGACCCTCTATTTTACCAAGCACGATATCCTTCTCCAGGGACTGATCCCTCCTGATAACATGTCCAAAGTATGTGAGACGAAGTATTGCTATCCTTGCTTCTAAGGAGCATTCTGGCTGGACTTCTTCCAAGGCAGACTTGTACATTCTTCTGGAAGTCCATGGTATATTGAAAAACAAAGGAACCCCTCAATGAGATGGAATGACACCATAGCTGCAACAATGGGCTCAAACATACCAATGATCATGAAGATGGTGCAGGACTGGGCAACATTTCCGTCTGTTATACATAAGGTCACCATGAGTTAGAGCTTACTTGATGGCAACTAACAGCAACAACGTTGTTCTAAGTGCTCTAAATTTCCTCCTTGTTTTATTGTCTCCACATTTAATTATTGTAACCACTCTGCGAGGTAGGTATTATTATCACTGTTGTAAGTCGGTTCTGACTCCCAACAACCCTATATAAAACAGAACGAAACACTGCCTGCTCCTGTGCCATCCTCACAATCGTTATGCTTGAGCCCATCGTTGCAGCCACTGTGTCAATCCATCAGCCGTCTTCCTCTTTTTTGCTGACCCTCTGCTTTACCAACCAGTATGTCCTTCTCCAGAAGCTGAGGTTTGAAGGAATCGGCTCTGAATTTAAGTGGCAGAGCTGTGGTTTGAACTCATGGCAGACTCATGGTAAAGCTGGAGTTCTAAACTTCTGGTCAGTGCTGACTTCTAAGAAAAGATTGATGTGTAAAGCAGAGTATCTAGTAGGTTCCGCTACAATATTCTACTTACATTTTTATTAGCCAGGCACTGGAGATTAAAAAAAAAAAAAAAAAAAAAGACAAAAAGTCTTGGTCTTTGCCCTCAGTAAGCATATATTACACTCTCTTAAAGTGGGAATGAAAATACTTACCCTGCCTACCTCTGAGGGTCATTGTAAAGTTCAAGTAAATTAATGGATAGGAAACCATTTCTTTTTCTAAATAGAATGAGGGATATAATAGGAAGCTGATTTTAAAAAATTCAGAAAGCACATTAATATCAACATATTTAAAGTGCTGGACCAAATCCTAATTAATGGCCAAATTTACTATTCCACCCTAAATTTTAACTCATATATGAATGGACCAATTTTTCCCCAAAGAAACAAGTGTCTTTGGTTGCAGTTGACACAAATCTAGTCTCCTCCCATGACTTGATACATTAAAATTCTTTCCTTTTCAATTAAATAATCATCCAGACTGTAAGAAGACGTATTTTCCTTAGTCGACTCCCAAATAGACGACCTTTGAGATCACAAGGGTTTATGTAAATGTTTCCGATTGCTTTTTATCTTCTTGTGTATCACTTTTCCTAAAAATTTCATCAGTCAGTGTATTTAAATTCTTTTCTAATCTTCTCATTGCACCGCTATTTACAGTAATGAGTCGCAGCTGAAAGAGACTGAAATATCATAGGCTTCTTTTAACAAACACCAACAAGATGGGGTGCTTCACAGTTGGAAAAGACCAATGTATGGCAATTAATAACATGTATTCAGGAGCCCTGGTGGCACAGAGGTTAAGAGCTCGGCTGCTAACCAAAAGTCGGCAGTTCAAATCCACCAGCGACTCCTTGGAAACCCTATGGGGCAGTTCTACTCTGTCCTATAGGGTTGATATGAGTCGGAATCGACTCGATGGCAGTGGGTTATTAAGTGCTCATTATACATCTGATCGATCTGGTTCTGTAAAGACTACAGCCTAGAAAACCCTGTGGGGCAGTTCTACTCTGTCACATGGGGCCACTATGAGTGGAACTTGACTCTTCAGCACCTAACAACAATAACAAGCATCTGATCGACAGGAGCTCATTCAACCTTCCACAAGGATGAGATACCTTTATTATCCCCACTCTACTGTTGAGAAGACTGAGGTTTTGAAAGGTTAAATAATCTGCCCAACAACACATAGCTAGTATAACAGACAGTTGGGATTTGATCCCAGAACTTGAGCTTTTGATCACTGGG
>NW_004443984.1:15220536-15221568 GCF_000243295.1 Trichechus manatus latirostris
ATAATCTCAGCCCTGTCCCCTCCCAGAGCTGCCGGAGTCACTGGATGTGAAAATGCTTTATAAATCGGCAAGAACGTATCACTATTTACATTGCAGAGTGAATGCAAAGGGGGAATCCATCAATCAAACACAAGAACACTCAGTAACTGGGCATACATTTAAGATGAAAATGAGCTTTATTCAAAGAACCAGCTACCTGTGCTGCCCAGGTACTGACCACTAGCTGTTGAGAGGTTGCTTATGGAGGGGCTCCCAGCTCTCCTGGTGATCTGGTCTTGCCGTTGAAGCACAACACTACCCTTGGAAGTCAGCCCTCAGCAACCCTCCAGAGCTACTTCTCACCTCCCCTCTGTGCCAGCAAGATTAGTTTTGCTACCCTCTTTGATTAGTGGCACATTTCCAAGCTGAGGATGTCTGTGGAAGCAATTTTTATGCTCAGATTTATTAAAGCCACAGTTGGCTTAATGAATTACCGCAATCCAATGAGCCCATAGATTGCTTGTATTTAACTTTTATGTGGCTGCCCCAGAAACTAGCTTGAAAAGAAGAAATCAATGACTGTGACAAAATCTCGATACAATTTATTTTGAATGTTCTGTTTGGGATTTGATGTATGCCATTGTCAGATATATTTTATGCTCTCGGATGAATTTTATACTTACTGATTAAAGGGGTTAGCAATATCAGTAGGATACAATTTGACAAAACTTAAAGGAAATGTTGCAAAAATGTTCCCATCCATTACAGGCTAGTTTACAGCCAGATTTGCTTCACATTTTAATCAGCAGCCCCAGTAACTGTGTCTTCAAACTACCAAAGGGAGGTCCTATTTACCAGTTCTTAAGTTAATTAGTCAAAATGCAATTAATTAATTATACCCACTGTGAATATCTGATTTGTCAGTAATTGGGTAGAGTATAGGCAGGAACCAGGTGGTATGGGAGGAGTGGACAAATTGGCTAAGACTTTTCCCTTTGGAGATCTTGGTCTCAGCGAGTATTATTTGCTCTTGATTTTTTTTTTTTTTTTTTT
>NW_004443984.1:15222657-15223947 GCF_000243295.1 Trichechus manatus latirostris
AGCTCTGTCTCTTCCTCTATTTGACCAGTGCCATTGACCTAATTCAGGTACTGGTTACTTGCCACCTAGATTACTTCAACAGCCTCCTCACAGCTTCCCTGACCACCTCATCTTGCCCACACCCCCCACCACTATCACAAATAAAATTCCACCACGTGGCCCGAGTGGCCCTCATAAGCTATTATTTTAATCAGGTCTCTCTTCTGTTTAACTCCTTCAGTGGATGCCTAATATCTTTAGGATTAAGCCCTAACTCCTCAGAATGACATAAAGGGCCTGTCTGAACCCAACCTCTGTCTACCAGAACTCTCAAATGTGCCCCATCCTCACATGCCTGTACCTTCCACCAGCTGTTTGTTCTGCCTGAACCCTTTATCTAGCTCCCTCATTTTCCCCCTCAGTGCACTGAAGAGCCAGTTCCTTTTCCAAAGTCTTGGCTGAACAGAGAGAGCCCCTCCCCTGTGCTCTCAGAGCATTCCAGAAGCCCTTCCATCTAGCCACTTCCTCCATTATCCTGTAACATTTGTTTTTTTCCACTAAGCTGAAAGCTAACTAAGGGCAGGAACCGAGTCCTCATCTTTGTATCCTCAGTACCTACGAGCCTGGCTCATAGTGGGTGCTCAAAGAATGACGATTGAATGAATGAAGGCAAAGCTTCATGTGGACAGAGAGAACTTGTCCGGATTTATAACAAAGAGAACTCTCAATATATATATATTTTAATTTTATTGTGCTTTTGGTAAAAGTTTACAGTGCAAATTAGTTCCTCATTCAAAAATTGTTTTGTGACATTGGTTGCAATTCTCGAAATGTGTCAACACTTTCCCCCTTTCTACCCCAGGCTCCCTGTGTCCACTTGTCCAGTTTTCCTACCCCCTTCTGCCTTCTCGTCTTTGCTTTTAGGCAAGTGTTGCCCATTTGGTCTCATATACTTGATGAACTAAGAAGCACACTCCTCACATGTGTTATTGTTTGTTTTATAGGCCTGTCTAATCTTTGGCTAAAAGGTAGCCCATATTTCATTGCTGTTGATGGATAAAGTTCTGGGAGACATTGTGAAATTCAGCTTCTGTGTTTTATAAATGAGGAAACTAAGACTTGATGGCTCACAATGACAACATCGACAAGGCTAGCGGTGAAGACATTGAACTTGTCAAGGATTTCATTTTACTTGGATCAACAATCAATGTCCATGGAAGCAGCAGTCAAGAAATCAAACAATGTATTGCATTGGGCAAATCTGCTGCGAAAGACCTCTAAAATTTTAAATCCATAAGGTCAATACTAATA
>NW_004443984.1:15224827-15228218 GCF_000243295.1 Trichechus manatus latirostris
GTCTGGCACTGATAATAGTTTTACCCTAATTAAGAGAATTCCTCTTAATCAAGATGTTTCCTGTTTCAAATACTAGTTACAGGTGCCTGAATTTCTCCTTCTTTCCCCTACCCCCAAAAGTGGCCATCTTCAAAATCAAATACAGTGGATTATTTAAGGCAAAAAGCTGTTATAGACAGAATATGAGAGTGCTACATGCCAGGCTTATAATATACTTGAACTTGGCTCATTTTAAGTTCTGACCTATACTCACTTTGGGTTTAAGTGTATTTCTAATACTTCCAGTTTGCAGAAAACAGGTTTATGGGAAAGCCTCAAGTCGATTCCTGAAAATGTACTAGCTTTTTTTACAAAGCGACTTAATCCTTTTTGAGGAACAGAGTATGCATTATTCAGAATTGTTTAGCTAAATTTCCCTAAATATATATGGGGGCTTAAAAGAAGAGTGTGGGAGGCTCTATGCAGTTTAGAAGAAGTGGGTTTACTGACCCCTAAGAGAGAAGAGCTTAACGAATCAGAAGTGTATGCTCCTCATGCATGAAATAGGACTTTAATCTTTCTTCCCCATCCATCAGGACTGATGAGCACTTGAGTGTCTATTACACTTTCTGTCCTGTTATATCACTGCTTCTGAAGTGTTTCCACAGGCAGAACATGTGTTTTCCTGATGGCAAGGAACACTCTTTCTACTTCTTTAGTATCTTGACCCAACAATACCCAGAAGAGTGCTAGGTATACAGTAAGTACTTAATGCTTACATAAATGCTTAATGCAGTAAGTATTTATGCTTTGTTGTTGTGTTCTTAGCTGCCATAGAGTTAGCCCCTGACTCATGGTGTCCCCATGCACAACAGAACAAAACTCTGCTGGGTCCTATGCCATCTCCATGATCAATTGTGGATTGGACCATTGTGATCCATGGGTTTTCGTTGGCTGAGTTTCAGAAAGGGATTTCCAGGCTTTTCTTCCTAGTCTATCTTAGTCTTGAAGCTCTGCTGAAACCTGTTCAGCATCATAGCCACACATAAGTCTCTACTGATGGATGGGTGCTGGCTGTGCATGGGGTGCATTAGCCAGGAATCGAACCAGGGTCTGCTGTGTGGAAAGTGAGAATTCTGCCACTGAACCACCAACGACCTCGTATTTATGCCTACATCAATAATGAGTTGTTGCAGAATCTGATTCTTGAAGCTTGCCACCCTTGGCACCTCTAGTTCTTTCTGTGTCACTTCCCAGAGCAGGGGTCCTCAGCTGGACCAAGGAAGTCACGAATGAGTTCACTCATATGCTTTTTAAGGCACCTACACACTCAGCCTCATCTCGGGTTCTGGCTTTGTTACTGTACAAATTTAATGCCTCAGGAATAGGCTGCTCGTGGCAGAGCTGCTGGGCCCAGGACGCAAGAAGCCAGAAGGCCAACTGTGTTTGAGAACTTTGTATTCCTGCTTCCCAGCCCTGTGCTCCGAGCTCAAAGTCATATAGATCAGAGGTCCGGGGACAGAGAGGCATTATACTGGGTCTCCTCCTGGGAGACTGGATTAAAAAGCAAATCTTTTGAAGCCTGGGGACATTTTCCCCCAGGAAGACTGAAGGATCTGGAGATTGTACAGTCCTTTCTCCTCTTCCCCTGGGTTCTGAACCTGTGCCAGTCCCTCCTGAGACTCTTTAGTCTGGCTGCTGTCCACATGAATGCACAACCTTTGTACAATGCTATGCTTGGGGAACCCTGCATCCCTAATCTGCATTAAGAAGTACGAAGCCCCCAAATGTTCCATCGGGCTTCACTGAAATAACCTGTAACGCCAAGTTTGAATGTAAAGTGTTACCTACTGAGTCAATCAGAAGTTTCCCACTCGCCCATTAAATGATGGAAATGACTTGGCATGGCCGTAGGGCTGGTCACAGAGGGGCAGTGGGAATGATGGAAGAGGTGCCTTCTTCGGAGCTGCAGGGGGGCAGCCTTCCCATAGCACTGCTGGGTCCTGTTCCCCCAGGGGGCTTCTCAGGGGTCTACATAGAATCAAGCCCCAGCACTGGAGCAGGTGGAGGCTCTTGATTCAATTCCAGGCAGAGTAATTACGCTGAATTTACTGTCAACGTGCTCTCTGGTGCCAAATGAATGCAAGAGCAACCACTTCTTCCCACCATCCACATTGCTTAGCTCCAGTCAGTGGCCCAGTTAGAGGAATGGATCGTTTGATTAAGGTAAATCTCCGTGGGATACTGATGGAGAGGAGGTACCGCCATTCCCCAGGCCTGGATTCTCAGAACACAAATGAATACAAAACTATGGCTGCCTTTATTGGGGGTC
Organism: Trichechus manatus latirostris; assembly: GCF_000243295.1. Classification (NCBI taxonomy): domain Eukaryota; kingdom Metazoa; phylum Chordata; class Mammalia; order Sirenia; family Trichechidae; genus Trichechus; species Trichechus manatus. The sequence continues at coordinate 15,227,139 of NW_004443984.1, forward strand.
TCAAGCTGGCTTCCTTAGGCTGGGACCAATTTGCTGCAGCTCTCTTGTAAGTTTCACATAGCAAAGGTGTATGGAGTCATTGATCTCACGTGGGGCATTCAAACAAGCTTAAGAAAGAGAGATTAACCCCCAAAGAACCTATCTCACTGAATGAGGCCAAAGGAAAAACAGACGTTTCAGGGTACTGAGCAATTTTTGCAAAGAGAATTCAGTGAGCCAAGGACAAAGATTCAATACATGAAAAAGGTGAACAATTATGGGCAACAATAACTAGTTGCTTTGTCTCTCGTGTAATTATTGCATGAAGGCAGCATTATACAAAGCCTTTTAACCCTAGACCTGATTTTATTCTCCAGTAGTAGTTAAAAATAAGTGCAGCACTCTGAAAAATTGATTGTGTTCACAATTCTTAGTTTTGAATTCTCTGTACATTTTTTGCAAAATTATATTTGGTTTTATTTTTATAAAACAAAGCCAAGGAAAAAAACCCAAGACAAGTGAAGGGATTTTTGTTATGTGTACGCCATGGGTGGCAGTAGAGTTGGGGGCAAGTGGTGGTGCAATGGAATCAGGGTCTACAAAACTAGTTTGTACATCAGAAGCTGGTAAGGTGGTGGTTGACAGTTCCAAGTCTAGAGAGGACAGGGAGAAGCTGGAGATGTGGGAAGTTAGGCAAGGATTCAGAGGTAAGAGTAAGAGTTGTGAAATCTAGGAGAATAGCCAGTCATTCAAAACAGAGGAATGGTGGAGAAATTGGAACCCTTATCCATTGCTGGTGGGAATGCAAAGTGCCACAGCCACTTTGGAAAACAGTTTGGCAGTTCCTCAAAATGATAAACATAGAGTTATCATATGACCAAGTAATTCTTCCCCTAGGACTCAGGAGAAATGAAAACATATATCCACACAAAGACTTGTACGCAAATATTCAGAGCAGCATTATTCATAATAGCCAAAAAGCAGAAACAAATCATAAGTCCATCAGCTGACAAATGGATAAACAAAATGTGGTATAGTCATAAAACTCCATTGCCATTGAGTCAATTCTGACTCATAGCGACCCTATGGGATAGTGTAGAA
>NW_004443984.1:15229450-15230673 GCF_000243295.1 Trichechus manatus latirostris
CAACCACTAATGCCAATGATGAAGAAATTGAAGATTTTTACCACCTTCTGCAATCTGAAATTGATCAAACATTCAATCAAGATGCACTGTTGATTGGAATGTGAAAGGTGGAAACAAAGAAGGTTCAGTAGTTGGAAAATATGGCCTTGGTGATAGAAACGATGCTGGAGACAACATGACAGAATTTTCCAAGACCAATGACTTATTTATTGCAAATACCCTTTTAACAATATAAACTGCAACTATGCACATGGTGCTCTCTGGACGGAATACCCAGGAATCAAATCAACTACATCTGTGGAAAGAGACAATGAGAACCTTAATATTATCAGTCAGAACAAGGCAGGGGCTGACTGCAGAACAGACCATCAATTGCTCATATGCAAGTTCAAGTTGAAGCTGAAGAGAGCCACAGTGCGACCTTGAGTATATTCCACCTGAATTTAGAGACCATCTCAAGAATAGATTTGACTCGTTGAACACTAATGACCGAAGACCAGATGAGCTGTGGGACGACATCAAGGACATCATATGTGAAGAAAGCAAGAGGTCATTAAAAAGACAGGAACGAAAGAAAAGACCAAGACAGGTGTCAGAAGAGATTCTGAAACTTGCTCTTGAATGTAGAGCAGGTAAAGCAAAAGGAAGAAATGATGAAGTAAAAGAGCTGAACAGAAGATTTCAAAGGGCAGCTTGAAAAGACAAAGTAAAGTATTATAATGAAGTGTGGAGTTAGAAAACCAAAAAGGAAGAACATGCTCGACATTTCTCAAGCAGAAAGAACTGAAGAAAAAAATTCAACCCTCATGTTGCAATATTGAAGGATTCTATGGGCAAAATACTGAATGACACAGGAAGCATCAAAAGAAGATGGAAGGAATAAACAGAGTCACTGTACCAAAAAGAATTGGTTGATGTTCAGTCATTTCAGGAGGTAGCATATGATCAGGAACTGATGGTACTGAAGGAAGACGTCCAAGACGCACTGAAGGAATTGGCAAAAAAGAAAGCTCCAGGAATTGATGGAATACCAATTGAAACACTTCAACAAACAGATGCAGCGCTGGAAGTACTCACTTGTCTGTGCAAAGAAATTTGGAGGACAGCTACCTGGCCAATTGACTGGAAGAGATCCATATTTGTGCCCATTCCAAGAAAAGGTGATCCAACCGAATGCGGAAATTATCGAACAATATCATTAATATCACAAGCAAGTAAAATTT
>NW_004443984.1:15232265-15236130 GCF_000243295.1 Trichechus manatus latirostris
CGGGAGCCAAAAAGGGTCCCATGGGGTATAACTTGGGCCCCCAGTTGCCACCTGCGAATGGCTGCACTTGGCTGAAGGGTTGACCAAATTCTGACTGTAGGTAAGTCCTCACTGGATTGAAGAACCCCCTGGCTGGAGGCCCTGGTGCTTGGAGCAGAAACTCCCCACTTTGGCAGTCTCCGCATTTGCACAGAGAACAGCCATCATCTGAATCTTTTGGCAGCCGTGGGTGTGATTTTGTCCTTCTGATTTGACAGCTCACCCTCTCCTCTTGTGTCCATTGCTTAACAAACATGTCAAAGCACCACTTGTAAGGCCTCTTAAATGATCCACAACACTGTCTTCCACAAATCCCCTCAGAGATGAGTTGTCTTCACTAAACACACTCCAGAGTGCAATGCAATTGAGTACAGTTATGTGTCGCTTAATGTCCACGGTATGTTCTGTGAAATAGGACGTTCTGTGATTTGGACATTGTGTGAACAACATATTATAGACAGGCAGTCCCTAGGTTATGAGCCTCCCTCTTACGCATAACCTGTAGTTACCAATCAACCCCATAAAACCTATTATATTAACAATTTGAGGTAGATACAATGGTTTGTAATAAAAAACAGGCACTGCTTTGCGATGCGCGTCAAAACATTATTATTTTTCTTATTACTGTATTATTGTGTTAAAGATGTTTCAGTGTATCTGAAAGTGTTTCTTTAATGTTTTTTGTGCATAGAAAGAGACACCATATAACCTTATGGAACCACAGATGTATATGCAGTCGGACGTTGCCCAAAAAGACATTATGTGGCGCATGACTGTATGTGTCTTGTCAATCATTAAATCAGCCATCCCTCTCTTTCAATGAGAATCTCTGGAAGTCACTGCCATATGGGCATGTGGGAAAAATGAAAGCCTTTTCATGAATAAACATTTACTGCAAGTGATTGGAAAATAAACACACGACGTTCCTTGTGCTTAGTAGGTATGCAATAACATCTGCCAAATTATGTTGACACTACCCACGCATTGTTCCACGACCTAGGAGACTGGGAGAAATACAGTTTGCTGAACATCTGTGGCTATTTCAGGGTGAAAACCTGGTGGAAGAAACATTGGAGGAAGAGAATCAGAGGCTTTCAGGATCAGTTTAGGACATCAACGAGAATCCACCGAGATAAGGCTCAGGAATTATTACCGTCTTGAAGAGACCGCAGGTCTTTCAGAGGCAATCTTTTAGTTTGCTGAGGTCGCGATAGCCAAATTTACCCAGGTTGAGTCAAGCTACAAAACATCCATGACTTTAGAACTAGTATCAATTACTCAGAAAATCAAAGCCAGTGTAATTTTTCCAAGCTCCAAATTTTTCATGTGAGTTTCCCACCATTTCCCTTAGTGTTGGGATTTGGTCTCAGATGCTTTGGTTCCCAGGCAATTGCTCACAACTAATTCATTCTTTTCCAAATTAGAAGTTAGTAGCATGGATAGCTCCAAATTAGCTGGAAGATTTCAATTTGCCGAACAAACAGAACGGCAGCCCCGTGTCCCCGAAGGAGCTGGTGCTCGCCTAATAAAAGATTAAGATGCTACCACTTAACTGGTAAGTAATTCCCTGCCTTTGTTGGACCTATCCTCAGGGAGAGGCAAATCAGTCTCCTGGGCTCTTGGGTTTTTCCAAAGGCATTGCCTTTGGAGACTTAGTTTTCTTCACCAAGGAGGAATTTCAGGGGCTTTTTGAAACTTTCAACATGGGGAAACAGATTTTTCCCATCACAGTACTGACTACAGCTGCAGCTTCCCAGAAGGAAAAGCTCTCTGTCCTCAGTCATGGATTTGCATTTCCTGTCACATGATCCAGCCCTCCTGACACAGCTGATTGGCCCAGGGTGAACACATAACCCAGATCAACCAATCATGCCAGAGTTGTGAAAACAAGCTTTCAAACATTATTTCTTTCATCCCCCCTCCCCAGCCTCGGCCCCAGTCCCCATCAAATGCCTTTTGTGCCCCCCGCCCCATTTCTTATCACCTGTTCTTATTAGCTGGAGGTTACGGGTAAACCCTAAAGTCCTTTCTCGCCTGGAGCATTTCCAATTCATTTGGAGTTTTGGAGATGACTCAAGGATTCAGTCACACCCTTGCCTCAGCTGACTGGGCTAGTGAAGGACACCTGACCCAAGGGCAGTCAATGGGCAGCCTGTCACCACTGGCAACATAGTTTTCAGGTTTTGCTTGGTGAGGCTGATAGTGCTGACTCAACCAGCAGATGTCTGCCTCAAGAGGACGCAGAGAGCAGCTAAGAGAATGCGGGTTCATGTTGATGGCGGGCCTCTGGCATGCAGAGCCACAAACTTCTATTCCTGAGGGGGCAACATAATATTCTGGAAGCCAGAGCAGCCTCGTCTCCTGACCAGCCTTCTTGTTCCTGCTGTTTCTGATATGAGTCTGGCTGCCTCACTTCCACTCACCCGTTACCTGAGGTAGCCTGAGAGAGCCGAACCCAACAGAGAAACTTCTTTTCCTCCTTCCTCCCTGCCTGCCCACCACCTCTTTACCATCCTCTCTCCATTTTTCCTCCTCCTTTCCTCCCTCTTCCCTCCTCCTCCTCCTTTCTCCTTGCAGTCTTCCCCCTCTTCCCTCTCTCTTCCTCTCCAGCATCATCGTCATTACTGTCACTTAGTGGACACTTACTCTATGCCAGGCACTGTTCAAATCACTTTGTATCCTTTAATATGTTTAATACTCACACAATCCTGTCAGGTAGGTGTTATTATTGTTCCAACTTTTTAGATGAGGAACAAAGAAGCTAAGTAACAGGCCCAACCAAAGTCACACAGTTCGAAGTGGTGGAGTCAGACTTTGAACCCAGGCTGTCTGGCTCCCTGTCTGTGTATTTTCATGCCCCGATTAGAATCAAATCCTGTCAGAGTTCAAACGGGCTGCAGAGGTCATCTTGTCCACTGATTCTCTCATGCTTTGGGGTTTCACAGACCAATAACAATAAATAAGCAGGGAGGACGGGCATAGAGTTGCCAGCTTCTCATTTCATCAAGAAAGGACAATAGGAGTGGAAAAACAAAGCACGACCTTTACTATCATTAAAGGCCATTCAACACAAAAAGAGTCGGTAGGATGTACCCTCAGAGAAAAGTACAGTCCTTTGAAGTGAATAAACCAGACCTTATGAACAACTCACTATATGGCATTATTTTTCTAATTCTGCTGCACAGCAATTAAAACATGGCCTGGTTCAGCCTTGGCCCTTGGACTGGTGGGTGTCACTGGTTTGCTTTCAATTCCCCTATTACCTGTGAGGAAACCGAGCCCTTGAGTGACTTCCCCAAGGTCATACAGGAGTTGCAAGCAGATCTGGAACTAGAATTCAGGACTCTTGACTCCTGCCACTGAAAAGAAGTATTTCCTGGTGGGTTCTCACCCCTATCAGTGAGGACTGAGCACTATGAAAGTGTGCTTTCTGAGCCCTCAGTGGCAAAGGATTGGAAGCCCTGGCCTGGGGTATGGAAGCCTTAGCCTTGGGAATTTACAGCTTCTGCTACTGACCTGTTACAATTCTCATAAGAATCCCGCTAGGCAGATAATTCTGCTCTTCTTTTAAAGATGAACCAGCTGTAGTTCAAAGGGGATATGTGCCACTTGTTCCAGATCACATCATTGTGGCTGGAAGGCACGATGATCACAGAGGTGCCAATGCCATCCATCCTGAGGTGGAATGTGGCTGTCCTGAAGGATGGACTATGAGACCTGCCTTTCCAGGGATAAGGGTGTCACTAACTCCCTTCCAACTGGAGTTTTCATTTCCTGTGCTTGGTAGGGGAAAATGTTGCCTAGTTTTGAGCTGATTCATTCAACA
>NW_004443984.1:15236442-15238124 GCF_000243295.1 Trichechus manatus latirostris
GTGAAAGGAGAAGAGAGAAGCTAGAAGAAGGATCAGAGAGGGTGTGATGCCCTGCTCCCCAATGAGACTTGGATGCCTTTTCTAAGCCCCACTTTTATCTTCACCTAGTTTGAGTGAGATTCTGTTCTGAGTGACAAAAAGGCCCTTAACCGGCATAGCTTGCTCTGGACCATATGCTGGGCTAGATGCTGGAATACAGGTAATTACTGGTCAGCTTCTGTTGTCCAGAAGCTCATTTTCCAGCACAGGGCAGAAAGCAATTCCTCCCTGTATGCACACACACAAGTACGCGTGCTACCGTGTGTCCCTGACATCCTGTTTATGCTGAAGACGGAGGCTCCAAGACTCCCCCAAATATCTGGCCAGGAAACATGGCACGGCTCCATCTCTACGGAGAACAGTAAGTTGAATGAAACCTAGCTGAGAAGTTACTGCAAAAGTCTATCACTACAACCAATTTGTACTTATAATGGCTGGCTCATCCTAGGAGCTCTTAACAAGTGTTAATCCTTGCTAAACTTGGGACAGATGAGAGACAGGTAACAAAAAGAAGGATGTTGTTTACTCGCCTCCTGGGAGGTTGGATGGCTCCTGAAGCAATCACGTTACTGGTACTTATGACTGTGCTGAGCTGGTCTCTTTACCTTCTGAGTTTTGCTGGTGGTGTCCCATTTTGGCACTTACTGTAACAGTATGATAGAATGGGACTTGTCCTACTACGGAATCACTCCGGAAAACAACTAGTGACAAGTCCTCCACATGCAAAGAGAGGAAGTAGGCCTTCTGTGCACAACTTACCATCCATCACCCACTTCCAGGCTACTTAAGGGGAGACTGGCATTGTGTTATGTTGATCCATGGCTGTAGAACTTGAAAATAAGAAGAGATTCTTCAGTTGTGATGTCAATGTGTTATCACATTGTGTAGTCAGTAGCACTGGGTCCTGGGAAGACTGCTTTCCTCCTTTGATCCCAGGGTTTGGAGACTCTTATATGGGCATAAGCTGAATCTATAAGGTTGTGTGCCCTTTCAATGGCAAAAGGTTGGCAGTTTGAACCCACTCAGAGGTACCTCTGAAGAAAAGCCTCGTGATCTGCTTTGGAAAGGTTACAGCCTTGATAATCCTATGGAGTGCAGTTTCACCGAGTTTGCCATGAGTCTCATTATTATTACTATTTTGGTTTTTAGGCTCTGTGGCAGGAGCTGGGAATACAACCGTTAACAAGACATACGGGGTCACTTCCTACCTCCCTGCAATTTACAATCTAGGACAGAGGTTGAAAATTGGTGGCCTGGTGAGGAAGAGAAGGCGGTACAGTGCCCCTGCAGATTTATTCTATTTGGCCTTCTGGATGCTTTACAAATTTTTGAAGTAACATTTTAATATTGGGAGACTTCACACAAAAATCTTGACTTCCAGGTGCTCTTGAAAACTTGGAAGATCTGGCAACAGACAACACTGAGCTCCATCCCCTCATGACCCTTGTTAGATGGAGTAATGGCTGCCTTCTCTAGTTGGGAAGGCTCCCTTCTTCCCCACAATCCTCACCAAGGCCAACACTCAGCTGACAATCATCACGGTGCTTGCCCTGTTTATCTTACGGCTGAAAAGTATTTCTTTGTATCCTTGTCTTTATTAACAGTACCAAACCCAAAAAAACCAAACCCATTGCTGGTCGAGT
>NW_004443984.1:15240378-15253461 GCF_000243295.1 Trichechus manatus latirostris
GAGTAGAACGGTGCTCCATAGAGTTTTTAATGGCTGGTTTTTCAGAAGTAGATTGCCAGAACTTTTTTCCAAGTTGCCTCTGGGTGGACTCAAACCGCCAGCCTTTCAATTAGCAGCCAAGTGCTTTAAACCATTTGTACCACACAGGGTTTGCTAGATGCTTCTTTTGGCCCATTGCTTTACATTGGTGTTGCTGAAATATTGTGCACCTGGGGCCCATGTCTCAAACGTGTACGTGTCAAGAGTGCAAGTATAGACAAAGCAACCACAGGTTTTTCTTATATGAAACTTCGTCCCTTGCAGATTTACTGTGCAAGCTCTGTGCTCTATTCAAGAAGAGGGACTTCCATCCATGGGTTAAAGACACAGTGAAATGGCACTTCTCAAGGAGGCCAACAGGTCAGAAACACAACCTGGAACTTTTCCAAGAGATTATCCAAGTGATAATCCCTCCGTGGCTATTACTATTAACCCTTTGGTCTTTGGAATAAACGCATCCCCTAAGAAGAGCTGAGGAACTCTCCTCGATTTAGCGGGGTTGGTGGGGGACTGTTCTTTCCCATTCGATGTATTCAAAGAGGCAACATTTTGGTTTGTGCGATGCTGGGCTGCTTTGTGACTCAACACTTATGTACAAATAATTGACTACTAATAATGATCTGTTGCATAGCTGAGACTTAGCTAGAGCGCCTGGGAGGCAGGAGGGGCTTTCTATCAGATAAGTCAGTTTAGACAAGAGATGGCAGTTTAAATCTAATTTTAGGGATTACCTCCACATGAAAATTGGATTCCAATATAAGATCTTTCTAGGAATCTCGAGTACCAGATTAATAGTTCTAAGATGCTTTCCTCTAAATTGCCTCTGTCTCCTTCAGATCATATCTATTTCAAGAATTTAGGGGATGCTGGTGGTAGTGGGGATTTGGCTGTTGAAAGTCTCAAAGGCAACAGGAATGTGGGTCAGCTTCTCCTCCCAGATTCTTTGAGATTTGGCTTGGAGGAGGGAAATGAAGAGTCACATTTTGAGGGATTCCCCAGGGAAGGGAGGTTCCCCATTGAAAAAATAAAAACAACAACAAAAGAACAGTTGCCCTCAAGCTGATCCTGAATCATGGTGACCCCGTGTTTCAGAGTAGAACTCTATGCTTTATAGGATTTTCAATGGCTGTGACCTTTCGGAAGTAGGTTGCCAGGCTCTTCTTCTGAGGCGCCTCTGGGTGGACTTGAACCTCCAGCCTTTTGGTTAGCATCTGAGCAGGGTGTTAGCCATTTGCACCACCCAGGGACTCCTTCCTCCCGTCAAAAGACAGCTAAATCCATCTTGACATGGGTTCTGAGGCTGTGTCGGGCTCCCCTGTGAACTAACATTAGAGGCAAGTGCCTGGATGACACACAGGTGCTGTTCAAGTCCCCAACTGCCCAGAGTTACTCCTCCTTCCTCCTGTATTTTTGTGGCTGTGCCTGGGGGCTGTACTAGTAAAGGCTAACTTTTATTGAATGCTTATTGTATGCCAGGTACCATTTCATATCCAAATATCACTATGCTTATTCTTCACAAGAACCCAGCGAAGTGGTCATTATTATGCCCATTATATAGATAAGGTAGCTGAGTCTCAGAGAGGTGAATTGATTTCCCCAAGGTTCCTCAGCTAGGAAGGGGCAGCACCAGGACTCAAATCCAGGTCTGTCTGTCTCTAATACTCATGCTCTTAATTATTCTTCTGTCCTCTCTTATTCCCAGACACTTGGATTTGGCACTTATGCAAGGGATTGGCCTAGTGGTTGTCACCCATGGACGCCCATTAGAATCACAGATAGGCGTTCCTAAAAAAATGTCAATGCCTGGCACTTACACCAGACTGATTAAATCAGAATTTCCTGAGGTGAGGCCCATACATTGATCATTTTAAAAAGCTCTGCTGGGTGAATCCAATGTTTGGCCAGGTCTAGCCCAGTGGTTCTAAGGGGCATTTGGATTTGAATTGCCCACCATCCCATGCCCTGGTACTCAGAGTGTGAGATGGGCAGTGGTTTCAAGTTATGGCACTTGGGAGCCCCAGACTCAGAAGGAGGATTTCAGATACTCAATGCAGCCCAGATACACCTGCCTGCTGAGCACCATACTGGTTGTGTGGTCCTGGGCAAGCCACGTACCTGCTTTGAGACTCTGTGTCCCCTCTGAGAAATGGAAATCATCCCCCAACCCCCCACAGAGTTTTAAGGCCAAGGTCACACATTGATGATTGAGGACTGAACCTGACCCACTGACACATTGAATTTCACTTGCATGGCGTTGAAAATGGTTCTGAATTAGGCACCAAGATTTAAGAATCAAGAGATTGCACATAAAAATTGGCACTTCCATCTTCTCTTGGAAAAACTGGAAGATGTACCAAGAGTGGGCTTCTGTGATCCTAATGGGCACAGCCCGCTAGGGCTGAGTGTTAGCTGTCTCTTTGATGGGGAGCAGATGCCACGCCTCGTGCCATCCCCATTACTGTCTCACCCCAGCCTAGTTCTCGCATTTCTATTCCTGGACTGGTCCTGGAGCCATGTGAATAGGTGACCCCTAGGGAGCCCTGAGGGGTCCTCATGGTGCAGTGGTTCAGTGTTTGGCTGATAACCTAAAGGTCAGCAGTTCAAATCCACCAGCAGCTCCTTGGAAGCCTTATGTGACAGTTCTACTCGGTCCTATAGGGTCGCTCTGAGTCAGACTCGACTCTACGGCAATGGATTTTTTTTTTTTAAAGGACCCCTGGTAGCACAACAGTTAAGCGCTCGGCTAGTAACTGAAAGGTTGGCAGTTTGAACCTACCCAGTGGCTCTGCTGGAGAAAGACCTGGCAATTTGCTTCTGTAAAGAGTGTTGTTGTTGTTGTGTGCCATTGAGTCCATTCCAACTCATAACAAACGTACAGGACAGAGTAGAACTTCAGCGTAGGGTTTCCTAGGCTGTAATCAACTCGAGGGCAAAGGGTTTGGTTTTGGTTTTCATCTTTATTATTACTGCTCATCTCTTTTTGCCCAGCTTTCCCTGAGGCCAGTTGCCTCCCTTGGCATGCTCATACGTAGTCTTGCATGAAGGGACCCCTGGGGCTCCCCTCCAGCTATTGCGATGGGAGGAGGGAACCCCCATGCAAATGGGTCCCTGGCTCCTCCAGACCCAGTTGCCACACACCTCCTGCCACAATCTCCACCAGAAGACACGGGGAGCAGTTTCCCTGGCAACCCTCAAGTTGCCTCTCCGCTCCAGGTTAGCCCACTTTATGGTTGAGAATCAGACCACCAGTTGCTGGAAGGTGAGGCAGTAAGTGCACAGAGGGTGGAGATGCAATGCGTTCCCAGGAGGCAGCTCCCAGCCCTCCTGCCTGGCCTGCTCTCATCACAGCCTTGCACACTGCAGAAGGGAGGGCTCTCTCACCCAGTGCAACCCCAAATTCTTGCCTAATCCTTCCATAACAGGAATGAGCCCCCCAGGATTCCTTCCCAACAGGGTGCACGAAGATGGTGGCAAAGAGAGAGATGCTGCCTGCTTTGAGAAACCCTTGTGTTTCTTTAGCTGTAAGCATTCTGAACCAATTATATTCTAAAGGATAAATTATATTTTAGTGGTACCAAAGGAATAATTCACATTCTCAGCTTTGAACCAAGTCCTAAAATCTTGGTCAAGGACATTCGAACAAATTGGTGGCATTAAAAAAAAAAGACAGAGAGAGAGACCCTACCTTAATGTTCTTTGGCAGTAATGGGCAGAGAGGAGTTCATGGTGTCAGGCTGTTAATCCACCCCACGGAGCGAAGGAAGGATGAGAAGGATTCCAGGTAGCCATTAGTTCCTTCCCTAATCCCTGGGTGGATTACACCTGTACAGCCCTCCTTTGATAATTACCTACCCTATGGTAAAACACGAAACCCTAGTGATGTGGTAGTTAAGAGCTACAGCTGCTAACCAAATGGTCGGCAGTTTGAATCCAACAGGTGCTCCTTAGAAACTCTGTGGGGCAGTTCTACTCTGTCCTATAGGGTCGCTATGAGTTGGAATTGACTCGATGGCAATGGGTTTGGTTTTCGTTTTTATGGTTAAACAAAGGAGCCCTGGTGTGCAGCAGTTAAGCACGATCTGTTGCTAATCAAAAGGTTGATGGTTCGAACTCACTAGCCACTCCATGGGAGAAAGAGGTGGCAGTCTGCTTCTGTAAAGACTGTTTTTGTTAGATGCCATGGAGTCGGTTCCAACTCATAGCGACCCTGTGTACAGCAGAACAAAACACTGCCCGATCCTGCACCATCCTCACAATCATTGTTATGCTTGAACCCATTGTTGCAACCACTGTGTGAATCCATCTCACTGATGGTCTTCTTTTTCGATGACCCTTTACTTTACCAAGCATGATGTCCTTCTCCAGGGACTGGTCCTTCCTAATAACATGTCCAAAGTATGTGAAATGAAGTCTCGCCATCCTCGCTTCTAAGGAGCATTCTGACTGTACTTCTTCCAAGACAGATTTGTGTATTCTTCTGGCAGTCCATGGTATATTCAATATTCTTCTCCAACACCATAATTCAAAGGCATCTTCAGTCTTCCTTATTCATTGTCCAACTTTCACGTGCATATGAGGTGATTGAAAACACCATGGTTTGGATCGGGCGCACCCTGTGGGGGAGTTCTACACTGTCTTACAGGGTTGCTAAGAGCTGGAATCAACTTGACAGCAAGGTTTTTGTTTTTAAAGGTTAAACATCGCCAGTGAAGGGCTTGGCTGTTTCAGCTGGGATCTGAGCATGAGGACCAGGCTGGGAGGCTTCCAGCTTCAAACTGAAGAATCACTCCACCCAACTTGCCTCACCGCTGAGTCACCCATATCTCAACCCAGGCCGCTATTAACGTATCAAAGACCTTGACCTAGAAAGGAATGAGCAGATAACACTACACGGTTGCTGTAGTGGTGCTTTGTTACTTGTAACCAACCAACCAACAGATATGTATTGAGTGCCTTTGTACAAGTGGCTGTGCGCACACAAATTGTGCAGAGCTTAGCATCTTTACAGAATATTAGATTTGTGCCAAGCCTAGCTGCATAAATAAAGATGCCCCAAATCCTCTACAGGGGTTTAATTTGATTCCTCCCATTCTAGAGAGCTCTGCAAAGGTTTACAAGGAGAACGGCACATCAATAATTGCTCTTCGAGGTAAGCAAGAGGAGAAGGCAAAACATTTTCCCTGTGATCAGTGGCCTCATGCCCTAATTAGAAGTGTAGGGGAAATCTGTCTTGTACATGTTCAGTGCAGATGTGAGGTTGGTAAGTGCTGACTTGGTGATGTGTCAGAAGTTGATTGCCGAAGGGCAAAAGAGTAGCAGGTTGATGAACTGGACCCATGGGGCCTTATGTGTCTATATTCATAATATATTTAAAGTGAATGTACATACAGATTTATGTTTAGCTATTTGCATTTCAATTTATAACCAGCACAATTGCTGGGTAAAGTCTTATTTCTGGGGAGCTGAGAAGTGTGAACAAACAGAAATGATGAGGAGAAATATTTCATAAGGATTGAGGGGGGTACTGGGGGTTAGGAGGAGGAAAGGATGGTGTTTGTAAGGAGGTGTTGCTGGAGAGAGCAGAGAGTATTCTGGAAGAGAGCTGGGGAGAGGTTGGTTCAAGACATTCGGATATGGAAGTCATATAAGAAGGAGCGACCATCTCCTCTGGCTGGGGGACTGCTTGGCTGAGGAGCTTCAGTGCGATCCTGGGGCTGTGTCCGTATAAGAGGAATAGAGGCTGAGAGAAAGGACTAGAAAACGATCCCAACTCCTTACATGGCCGCAGCGCCCATCCCAGTCTGGCACCATTAACCTCCTTGGCTTGAGCTCTGGCCTTGCCTCAGCAAACATTTTATGCACCCGTAACATATAATATAGGGTTGTTATTGTTAGCTGACTCTTGGCGACCCCATGCACAGCGGAACACACCTCCCCGGTCCTACGCCATCCCCGTGCTTGGTTGCGGATTGGACTATTGTGATCCATAGGGTTTTCATTGTCTGCTATTCAGCAGTGGACCATCAGGCCTTTCTTCCTAGTCTATCTAGTCTAGAAGCTCTGCTGAACGCTGTTCAGCACCGTAGCAACACACATGCCTCCACTGAGAGACAAGTGATAGCTATGCGTGAGGCACCTTGGCTGGGGATTGAACACAGGTCTCCTGCATGGAAGGCAAGAATTCTACCACTGAACCACCACTGCCTCTATAATGATAGTAATTTGGCTGAAGTTTATTTGGAAGTAAGGGTGTGACAGACAAGGAGCCCTGGTGGCGCAGTGGTTAGGTACTTGGCTGCTAACCAAAAGGTTAGAGGTTTGAACCTATCAGCCGCTATGCAGCAAAAAGATGTGGCAGTCTGCTTCTGTAAAAGATTACAGCCTTAGAAACCCCTTAGGGCAGTTCTACTCTGTTCTATAGGGTCGTTATGCGTTGGGATCAACTTGACGGTAATGGGTTTTTATGTGATAAGCACTTCATTTTAATTATCTCATTTCATACTAACAGCAAAGCCTCCATAAGGCAGGTGCTCATGATCCCCTGACTATGTTTAAGGAAACTGGAGTCCAGAGAGGTCAAGGGAGTTTCCCAAGATTACAAAGCTTGTTAGGGGTAGAGCCAGGGTGTTGACCCAAACAGTCAGACTTCAGAACCTGGTTCCCTCAAACTTCTACTTCCTTTCCTGTTTCTGTGTGTTTGTCCAAGCTCCATCACCCGGAGGCCCTGCTTTTCCCCCGCCTGGAACACTCACACCCCTCCATCAAGACACGGCTCAGATAGTACCTCCTGTCCCATGTCTTCTGCAGCTTGGCCCCACTCTTCCAGGGCTGTCTCCACTTGGCCACAGTGAAAACAGCTCAACATTGACAATCACCAGCAGCCACCTCTCCCTTCCACCATCCTCCTGGAATCAGGACTGAAGAATTTGCTGGAAACAATGTAACCCTGTGGGGCATCCCACTGCCTGTGCTCTGCTGGGTATCTACCCTGTCTGTGGGTTTTGATAACTGGATATACTAAGGGCTATATTCTCTTTTGTTACTGAAAGAAAAATTAAAAAAAAAAAAAGGAAATGAAGAAAGCTCAGGCTGTTCATGTTTTGGCTGCTGCTAACTAACTTATTCTAAAAATATATACTTATATATATATATATATACACACACACATATATCCAGAAGTTTCCCTAGCCTAAATTAGACAGACGTTCCTTTGAGCAGGAAGAATAAGTTGTGCCGATGGTTGACTCTGGCACACTGGGAAGAAACAACATAGAAAATTAAGAAATATACCCACTGTGCCCCCAGACACATCATAGGGAGCCCTGGTGGCACAGTGGTTAGGTGCTTGGCTGCTAACCTCAAGTCTGGCTGTTTGAACCCACTAGCCGCTTCAAGGAAGAAAGATGTGGCAGTCTGCTTCGGTAAAGATTTCAACCTTGGAGACCCTATGGGGCAGTTCTACTCTGTCCTGTAGGGTTGCCATGAGTCAGAATCAACTTGATGGCAGTGGGTTGGGTTTTTTTCTTTTTTTTTGATCCCCTAATCTGAAATATTTACTCCCAGATCTCTACCTGGTGGCTTCTTGACCTGCCAGCCTCAGTCAAATGTCACTTTCATGAGGTCTCCTTGATTATCCTATTTCCCTTCCCACTCTTTTTCATTTCACTCCATTTATTTTCTTCATAGCATTTATTTGTCTCTGAAATCTTGCTTATTTTTTCCTTGTTTATTGTTTGTCTTCCCACTAACTGTAAGTTCCTTGAAGGTAGAGAACGGTTATCTTTTTCTCTTCTGTATCCCCTGAACCTAGACGGTACGTCCCACAGACAGGTGGTAAGTAAACATGTGTTGAATGAGAGTAGTTCACACTATGCAATAGATGTGATGGAGAATAGTTGAAGGGGTTCTGTAAATTCAACCCTGAATTAAATTAATAACAGGAAGTACCTTAATTTCCAATCTGAAAACTCTCCCACTGTCAAACATCTAGGAATGTTGGATAAAATATAACAAACGTACCCTCAGATGCTTAGTTGAGCTTTCAAAAAAGTAAGAGAAATTTCCAAGGACCAAAACGAAGAGGAAGCTGAGGGCCAGAGTGGTAAGCAGGTGATGAGGCCATGGCTGTAGAGGATGTTGGCAATTTTGGTACCCAAGAGGCTTGGTTTTTAGTGGAGACAGGAGATAAGCCTTGGACTACCCAAGGTGGGAAGATGGAAACTAGGATCCTTGAGTGGTTAGGCCCTCCAATAAAGAGGATCATGGGGGGAAAATTACTTATTGTCAAAGAGAGATGCAAGCACGTTGTCTATCTTAGCCTGGGCCTTGGATGGATAAAAAAGTTTGCCCTGAGTTTTCCTGACAACAGTCTGTCTGCTTATAATTTCAGGTTTCAGATGAATATTACCCATGTGGTCCAGGAAACCTCAAGATGAGAAATTAATATGAAACCCTAGGTTTTATGGCTGTGCTGTAGGTGTGAATAAGGGGAACCCCAGAAGCCTTCTTCTCACAAAGCTTGGTCTTTGGTGTAGGATGGGCCTTCATCTGCAGGGACTTAAAGCTGCATTACACTGGTCAGAACTGTTTCCCACGCACCCCTCTCTTCCCAGCTGCAAGGGAGGCTGGCAGATTGAGTGAGCTGGGCACATTGCTAAAGGAGTAATTCTGGGTTCTGCTGATGAGAAAGAAGGGGGAATGGACACTGGATGGTATGGTCAGATACTAGCTGTAAGGATTAGAAAAACAGAAACTAAAATGAAACGATAATATGATTATCTACATAGATAACGTCAAAGACTCTACAGAAAAATTACTAGAATTAATAAGCAAGATCAACATGTACACTCTTTTATAAGATTGGTACACCAAAATTAATTTCATTCCTAAAGACAGGCAGCCAATTACGGTAGCAACAAAGCCACTATTTAGGAATAAATTAAACAAAATATGTGCAAGCCAGTTATGGATAAAATTGTAAAATTATTCAAAGACATAAAATTAGACTTAAATAAATGGAGAGATCCATCATGTTCATGGATGGGGCAAGTCAATAGCATAAAGATACAAGAGGCTAATACCTTAACGGAGTCCCTGGATGGTGCAAAAGGTTAAGCACCCAGCTGCTAATCAAAAGGTTGGCAGTTTGAATTCACTCAGTGGCTCCACGGGAAAAAGACCAGGTGATCTGCTTTTGTAAAATTTACAGCCAAGCAAACCCTACAGGGCAGTGCTACTCTGTCACATGGAGTCACTTAGCTATGAGTTGAAAACGACTTGACGGCACCTAACAACAACAAAAATACCTTAATGGAGTTCTTGGGTGGTGCAAATGATTAAGGTGCTCACCTGCTAACCAAAAGGCTGGAGGTTCGAGTTCACCCAGAGGTGCCTTGGAAGAAAGACCCAAGCGATCTACTTCCAAAAATCAGCCTTTGAAAACCCCACGGAGCATGGTTGTACTCTGACACACTTGGGGTCTCCATGAGTTGGAATCAACTAGGTGGTAGCCAGTTTGGTTTTTATACCCTGTTGTTGTTGATAGCCCTGGTGGTGCAGTGGTTAAAGCACTCTACTGCTAACTGAAAGGTCAGCGGTTCGAAACCACATCTGGCTCCGTGGGAGAAAGATGTGGCAGCCTGCTTCTGTAAAGCTTTATAGCTTTGGAAACCCTATGGGGTCACTATGAGTCGCAATCAAATCGATGGCAGTGGGTTTTGGTTTTGGGTTGTTGTTAGGTGCCATCGAGTCAGTTCTGACTCATAGCGACCATATGTGCAACAAAACAGAATGAAACACTGCCTGGTCCTGTGCCATCCTCACAATTGTTGCTGTGTTTGAGCCCATTGTTGTAGCCACTGTGTCAGTCCATCTTGTTGAGGGTCTTCCTGTTTTTCACTGACCCTCTACTTTACCGAGCATTAATGTCCTTCTGATAACAGATCCAAAGTACATGAGACTAAGTCTTGCCATCCTCGCTTCTAAGGAGCATTCTGGCTGTACTTCTTCCAAGACAGATTTATTCATTCTTCTGCCAGTCCATGGTATATTCAATATTCTTCTCAACACCATAATTCAAAGGCATCAATTCTTTGGTCTTCCTTATTCATTGTCCAGCTTTCGAGTGCATAGAAAACTCAAAAAGCCACTGCCGTTGAGTTGATTCCGATTCATAGCGACATATAGAACAGGGTAGAACTGCCACATAGGGTTTCCAAGGTGATAATCTTTACAAAAGCAGCTTGCCACATCTTTCTGCCACAGACCCACTGGGTGGGTTCAAATCAACAACCTTTTGGTTAGCAGCTGAGTGATTACCATTGCACCACTAGATCACCTGAGAGAATATGAGTAAACTTAGTATATTCAGCCAACGGAATAATCTACAACAGGGAGAATGAATGAACTGCAGCCAATGTGCCAACGATGAGATCTAAAATAGAATGTCACAGAAGGAAACATACAATAGTATTCTATTTATATATTCAAAATATGCAAAATAGAATTGTATATTCTTTAGCCACTTCTCATCTGTCATTTTGTCGTATTATGGTGGCTTGCATGTTGCTTTGATGCTGGAAGCTATACCACTGGTATTTCAAATACCAGCAAGGTCATCCATGGGGACAAGTTTCAGTGGAGCTTCCAGACTAAGACAGACTAGGAAAAAGGACCTGGTGATCTTCTTCTGGAAAAATTGGCCAATGAAAACCTTGTGAATAGCAGCAGAACATTGTTCGATATAATGCTGGAAGATAAGCTCCTCAGGTTGGAAGACACTCAAAATACCACTGGGGAAGAGCTGCCTCCTTAAAGTAGAGTACGCCTGAATGATGTAGATGGACTAAAACATTTGGGACCTTCATTTCTGATGTGGTATGACTCAAAATAAGAAGAAACAGCTGCAAACATCCATTAGTAATTGAAACATGGACTGTACAAAGTATGAATCTACGAAAACTAGAAGTTGTAAAAAATGAAATGGAACACATAAAGATGGATATCCTAGGCATTAATGGGCTGAAATGGACTGGTGTTGGCTATTTTGAATTGGACAATCATATGGTCTACTATGCCAGGAGTGGGAAATTGAAGAGGAATGGCATCACATTCATCATCAAAAAGAACATTTCAAGATCTATCCTGAAGTACAACTCTGTCAGTGATAGGATAATATCCACACGCCTACAAGGAAGACAAGTTAATACAACTGTTATTCAAATGTATGCACCAACCACTATGGCCAAAGATGAAGAAATTAAAGATTTTTATCAACTTCTGCAATCTGAAATTGATCACATATTCAATCAAGATACATTGATAATCACTGGTGATGGGAATGCAAAAGTTGGAAACAAAGAAGAACGATCAGTAGTTGGAAAATATGGCCATAGTGATGGAAATGACGCCAGAGATTGCATGATAGAATTTTGCAAGACCAACAACTTATTCATTGCAAGTACCTTTTTTCAACAATATAAACAGTGATTATACACATGTACCTTGCTGGATGGACTATGCAGGAGTCAAACCTACTACATCTGTGGAAAGAGATGATGGAAAAAATATCATCAGTCAGAACAAGGCCAGGGGCCAGCTGTGGAACAAACCATTAGTTGCTCATGAGCAAGTTCAAGTTGAAGCTGAAGACAATATAAAACAAATCCATAAGAGCCAAAGTACGACCTTGTGTATATCCCACCGGAGTTTGGAGACCAGCTCAGGAATAGATTTGATGCGTTGAACACTAACGACCAAAGACCAGACGAGTTGTGGGATGACATCAAGGACATCATACATGAAGGAAGCAAAAGTTCATTAAAAAGACAGGAAAGAAAAAAAAGACTAAAATGGACGTCAAAAGAGACTCTGAAACATGCTCTTGAATGTAGCTAAAGCAAACGGAAGAAATGATGAAGTAAAAGAGCTGAACAGAAGATTTCAAAGGGCAGCTTGAGAACACAAAGTAAAGTATTGTAATGACACATGCAAAGACCTGGAGTTAGAAAACCAAAAGGGAAGAACACACTTGGCATTTCTCAAACTGAAAGAACTGAAGAAAAATTTCAAGACTTGGGTTGCAATAATGAAGGAAGTCAATGGGGGAAAATATTGAGTGACAATGGAGGCATCAAAATCAGATGAAAGGAATACACAGAGTCGCTGTACCAAAAAGAATTGGTTAACATTCAACCATTTCAGGAGGTGGCATATAATCAAGAACCGATGGTATTGTAGGAAGACGTCAAAGCTACACTGAGGGCATTGGCATAAAACAAGACTCCAGGAACTGACAGAATACCAACTGAGATGTTTCAACAAGTGGATACAATGCTGGAAGCGCTTACTTATCTATGCTAAGAAATTTGGAAGACAGCTACCTGGCCAAACGACTGAAAGAGAGCCATATTTGTGCCCATTCCAAAGAAAAGTAGTTCAAAAGAATGTAGAAATTCTCAAACAATATCATTAATATCACATGCAATAAAATTTTGCTGAAGATCATTTAAAAGTGATTGCAGTAGTATATTGACAAGGAACTGCCAGAAATTCAAGCTGGATTCAGAAGAGGATGTGGAATGAGGCATATCATTGCTGATGTCAGATGGATCTTGGCTAAAAGCAGAGAATACCAGACAGATGTTTGCCTGTGTTTATTGACTGTGCAAAGGCATTTGACTGTGTGGCTCATAACAAATTATGGATAACATTGCAAACAATGGGAATTCCAGAACACTTAATTGTGCTCATGAGGAAACTGTACATAGATTAAGAGGCGGTCGTTTTTACAGAGCAAGGGGTTAGATGCTGCATGGTTTAAAATCAAGAAAGGTGTGTGTCAGGGTTGTATCCTTTCACCATACTTATTCAATCTGTTTGCTGAGAAAATAATCTGAGAAGCTAGACTATATGAAGAAGAATGCAGCATCAGGATTACAGGAAGACTCAGTAACAACCTGTGATATGCAGATGACACAACCTTGCTTGCTGAAAGTGAAGAGGACTTGAAGCACTTACTGATAAAGATCAAAGACCACAGCCTTC
>NW_004443984.1:15253561-15299005 GCF_000243295.1 Trichechus manatus latirostris
GCTTGCTGAAAGTGAAGAGGACTTGAAGCACTTACTGATAAAGATCAAAGACCACAGCCTTCAGTATGGATTACACCTCAACATAAAGAAAATAAGAATCCTCACAACTGGACCAATAAGCAACATCATGATAAACAGAGAAAATATGAAGCTGTCAAGGATTTCGTCTTACTTGGATCCACAATCAATGCCCATGAAAGCAGCAGTCAAGAAATCAATTGATGTTTGGTACAGTAGAGGGTCAGCAAAAAAGAGGAAGGCCCTCAGTGAGATGGACTGACACAGTCGCTGCAACAGTAGGCTCAAATAGCAATGATCGTGAGGCATGGAACCAGACAGGTTTCGTTCTGTTGTACATAGGGTAGCTATGAGTCAGAACCGACTCGACGGCACCTAACATCAACAAAGACATATTATATAGGAACATAAACATGTGTAGTAAAACTGTAAAGAAATGCATGGGAATGATAAACACCAAGTTCAAAGTAGAGGTTATCTCTGGGGTGGTATGGAAAGAAGAGGATGGTGTTGACGATGACAATGTTAAACCGCACTAAACCAGTTGCCGTCAAGTCAATTCCAACTCATGGGGACTCCGTATGTGTCAGAGCAGAACTGCACTTCAAGGCTGTGAGCTTTTGGAAACATATCGCCAGGACTTTCTTCCAAGGTGACTGAGAGTGGGTTCAAACTGCCAACCTTCTGGTTAGTAGCCCAACACCTGGTTTGGTGCCACCAAAGGACTCCGTGGGTTCTAGAGGAAGCTTCAAACGTGTTCCTAACGATTTACATCTTAATTTGAGTAGCGGCTTCACAGATGCTCATTGCATTATTTTTTATACCTTCTTGTAAATTTGAAATATTTCATAATAAATAGCAAAACTTGAAATAATTTATCAGGGAAACTGGAGCCCTGGTGGCACCATGGTTAAGAGCTTGGCTGCTAACCAAAAGGTCAGTGGTTCGAATCCACCAGCCACTCCTTGGAAACCCTATGGGGCAATTCTACTGTGTTCTATAGGGTAGCTATGAGTCAGAATAGACTCGACAGCAACAGCTTTGGTTTTGGTTTTTTCATCAGGGAAACTTGTTTTGATTTGTGTAATAGATTCACAAAATAGTTCCAGTTCAAAGGATTTTTAAATCCTACTCAGCAGAGTAGAGTAGAACCTTCCAGTCCCTCCAACTAATAGATGAGGAAACTCAAGCCAAAAATGATTAACTGAATTTTTCACAGACATACACCCAGTTCATGGCAAAGTAAAGACTAGAGCACAGGCCTTCCTTATGTGGAACCATTTTGGAAAATGAAAGATCTCTGTGATTTACTAGTTTTGTAGGTTAAGATTTCTATTTATTTAATTTCTTAAAACAGGAGTTATGGGTATTCCAAATATTGTCTGGAATAGGCCAAGTGTAGCTTGCACTGAGAAGGTTAAGGGGGAAAAAAAAAGCATCATCATTCTCTGTTCTTTGGTAATGTCAGGGGAAATCTATTGACGTTTTGGCTCCTAGGGAACAATCCTGGTGCGGAAAAAGGTACCTGGGGTTTAAAATTTATGCCATTCATGAGATTTGGGGATTCTCTGCCTGGGAGTGAGAGCAGAGTTGAGCTGGATTCTGTCTCTAGTTACTCAATGACTTATATGAATTTCTAGCATCTCTAAGCCTCGTTTTCCCCGGATGCACAAGAAAGGGACTGAATGATGTGCTTTTTAAAGGTGACTTCCAGATCTATTTAGTCTCAGGAAGTAACCCAGACTCTAGTTTCAACCCTTCCAAAGCCGGGATGTTACAGCAGGAGAGATGCTTCTTTTAAAAAAATCCCCCAGAGTTGATTTGCCAAGGCTGATAAACACCCTTCACATCTGTTCACGTAGGAGTATGGGGTCTGGCTTTTCTAGGAAAGTCTATTTAGACGCTGACACAGATTGCATTTCTTTTTAAAGCCACAAGAGTGATAAAGTGTCTCAGTATAAAATCAATAGAAAGCGGTTTAGTGGCCTCTGAAGTCTTCCAAACAGCCTCTCCTTTTCGTCTTCTCTACAGGAAAGATCAAACGAGAAGTTACCAGCTTTCCTGTGCATTTTAGTTATTTGCTACATAAATCACTGCGGAACATTTAGGGGACAATTTAGACCTGGGGAGACCGTTTAGACCTCTAGCACCTCTCACCCCCATAAAGGATAAAAAAAAAGGTCCTGACATTAAACTACTTGAAGGACAGAGGACCTGGGGTTGTTTTTCTTAAGCCCTGTGGTGTTGTTTCTTAAGCTTTGGAAGAAAAAAGGAGAAATTTGTTTCCATTTGCTCCCTGGAAGCTTTTCTCTCCATCTGTCATGTAACCAGACTGAAATGTAAGGCTGCTCGCAAATGATTGGTTATTGACAATGTAGATTATAAATAATACTGTATTTGGAAAGAAGGATGTTGGTAGGGAGAGAGCATGTGTTTTGCTGCAGCCTGTGCTGGGCGAAGATACAGAACTGATGGCTGATTTCAGGCAGAAGAACCCACCTGCTTCGTATCACTGACATTTTACATCTATGCTTATGAAACCCTGAAGGTACAGTGTCTAAAGGTCACTGTCATAATAAACCAGTTTATCATATGCAAAATAGAATTACATATCGTTTAGCTGCCACTCGTCTGTCAGTTTGTCGTACTGTGGTGTCTTGTGTGTTGCTATGATGCTGGAACCTATGCCACCGGTATTTCAAATACTAGCAGAGTCACCCGTGATGGACAGGTTTCAGCATAGCTTCCTGGCATGTTCTAGCAGGAAAGTGAGGCTTCAACATGGAAGACCCAAAGCCCTAGACCACTTATGCCTCCAAACGGTTGTATGACTTTGGACCAATCACTTTCATGTTTGAGCCTTAGTTTGCCCATTAGTAAAACGAGGGGAACAGAGTAGATGGATTGGAACTTCATTTAATATATATTTCTTGGGTGCCTGCAATACGGTAGGCCCTGTGCTGGGCTCATGGCACACACAGGCTACTGGGGCAGAGGAAGGAAGATGGCAATGATGAGTCAGTGTGTCCTACCTTGGTGGCTTGTGTGTTGCTATAATGCTGGAAGCTATGCCTCTGATATTTCAAATACTGGTAGGGTCATCCGTGGTGGATGTGTTTCATTGGAGCTTCTAGACCAAGACAGACTAAGAAGAAAGGCCTGGTAATCTACTTCCAAAAATCAGCCAACAAAAACCCTATGGATTACAACAGAATATTGTCTGATATAGTGCTGGAAGATGAGCCCCCTAGGTTGGAAGGCACTCAAAATACACAGTGGCTGCAAAAATGGACTCGAGCATACCAATGACTGTGAAGATGGCACAGGACTGGGCAGTGTTTCATTCGGTTGTACATGGGGTCACCAGGAGTTGGAGCTGACTTGATGGCAACTAACAACATCATCATAATAATATCAGCTAGGCCCGTATGGTGGTCAGTAATATCGTTATCTAGCTATTTCTGATTCTCCCAACTTGTAGGCACATGATAGAATCACAATTCCCTGCCTTGGTGGAGTTAAGTGGGGCCATGTGGTGACTTGCTTTAGTCAATGAAATAGGAGTGAAAATAACCTGTGTAGCTTCTGGTGGAAGATTTAAGAGGGACTGTGTTACTTGCCACTTTCTCTTTCCCTTTTTGTACAGGGGGCTGCTCCTTTAGCCCAGTTCCCTGAGTGGCTTCAGTGCACAGAAACCCCTATCTACTGTGTGGACATGTAGCATGAGTGAGAAGAAATTCTTTGTTGTTTTAAGCCACTGAGATTTTGCCTCTTTTGTTATTGCAGCATATCCTAGCTTATACTAACCGATATATACTTACTAAACTCTTCCTACGGATTGGGACTAAATTAAAGTCTTCCTATGGACTCAAACATAGCAATGATCAAGAAGATGGAACAGGACTGGGCAACGTTTCATTCTGTTATACATAGGGTTGCAATGAGTCACAGCTAACTTGATGGCAACTAATTCTAATTACCCTCTTTTGACTAGTGAAGCATCGTGGGCACAGAGATGCTAAGTAGCTTGCTCAAGTCCATGGAGCGAGCAGGTGGTGGAGTTAGGATTTAAACTCAAGCCATCTGTGCCCAGAGCCTACATTGAAAACCACACTTTACAACGGTTTATAGCACCATGAAGACACCATCCCTGCTTATAGTTGAGTGTGGGAGAGAGATGCTTAAAGGAATGACGTCAGTGCAGTATGCTCAAGGGAAGTTTGCTCACTGGGAGCACAGAGGAGGACACTTTGAACAGCCTAGGTGTCCAGGAAGACTGGATTGAGCATCAACACACTTGGGATGGCCTCTGAGCATCCTTGTTGTTGTTGTTATTTGTTATCTAGTCAATTCCAACTCATAGCAGCCTCGTGTGCAGAGTAAAGCTGCTCCATAGAGTTTTCAAGGTTGTGACCCTTTGGAAGCAGATTGCTGGGCCTGTCTTCTGAGGTGGCTCTGGTTGGATTCAAACCACCAACCTTTTGGCTAGTAGTCAAGCACTTAACTGTTTGTGCTACTGAGGGGCTCTTCGAGCATCCTTAGTTCCTTCTTAATAACCTGACGTAGATATGTTTCTCAGGGATTTGTCAACTCTTCCTGACACAAGTTATATTTTTAGCCCGTACTAACTTCTCGCATAAAAAAAAGTTGTTCAAAATAGGACCTCCTTTAATTTATCGGAAAACAGTCTCTTTTAAATTCCAAGGCAAGAAGGATGATATTAGTATTTTAGAATTTCATGAAGAAGCCTACATTTCTCCTTTGCATATCTTTATAATTTTTATACATTTTGATCCTACCCACCCATATTCTTAGTTACTGGGGATTAAAGGTGCCTGCTTTATCCCCTTTTCATATTTATGAGAATTTCTTTAAGAAGAGAGAGAGAGAGAAAAAAAAAAATACACCCAAACCCTCAAAGTAGTAATTTGTGGTTTGTCTATACTCTAGTTATTGGGACTTGAGATCCTCTGAGAAAATCCAGAAGGAAAAAAAAAAAACCCCAACCCTCTGCTCAGAAATCTCTATTCAAGGCATTTTCCAAGTCGAAGGAAGAATTGGGCGTAGTTTTCCAAAAAAAATTATTCTCTTTATAATGAGATTTTTCTTTAAACTTCTGATTTCAATTGGTGCTATGGAAAAGGATAAGCACTCCCTCCTTCTAACCTTTGAAAAGCCCGTTTCCAAATTGGTTGGTAAAAACAGGTATTTCACCAAGTCATAAAAATAATGATCCCTTGCCTAGCTGAGTCTGATTAAACGTTTTTAGACCCAATCTTAGAGAATTGATTCATTATCTTAATAGGCAATAAAGTTTACTGAGATGAGCAGAAACCTACAATTAATTGTGTTACTAACAATGTCCAAGTAGTCATTTCATTGAATTGGTCATCTGATAATCTGATTCCTTATTTGATTTATTTGCTTACACAAACAACTCTAATATGTGTAACTTTCCGTTTCTTATTTCTAATGTATGAGACACTCAGAGTACTGCAGCCTCCAATGACTCGTGGCTGCAAAAACGGATGCCTCTCACATTCAGATGGAAATAACTATGGTGCAAAACCCATAATCTTGTAATTTGGTTGTCACTGAATCAGTTCGGCAAGTATGAAGCAATTTCAGTATGCTATTAAACAAGGGTGGCGTTCAGACCCACCTAGAGGCTCCTCAGAAAACAGGCCTGATCTGCTTCCTAAAGGTCACAGCCTTGAAAACCCTATGGAGCAGTTCTACTCTGCACACATAGGTTGTCATGAGTTGGAAGGCAATGAGCAGCAACAGAGAGTCACTGAATGCACGGGAAAGGCAGGCACTGCCACTCAGCCCTCCAGCTCTCTGATGAGCCCTTGGCATGACTGGCTCACTCGGGGACCAACCAACTTCTCAGGCAAGTCAGGGGCAATATTCCCTGGGAGGAGGGGAGCCAGAAGACCAATGAAACTTGGGGTGTTGGGGGCTTCTCTGCAGGGGTTGCGCTACTGTTCAAGCCAGTTTCTTAAGTCTTGTTAATGCAAGGGTGGCAAGCCCCTTCAAGCTTTCTAGCCAGTCACTCATCTTGAACACCACTCACTTTACCAACCAAAATAAATTATTTCTAACATCCTTTGCTGATTGGTAGACCCTCTGGTGTTGAGCTGGAAGGCCTTAAATAACCACCCCTCGTGTGTGCATTCATAATTGTTGTTGTGAGCTGCTGTTGAGTCAGCCATTGTGACTCCATGCGTAACGAAGGACATGCTGCTCGGTCCTGCACCATCCTTACAATTGGCTGCAGATCAGACTATTGTGATCCCTAGGGTTTTCGTTGGCTGATTTTCAGAGTAGATCACCAGGCCTTTCTTCCTAGTCCATCTTAGTTTGGAAGCTCTGCTGAAACCTGTTCAGCATTGTAGCAACGTACCACTGACAGAAAGGTGGTGGCTGTGCATGAGATGCATTGGCTGGGAATTGAACCTGGGTTTCCCAAGTGGCAGGTGAGAATTCTACCACTGATATTAAGATTCTTCAAATGCTACTCCGGTGCAGATTCCTGTTAACTTCCACACACACTGAACCTTACTGTTTGTGATAAATTAGTTTTAAAGTAAATTATAACACAGGCATGTAGTCCAATTAAAGATGAGAAACTTAGAAAGGTAAAGGAGTGTCCAAGCTTACTCAGGTAGTTTCGAGCTTATGCTTTGTCATTGTGCTGCTAATCGGCAAATACAATTTGAAAATGCATTGTGAGTAGGCATTCCCCGGAAATACTGGTTCCCTTTCCCGTTACTTCCATCCTTCGTATACCTATTAGCAGGGCTGCCACTTATGGCTGTATAGTCTGAGCAATGCACAACTTCAGACAACATGAGCGGCACCCCCTGGAGTTTTGCATAGGAAAGACGGTGTGGTGGTGACCTTTAGCAACACTTATTTGTTTGCTGCTCCTCCACTTGCCAAGGGTGAGTAAACACTGAAGTTGAGCAGAGGGTAAAGAACAATAGCTTTATTTATGCTTGATTTTCTAGGTCTGTAAAATATGAAGTATTTGTTATTGTTAGCTGCTGTCAGGTTGGTTCCAACTCATGGTGACCTCATGTATAATAGAATAAAATACTGCCTGGTCCTAAACTATCCTCGTAAATGTTGGTATGTTTGAGCCCACTGTTGCAACTATTGTGCCAGTCTATCTCATGGAAGGTTTCCCTTGTTTCTACTGACCCCCTACTTTACCAAGTATGATGTCCTTTTCTAGTAATTGGTCTTTCCTGATGATGTGTCCAAAGTAAGTAAAAAAAGTAAGCACCCCCTGTTTGCAAGTTGGTTGTACCGGGGGGGTTTCTGTGTTTCTGTGATGCTGGTAGCTATGCCACTGGTATTTCAAATATCAGCAGGGTCACCCATGGTGGACAGGTTTCAGCAGAGCTTCCAGACTAAGACAGACTAGGAGGGAGGGCCTAGCAATCTACTTCTGAAAATTAGTCAACGAAAACCTTATGGAAAACAGCAAAAATACGAAGTATGTATATATGAATAAGTATAGTTGCTATTGGAAGCGGAAGTCAAGAAATCAAAAGACGTATTGCATTGGGCACATCTGCTGCCAAAGACCTCTTTAAAGTGTTGAAAAGCAAAGATGTCACCTTGAAGACTAAGGTACACCTGACCCAAGCCATGGTGTTTTCAATTGCCTCGTATGCACGTGAAAGCTGGATGATGAATAAGGAAGACTGAGGAAGTCTGACATCTTTGAATTGTGATGTTGGCAAAGAATATTGAATATACCATGGACTGCCAAAAGAACGAACAAATCTGTCTTGGAAGAAGTACAACCAGAATGCTCCTTAGAAGCGAGGATGGCAAGACTTCATCTCCCATACTTTGGACATGTTATCAGCAGGGATCAGTCTCTGGAGAAGGACGTCATGCTAGGTAAAGTAGAGGCCAGCAAGAAAGAGGAAGATCCTCAACAAGATGGATTGACACAGCAGTTACAACAATGGGCTCAAGCATAACAATGATTATGAGGATAGCGCAGGACCGAGTAGTGTTTCATTGTGTTATATATAGGGTTGCTGTTAGTTGGAACCAACTCAATGGTACCTAACAACAACAGCATATTTGCTATTACATAATTCCTTTTGGTGAACACTGTATTTGTGAATGTCAGTGGATTCACAGGGCTGTGTGAGCAAAATGAGCCTCTGAGTCCAAAGGACGCTCCCGACATGGGCCACGGAGCCATTGCTTTCCGGAATAAATTCAGGAGGGCCTGGCCTGTCAATCCCTGTATTTTGGAGGAAATGTCTTGTGATGAATCGGAGAGGCTGGCAGTGGCCTCAGCAGGCCTCTGCCTTGGAGTCTGATTCTCTGGCTGTCAAGGCAGATAGCTGGAAGTTTCGATTGGACGCTTCCAGTCATCAGATGAAACATCTCAGTGTGTCAGAGAAGGCCTCCGTTAAAGATGAGACCCAGCAGTTATCTAACCTTTCAGCCCCAGGAAAGGAAAACAAATGCCTTTTTCTTGTGGAGTTGAAAACTGAGGATCAAGAGAGATTAGAACCCATAATTTAGGGGCTGCAAACTGACTGAAAACCTTATAAGAGCAGCAAGGCTTTAGCTTCAAACAGCAACTAACGTTGCCCCAGCTGGACAGCAGGTCTTCTGAAGTGCTCAAAGCCCCCCACCTCTCCCCACCCCCCTGCCCCGGAGCAAATCTCATTATTCTCCAAACACTCGGCAGTGGAAGAGGAAAGCAGGTAGGGTTGAGTGATTTATTCAAGGTTACTTGGCTCATCAGAAAATTCTGAATTAGTGTCCCAGCCCCAAGTATGTTTCTACACTGTCTCTCTGGAAAATGCAAGTTTGGGATGCACCTCCACTGTTTGGGACTGAACTTGCCTTGATCTCAATATTTTTGTGAATGAAAATAGGAAAAACATACATTTATATGCCTCAGGTAAGAACTTACTGTATATCCACAAATCACCATCATAGGAAATCAGTTCTTTCCCCATCCATCTATCTCATAAATCACGTTGGGTATCTATTTTGTCTTTGCTGTTGCCATCTGAAAAAAAACTGCTTAAATTGTAGTTATTTTGTTTGTCCTTGGGAAGCGGAAGCATAAGATAAATGGTTAACCTTAACTTGATATCTATTGACAAAAAACTCAAGAACTCTTAGAAATAGCTGAATCTTGGGAGAGCTACCTTTGAATAGCTTCTTTGAAAAAGATAATTGGCTTATATACTTGAGCAAGTGGATAAATATTTTGTGCCTGGGTCTGTTGCCTACTCCTTAGAAATAGTGCAACTTCTTGCAAAGAATTTGCATCTCATATGTACCCAAAGCTCTTCTCCTTATTGATCTGGTTATTAACGGAGCTTTAAAGAGTCGAGATGAGGAGGGGACTGAAAAGCTAAGCAAGTAGCTAGAATCTGTCTCTCTAGATAAAGATATGCATGCATTTATCTGTGTACAAATATACTGTGACCCAGAATTTGATAAAATAGAAAGAAAGGTAGAGATCACTCATATTAGGACAAAGTAAATTTATTTTCCAAAGTGGCAGGGCCCTACATAAGTTCAATTCAAATTTTAATATTTTCCCAATCTAGAGGTTGCATGGATGTATACAGTCTGCAGGCTTAATTTATTTGACAACCTGTCCTGTGTTTAAAAAACAAAACAAAACAAAACAAAACTAATAAAAAAGAGCCATAGGTTAACTTCACCTACAAATCTAGAGTTCTGGCTTCTTTTGAAAAATCAGAAAGGCTTAGCAGAAGTGTGTCCTGCTATATTGGACACACTTGTTGTTGGCACCCTGCATAGTGCAAACGATTTGTGCTAGACTACTGACCTAAAAGTTGATGGTTCGAATCTATCCAGTGGTACCACAGAACAAAGTCCTGGCACTCTGCTTCTGTAAAGATTACAGCCAAGAAAACCCTATGGAGCAGCAGTTCTACTCTTAACACACGAGGTCGCCATGAGTTGACGTGACAGCCATGGGTTTGGTTTGGTTTTGAACAGGATATATCTTCTCTGGAGCCCTGGTGGCACAGTGGTTAAGTGCTATGGCTGCTAACCAAAAGATCAGCAGGTTAAATCCACCAGCTGCTCCTTGGAAAACCTATGGGGCAGTTCTACTCTGTCCTATAGGGTTGCTATGAGTTGGAATCGACTAGACAGCAACTGCTTTGATTTTTTGGTTTATCTTCTCTAGTTCACCGTGCTTCCATCACCTCATAAGCTCCTATCAGCCTCTCTCCCTGTCCCATGTGGACATTTGTGTTTATAACAGGGCTTCTCACTTGTTCATTCAGGTTTGCCCTGCTGAGAATTTGCATTTCTAACAAGTTCCCAGGTGATGTTAATGCTGCTGGTTAGGGAGTAGAGAACAATTCTGAGAACCACTAGTAGAGCCGTGGTTCTCAAAATTTATTATCCGTAAGGATCACCTGGATTTTAGATTTAAGATGGTGGCCTAGTCGGAAGCACCACACCGCCCCTCTACAGCAAAGACCTGAGAAATACCTCGTAACAGATATAGGTAACTACCCTGGAACCCTGAGCATCAAATAAAAGGATATAGAATTAGATCAAACACCAACTGGAAAAAGAAACTGAACAACAACAGTGAACGGGGAGAGATATGGAGTGGAGGTGCCCTGCCAGCTGGATTGATACAGTGGGGACATTTTGAGACAAAGCCCGCAGCGACCCTGGATGAGGAGCACAGGAAGACAGCACCACAGAACTCCCAACAGAAGACAGAGAAACTGCAAAGACATACCCAGAGTGAAGCAAGGTGAGCAGGACATGAAATGGAGCTAAGAAGGGAAAGTACAGGAAGGAAGATGAGAGCTTCAGAGATCCCAGCATACACAGAGAGGCGAGGAAATCAGGACCCAGAGACAGCGTGACTCGCCAGCGGCGGTACCTGACTGGTAGGGCGGATGGCAAACTTGGAGCAATAGATGAGCCCCCTTTTTAAAAAAAAATTTTCTCTCCCCCACCTGATGACCCACCTCTCCCCTC
Organism: Trichechus manatus latirostris; assembly: GCF_000243295.1. NCBI lineage: Eukaryota > Metazoa > Chordata > Mammalia > Sirenia > Trichechidae > Trichechus > Trichechus manatus. Next base: position 15,264,611 of record NW_004443984.1, read on the forward strand.
CCTTGCCAGAGAGAGCACCTGCTATCAAAACAAAATGAAACAAAAATTGTAAATAAATAAAATAACACCTTAATGCCTCAGAGACAGCAGACAATATCAAATCATATTAAGAAATAAAATAAGATGGCTCAACCAAGGGACCAAAACAAAGGGGCAGAAAACCTTCCTGAGGTAGTTATGGAACCTGAACAGATGTGGGAGGGTGTATGCGAGCACACCCACATGCATATATAGGGTTGGCAGTGGATATTCCTACATATACATTTGTACATGCTGCAAATATACACATGTACGTAATAGAGTGCACAGGGGCACAGTCATGAAACCTCTTAGCCATAACCACACACCTCCCAGGACTGAGATACTAGCTGGAGGGCTAGGAACCATAGTCTCAGGGGACCTCTATTCAATTGACATATCATAATCCTTATAGACAGTGTCCTACATCCTACATTGGTGAGTAGCAACAGTGGTCTTAAAACTTGCTAGCAGCCATCTAAGGTATAACAGTTGGTCTCTTCCCACTCAGAGCACAGAAGACTCAAGGAAACAATTAGTCCAAAGGATTAATGGACTACATGAACCATGGCCTCCACTAGCCTGAGACCAAAAGAACTAGATAGTGTCCAGCTAACACTACTGACCGCTCTGACTGGGACCACGATAGTAGGTCATGGACAGAGTGGGAGAAAAATGTAGAACAGAATTCAAACTTGTAAATAAGACCAGACTTACTGGTCTGATAGAGACTGATGGAATCCCCGAGACTTGGCCCTTAGACACCCTTCAAACTTAGAACTGAATTCACTCCCAGAGATCACATTATAGCTGTACAATAGACATGCCTATAAAATTAACAATAACACTAGTGAGGAATGTACACCTCAGAACAATCAACTATACGAGCCCTAAAGGCAGCATTTGCCTGAAAGCAAAGTTCAGAAGGATGGTAGGGGCAGGAAAGCTGGGCAAATGGACACCGGGAACCCAAAGAGGAAGGGCGGAGGGTGCTGACACATTCAGAGGTTTGCAACCAATGTCACAAAATAAGCTGTGCATAAATTGTTGAACGGGAAACTAATTTGGTCTGTAAATGTTCACCTAAACCATGATAAGATGTTAAAAAAGAAAGAAAGAATCACCTGGGGATTTTGTTAAAATGTAGAATTCTGATTCAGTCTGAATCAGAACAAGATCCCCAGGTGATTGTTAGGTTTAATAAATTTTGAGAACCGTGGCTTTACTAGTGGTTCTCAGAATTGGTCCCTACTCCCTAACCAGCAGCATTAGCATCGCCAGGGAACCTGTTAGAGATGCAAATTCTCAGCAGAGGTGGGAACCAGAAGGAACTGGTTTGAAGCCCTGGTTTATAATCCTTAAGCAAGGGGGCCAGCTTGGACTGTTTAACCCCCCTGGGCCTCAGTTCCTCCTCCACAAAATGAGATGATTCTTCCTTGAAGGCTCATCTAAGAGAAAAAGTGGGTGATAAGCACTTCTCAACAGCAGGGGCGATCCATTGGGTACCCAGAAGTAACGGCACCGTCTGGCATTCCCCTTTAAGGGCAGTGTCACCATATGGTCTCATAAAACCCAAAAGCAAACAAGCTCAGCTCCTACTTCAAGGCATTGATGCAAAAGGCAGATTTTACCAACGATCTCTTGGGAATGAGGAGGCTAAGTGACATCATATTTCACTCAGCAGCACTTTCAGGGCCTGACCATCCTTGTATTATGTAAAGCAATTTAGTTTTCTTTGGACTTCTCACGTTTGCTTTCTCCCTCCCCGCAACAATACAGAGAATCCTACTTAGAATGCAGCTGCTGGAGAGCGAGTTTATGCACAATGGTGGGTGCTGCGGGGGAGATCATAGAGGCTAGCTCGTTGCTGTTGCTAGCTTCCGTCGAGTCAGTTCCGACTCATAGTGACCCTGTGTGCAACAGAACGAAACACTGCCCAGTCCTGCGCCATCCTCACAATTGTTATGCTTGAGCCCATTGTTGCAGCCACGGTGTGAATCCATCTTGTTGAGGATCTTCCTCTCTTTCGCTGACCCTCTACTTTACCAAGCATGATGTCCTTCTCCAGGGACTGGTCCCTCCTAATAACATGTCCAAAGCACATGAGACAAAGTCTCGCCATACTCACTTATAATGAGCATTCTGGATGTACTTCTTGCAAGACAGATTTGTTCTTCTGGCAGTTGATATATTCAATGTTCTTCACCAACACCATAATACATCAGGTAGCTTAGCCACATATTATCCACGTATTATTGGAAAATGTAGCTTAAAATGCATTCATTTAATTGGGGTTGGTGGTAGGATTTTTCAAAGTAAAAGCAGTGGGGGCGATTGTGTAATGGTGATTGTGATTTCATTTTGAAAAATGTAACTAAAACTTATGGAAGTTAATTTGTTATCTTATATTTAACAAAATTTAGGTTACTGCTGCAACTTTGTTGTTACTTGCTGTGGAGTCAATTCTAACTCATAGCTACCCCGCGTGTGAAGAGTAGAACTGTGCTCCACAGGGGTTTCAAGGCTGAGACTTCTCAGAAGCAGATTGCCATGTCTGTCTTCCAAGGCACCTCTGGGTGGATTCACCAACCCTTTGGCTGGTAGTTGGATGCTCAACTGTTTGTGCTACCCAGAGACTCCATAATTGCAACTAGACACTAATTCTTAGAACTAACAGAAAATGAATCAAGTGAGGATAAACAAAACCAAATTGGTATATTTTTTCCACCAAACTAGAACATCTTCAGCCCATTTGACAGTCATAACTCTATCATAAAGAATGCCAAGCCAAGTTTTGAAAAAATATCTGGAGGCCTTATTCACTACTCCAAGGGCCTCTCTTAATCCTTTGATATTCAGTCACTGTCTTTTTAGGGAATAATTTTAGATTTACAGAACAGATGTAACTATAATACAAAGAGATTCTATATACCCCTTACCCAGTTTCCCCCAATGTTAACATCTTACATAATCATGGTGCACTTTTCAAAACTAAGAAATTAACATTCGTACATGACTATTAGCTAAACAACAGACTTTATTCAGATCTCATCAGTTTTTCCACAAATATCCTTTTATTGGTCCCGGACCCAATCCAGGACACCACCTTACACTGAGCAATCATTCTCTCATGAAGTATCTTTCTTAGCATCACCTTCTTCAATTATAACTGGTCTAATTCTCCATCTCTTCTTTTGTCAGTGGCTTGCCTAGAGTGTGATTTGTGTAATTCTTTTACATCACTTTCATTGATGTCATGAAATTGTGTATCATTTGCAATATTTGCAATTTGACTTAGCAAGAGATTAATGGGAAAAATTGGTTGTTTCATTTTTGGGGGGTGGGCAGCTTGATAGTAGTGTTAATCTGGGTGGGTTTTCAATCTATATGCACTAGTACAATCTTTGCTTGTTAAAATATTAAAATTTTCCTGTAAGTTTTAGTAAATAACCATGCCCAGAGGGCTCACTCACTCACCTCTCTTGATGTAGCAACTAAAGGATAAATTTCTGGCCAGCAAGGGGCACCCAAGACCCTGTTCCAGGGAGCTGGAGTCTGCTTTGAATGGTGCCATATTGTTGTTGTTATTAGCTGCTGTCAAGTAGATTTTGACTCATGGCGACCCCATGTGTGCAGAGTAGAACTACTCCAGAGGGTTTTCAAGGCTGTGACCTTTCAGAAACAGATCGTCAGGCCTGTCTTCCTAGGCACCTCTGGGTGAATTCGAACTGCCAACCTTTCAGATAGCAGTTGAGTGCTTAACCATTTGCGTCACCCGGGGTCTCCTTGCCTGTTCTATACTGGATGTCAAATGTTTCTGCTATTATCCTGATGTTAAGTAAGATTGAGGACTAATCTGGTAAGTGATCAGTTCATTGATAAATATTTTTGTAAAGTGAAAAATTTTCTTTATTGCAGTCTCATAACCTCACGGGCCTGGAAGATACGGGTCCGTCAACTTAACACTTTCTTCCTCCATCACACACTGTATCCAGTGATACCCTTTATGGTCTTGGTCATGCCCATTTTCAGGAAAAGAAAGCTAAGCAAATCACACACAAAAAAATAATTTGTCTATTATGTTGTAGTTGTTCTCTGCCATTGAGTCAGCCCCCTGACTCATGGCAACCCCAAGCATAGTGGGATGAAACTCAGCCCAGTCCTTCGCCATCCCCGTGACTGGTTGTGGATCAAACTGTTGTGATCCATAGAGTTTCCATGGTTGATTTTTGTAAGTAGATTGCCAGGCCTTTCTTCCTTGTCTAATATACTGACTAGTTAAACAGTTGAGCCTTGATGAAACATGGTAATTTCTAGCTCCCTGAACTGTTCTTACTTAGATACATATCTTTCTTACAGTGAGTGTAAAGCAAGATATGAACTCAGAGCTTCAGGTCCTTGGTCAGTCACTAGTAAGTAAGCCACTTAACAGAGGGTTAAATAAATAGACATGATCTAACTGGACTTGAAGGCCACCTTTCTCCCCACTTAAAAGTGTCTGCCCTTAGATTCCCTGAGAGGTTTCTCTCTGCACAATAACCTCTCTTTATTACTTGTGCTAGTTTGCATGGGTTTTCATTCCTTTCAACCCAAAGAGGCTTGAACGCGAGGGCACAGCCTCCACCAGATTACCTGGTGCTAGAATTTTCCCTTCCCTGTATCGCTCCTTTGAGTTAAGCTTGTGTTGTTAGGAGACCAGCGTGAAAACATAACAACTGAGTAGGATGGGAGAAGTAATAACGAACATCTGAACAGCACTTCAGAGTTGCCAAAACTTTCTCACCGTGGTCTTACACAGGATCTTCCCACCAGCCTGGTGAGGCAGAGGGGACAGGCATTGCAATCATGCCCCTACAGGAACTGTAGGAATGGAGAATTAGAAAGGTCAAATGACAATCATTACTGAGAACGAATGCAAGGGCTCAATACAGAACTCCGCTTCCCTGATGGGTTAGACACAGCTGATTAGTACCCAGCAGCTTAGATCTGCACTGTGGAGACAGTAGCCACTAACAACAGGTAGCTAGAAATTTAAGTTTGTATTAATGTATTAATTAAAATAAAATAAAACATTCATTTCCTCAGTTGCACTAAACATTTCAAGTGCTCAATAGGCACATGAGCCTACTGGCTATTGTATTGGACAGTAGAAAGTTCTACTGGATAGTTCTGGTCTAGACTGGCTCAGTGGTGGAGTCCTGCAGGAATATGACCGCCTGATGGTTGGAAAGGATCAGAAGGGCCTTGATTTGGGAGCTTCCTTGAAATTCATTTCTGTGGAGCATTATTGTCAGGACGAGTGAGCAGCCAGCCACCAGTATCAGAAAGGTGTTCATTCTTTTATTCATTCATTCACTCACCAAATTATTATGGAGTACCTTCTATATGCTGACACCGTACTAGTGCTGGAGATACGACAGAGAACACAACAGGTGTAGTCTGTGCTTCTCAGAGCTCACCATCTCCTTAAGGTCTGTTGCACCCAGGAGATGCTAGCAGATGGAAGAGGCAGAGCACTAATGAGATAGAGGAAACCAGGGCAGCCAATGTCGTCTTCTTATGGAGAAACTATTAGTGCTCTTCTCTGCTCTACGTTTCTGAGACATCTCAACCTGGGCACTAACAACTCCCTGTGTGCCTGTCATGTTGACAGTGATCACATGTCTAACTCCAAGGCATACATATCTGGCCACTATTTCTCTCTTCCTGAAAAGGTAGATCATCTCAAGTGCTAAAAAAAAAAAAAAAATTGTAGCCTCCTGGACCTCATCCACTCTGCCCAGACCCACCTGGTGAGGGACATTCCTATGAGCAGCCCACTCCCACAGGTGCCCCTGCCTTTCCCACTCACAAAAATATCTGCAAATGAGAAAGAGTAAGAGGGCACTACTATAGGGATGACCTCAAATCCATTCCAAGTGACTTTATAAAAAGAAAGAAAGGAAATCATTACTCAGCGTTGGACCTTCAGTCATTATTAGTAACAAATTATGTGACCCACCAGGGTGTCCAAATGGAGCTGGGAACCATGCTCTAGTCTGCACGTCATCCATGCCAACTGGAGAGGCCCTTTACAGCTGACTCCTTCTCTAGTCTGCTCCAGTAATTAGGGTGTTCTAGTCCAAGCTAATTATGAGATTACTATGGCTGGTCCAGAGAGCTTTCAGTCATTCCATTTAAGACATATTTATAGGCCATTCTATTTTCATCAGATTACCCTGGAGATCTGGGTTCTTGGTTTGGTCCCACAATGAAAAAAACCATGGTTTTGGTTGATGTTCTGTATTCTATATTACTCTCAACATCATGATAGGCAAGTTGGGGTGTGCTGAAGCCCAGGCTGAGGCGTCTCAGTCATGTGGAATGGAGAAGAGCACTAATAGTTTCTTCCTGGTATACAAGCAGCAGTCTAGGCTACTTCTTTTTCTTGTGATAACATGATTAATTTGATTCCCAGTGAATGCACTAAGCATAGGCTACGAGCTTATTCCTAATGTCTTGCAGGTGTGTTGAGTGTCACCATTTCTACAGATAGAAGATAGGTCTGTAGGGGTGATTCAGGGTTGGGAATTGTCATGGTAAATGGCCAAGGGGCTGACAGAGCTGGGAGGCTAGTGGGGGCAATACTGAAAAGGGTGGCCCTGGAGTTCAGGCAGGCCAGCAAATATTGGCTCTGAGTAGGAGTAGGAGACCAAGTAACCAGGCAAGCAATGAGAAGTCCAAAAGGACAGAGTTGGTTCACTGAATGAGAGCAAAGGGAGCTCAAGTTCGTGCTGGAGGAGTAGGCTCATGAGAGAACGAGGGGCTCAGGGGGACGCTGCTGTGAAGTGGAAGTGAAGGTCAATAGGGTTGAGTAGGGTAAAGTCAGACCTGGCTCTGCTAGTCCCAAAGGGCAATGTGGGATGCAGTCCTCTCCATAAATGAGTTTCAAAGGTAGCGGTGACAATACTCATAGAATCAGAGATTTTTGAATTGTGCAGGCACTTGCTGAAGAATCCACGCGTGAGTATCTTTATTATTGGCTACTCTCCCTGGGAAAAGGGGCATGAGGTCTAGAAGATGCCATGAGCAGCTAGAGGGGGAAACCTGTCTGAGTTATTTGGACAGTGATAACAGTTTTAATTGACTTTTCAAGAGTCATGCACACTTGGAGTTGGGGTGCTTTTCATGGACCGCATTGGAGATGGAATGAAACCCTTTGCCAATGAGATGGAATAAAACCTTTTGCCAATTGACGCTATGAGTCAATTCTGCCTCATAGCAACCCAACAGGACAGGGTAGAAATGCCCACAGAATTTCCAAGGCTGTAATGTTTAAGGAAGCAGACTGCCACATTTTTCTCTCACAGAGTGGCCGGTGGGTTCGAACTGCAGACCTTTTGGTTAGCAGCTGAGTGCTTAACCACTGTGTCACCAGGGCCCCTTAGAGATGGAATAGGTGTTTTTAATCATTGGAAATGGCTTAGTGGAGTACTTTATTGAGAAGTTTTCTGAAGCTGAGTTTAGGCTTGAAGGGAAAGGACACCGTGGTGAATTGGTAGTATCTCCTGTAGATACAGGAGTCCCTGGGTGGTGCAAACGGTTAACATACTCAGCTGGAAGTTCAAGTCTACCCTAGAGGCACCTTGGAAGAAAGGCCTGGCAATCTACTTCCAAAAAATCAGCCGTTGAAAACTCTCTGGAGCATGTTCTACTCTGACACACATAGGGTCATCATGAGTCAGAATCAACTCAGTGGCAACTGGTTCTGGTTTTTTTGGTTGTAGGAACAGGGTGGGGAGAGTGTGTTATTTTTGCCTGGGATACATCACTCTCCTTGATCGAAGCCTTCTGGAAAGGGTTTCATTGAATAGCAAGGGATAGGCTCTCAGGAACGAGAACTAACCCCAGCATAGTTCAGGCTAAGTGGCACTCATAAAGAAACAGAATTTTTGAGATCATCTATAAATTTTATGGAAGTTTGTTGGGTGAGGATTCAGCCAGAAGCTTCATTACACATTTGAATGATCACCCCTGCCCCATGTGTCTTTTACCATCAACTCTTGTATATGAATAGACAAATGAAAGAATTAGAGAATAATCAAGGTACAGTATGCTTAAATCCCCCCAAAAAATTTCTGGTAAAAAAAAATATGACAGAGATATGCCAGAGTTGTTTATAAAAAGGGGAGAAAAATGGGGGTTCTAGCCATTTGATCAAATCTGCTGCAAAAGACATGTTTAAAGTGTTAAAAAGCAAAGATGTCACTTTGAGGACTAAGGTGCGCCTGACTCAGGCCATGCTATTTTCAATCACCTCATATGCATGTGAAAACTGGAAAGTGACTAAGGAAGACCAAAGAAGAATTGATGCCTTTGAATTATGGCGTTGGCAAAGAATATTGAATACACCATGGACTGCCAGAAGAATGAACAAGTCTTTCTTGGAAGGAGTATAGCCAGAATGCTCATTGGAAGTGAGGATAGTAAGATGTCGTCTCCCTTACTTTGGACATGTCATCAGAAGGGATCAGTCCCTGGAGAAGGACATCATGCTTGGTAAAGTAGAAGGTCAGTGAAAAAGAGGAAGACCCTCAAGGAGATGGGTTGACACAGTGGCTGCAACAATGGACTGAAACAGAAATGATTGTGAGGATGGCACAGGATCGGGAAGTATCTCATTCTGTTCTACACTGGGTCACATCTAACAACAACAGCCATTTGGAATGAGGTGTTGCAGTGGTAGAATTCTCGCCTTCCATGTGGAAGACCCCGGTTCGATTCCCGTCCAGTGTACCTTATGCACAGCAATCACTCATCTTGTGTGTTGCTGTGATGCTGAACAGGTTTTAGCAGAGCTTTTAGACTGAGATATACTAGGAAGAAAGGTCTGGTGATCTACTTTGGAAAATCAGCCAGTGAAAATCCTATGGATCACCATGATCTGATCCGCAACCAATCACGGGGATGGTGCAGGACTGAGCAGCGTTTTGTTCTGTTGTGTGTGGGGTCACCATGAGTCAGGGATGACTTGATGGCAGTTTACAACAACAACAACAAAGCCATTTGGAAATCTCCGCGAAGCAGGTGAAAGCTGAGTGTAATTGTCAAGGAGAGGTGGAAACAGGAGGTGTGGGGAGGAAGTAGAGAGCATAGATGATGGATTGCCCTGCTAATTTAAAACAAACAGCACAGCCAGATAAAAATTTTTATGGATATAAATAGACTTTGGTTTGGGGGAGCAGCTATTTTGCTGTCGACAGGATAATAAATACCAAGAACCTTGAGGTGGGATGCAGAGCTGCGAGTTTGAAAGATTGCTGGCCTTGGGACATCAAGATGCTGATTCTTTCAAATTTCACCAATATCCAGTATGCCGAGTCGGTTGACTGAGAAAAGGCCACCTTGTCTGCGGTGGGGTTTGGAAAGCAGTCGCTGCTGCCCTTAATAGGAACAGGTGGATTTTTCTGCCGATAGTAGCTAGACATGGGGCCTTTTCAATGTACTTAATTTTTCCCCCACTACTCTCTGTCTAATACCTTGTCCTGGGGTATTGTGTTTATCCCAGAAATGTTAATGACTTCATAACTCAGTGTGAAAGGCTCTGGGCAGTTTTTCTATTATTAAGGATTCTATGTAGTCTAGAAAAGGAAATCCTTTCAAGGTACCAGGCCACAATCACAACTTGATTCTCATTTGGGAGAAACAGAAATTAAGCTTTTTAAAAATACATGTTTTCAGCCAGGAAAGCAGTCCATTTATGCATAATGACAATTGTTGCCCTTTAGAAATAAAGCAGCGAGCCTCCAGAATGTCACAGGACGGTGAATTTCATCTTCTTTCCAATGCCTGTCTGAGCGATGCCGGGAGTTAAGCACCAGGAGTGAGGGCAGGTCTGTGGCTTTAGAAAATGGGGTTGATGACTCTGGGCCCTGGGCTTTGGAGGGGCGGGGTGGACACTGCTTCTGGTGGGTGAGCAGTGACTCAGGGAGCCAACAGGGCAGGGTAGGAAGAAAGAGCCAGGTGGGCAAGCTGTTCTCAAAGAGATGGGAGAAGGCTGCTGTGTCCACAGACGGCTCAGCCCTAACTTTCCTCACATCACTTTCTGAAAATCAGTGTGTTTGCAACTTATTTTCTTTCTTTTTTAGTCAGGGACTCTGTGCTATGAAGGAAAGACAACTTGTGAAGCCAATAAAATGTGTACGGCTCTGGTTGATATCATGATGGAGGATGGGAATCCATTGCTTTCCCTACCCCTTTCCCCTCTCCCAAGGGGAGGCTCCAGGGACCCTTGGAGTTTCCAGGGAACACACTTTGAAAATCACTGCCTACCATGCTTTAAGAAGAAAATGTATGTGAAAAAATTTGAAAATGGTCAAAGTCCATGCAGGTATCTTTGTTATTATTAGTTTCCATTTCAAAGCTTCTGTTGGTGTTCCTCTGAACATGTCAAGCAGCGTGAAATGATAATGATGATAATAAAATATCTGATAGATAAGGAAAACTGAGAGGCTTGGGAGGATTAAGTAAATTCACCAAAGTTTGACAGTAAGTTATCAAGTTGGGCTATAAACCAGGTTTGACTCTGGAACTCAGGCTGTGAACCACAGCACTCCATTCTACCCCATCCCTCATCCCCTCTTATACCTCCCCCCGCCCCACTCCACCCAGAAACGCCTTCCCAATGCCTGAGCTTTGAGACACATTTTCCAATGAAATGCTGGCCCCACAAGAATGATCTGAGTGCAGGTTCTTCCTGAGCTTCTGGAGGCCATCAGCTCTTGTGCCATTGTCTGGTGAGGGTTACCGTGGTCGAGTTTGAGAATGGGACGAGTAACTCCCACTTAGGTGAGAATTCACATTTAGGACTTTATACTCATTTAATTTGATAATCTCATGGGATCTCATATATATAGGAGGGAAAATTCAACATTCAAGATATATCTGTTTGGATCTGTTCATAGAAGTTTCCATGAGTGAGAAGTTGGATAGTGACTGCAAAAATGAGTTTTGGGCTCTGTAAATAAAACCAAACCCATTGCCATTGAGTTGATTCCGACTCATAGCAACCTGTATTCATAGCGACCCTGGTAGTGCAGTGATTAAGCACTCAGCTGCTAATCAAATGGTTGGCAATTCAAACCCACTGGCTGCTCCTCTGGAGAAAGATGTGGCAGTCTGCTTCCATAACGATTACAGCCTTGGAAACCGTATGGAGCAGTTCTACTCTGTCCTACAGGGTCATTATGAGTTGCTGAGTTGGGTTCTGTAGGGGGTGGGAAATTTACATTGTACAACTCAGATGTGCCAAAAAAAAAAAAGTACTATTCTTTAAATGTCCTTATCTTGCTCAGAAGGTCTGCATTCCACTGTTGGCAAAAAAAAAAAAAAAAAAAAAAAGAAACTAACCTGAAACCAGTTGCCATAGCTGATTCTGACTCATGCTGACCCCATGTGTATCAGAGTAGAACTGTGCTCCGTAGGGTTTTCAGCAGCCATGATCTTTGGAAGTAGATCTCCAGGCCTTTCTTCAGAAGCACTCCAGGTGGATTCAAACCACCAAAATTTTAGTTAGTAGCTGAACACTTAGCCATTTGTGCCACACAGGGACTCCCCACTGTTGGCTGTGGGAGATGAAACCTATATTCCACCTGTTAGAGGCAGCTCATTTCTGGTTCAGAGCAGCCTCTTTGGGGTTAACTCAGTCTGTTTTGGGTAATTATTCAATATTTCATTATTCCTCCTGCTCCCTCTGCCTCTCCCTGGGATGTTATCCAGTCAGAGGGGAGCCTACGTATCCTCATGGCATTGGGAGTAGGGAGTCAGCCTGCTGTCCTCCATATCTTTGCTGGTTTCCACTCAGGATTGTTGGCTTTGTCTGGCCCTGGGAGCCTAGTATTGGAAACTGCAGAGATGTAGCTGGTACCACCTGGATTTTTTGAGCACTGTGCCATCATCTACAGCTGGAGTCTGTGGTCTTTCTCAAGGGTTTTGGTCATGAGTCCCACCCTCTGTGAGAATTCTGATCTGACTGGTTCTCTCTGAGTGCTGAGATGCTCTCGTGCACTAACCTAGATACCTTTTTTTGATCATTCTTAACCTCTTGCCTGAGTAGTACAGTGTAGGACACAACATGTCTATAACAGGGCTTCAAATTTCCCAGTCAGTGCCTGAGAAGCAAGAACAAGCAGTGAGCCCTGGGGTTCCTCCACCGTCTGTCTGTTTCTAATACCCTGATGTCTGTCTGCCTGCTGCTCCTTTCTCTTTCCTTCTAGAACCTCCATCAGGAGTAGGCTTTCTCTTCCTGTCTGCAGGGAACTTCTCTATCGTCTCTACACTGTGGCAGAGAGCACATCTCATGTTTCTAGTTCAACACACTGGGCTTTCTAAAATGTAGAAGACACTCTTCTCTCTCACAAAGCCTATATTTCTAAACCATTCTTTAACTGTGGATTGAAAAATCCAAAACTGAAAGTCAAAAGCTGAACAGTGACTCTTTCTTTCTCTCTGTATTCCTGTTATAACAAGCACCCCCCCACCCCTGGAAGCATTGGATGCTTCTATTGAATAGGAGGATGGCAGTGTTCAAGGAAGGAGCCCTCGTGGCGCAGTGGTTAAGCACTCGGCTGCTACCCAAAAGGTCGGAGGTTTGAACCCACTAGCCGCTCCGTGGGAGAAAGATGTGGCAGTCTGCTTCCATAAAGATTACAGCCTTGGAAGCCCTATGGGCAGTTCTACTCTGTCCTACAGGGTTGCTATGAGTTGGATTTGACTTGACGGTAGCGAGTTTTAATGTTCAAGGAAGCATGAAAACGGACAGCAGATTAATACATTAAAAAAAATACTATCCTTGTTAAAACTACATCACTAGACTAGTGGTAACCTGGATGAGAGAGGGAAGAGGTCTTCCTTCCTCTGACAACTCAGCGTCCTGTTTTGTTGTTGGCAGCAGGCTGTGAGAGGGACATGAAAAAAGTGGAGCTGGTTCTGAGGAGAGAACCGAGATAGGGGAAGGAATGGAAAGATATGTCACCTGAAAGACAGATGAAGAAACGCGGGTTGTGTAGCTTGAAGAAAAGAAGCGTCAGCAGACAGAGGAGAGCTGTCTTCAAATATATGCACAGGAGACATGTGGAAAGGTAGGAGGATGTTCTTTGTAGTTCTCAGAACTAGAACTAGAATAAATGGGTGGATGTTAGAGTGAGACAGACCTCCACAAAAAGTGAAAAGTATTTTCTAAGAAAAAAAATATCCAAATTGGGTACCCCAGGAAAACAGAGTCGTCTCTTACCAGAGGTATTTCAGGTACAGGTTGGACTTTGCCAGCTGCTCTAACATAGATTAAATATCACTTATAAAGGGATTAGATAGTATGACCCCTGAGTTCTCATCCAACCTGTGGTGGATTAAAGAGGGCTACAATTTCTTTGGTAGAGTCTATGTCCCTTCCTCCTGAATCTGGGTGGGCTTCGTGGCTGTTTGACTCACAGAACATGGTAGAACTGATGCTGTGCTAGTTTTCTAGACTTAGGCTGTAAGCAACTAGCAGCTTCCACCTCTTGTCTCTTGGAACATTTGCTCTTGGAGCCTTAAGCTACTGTGTAGGAAGTTTGGTTCTCCTGGAGCTGCCAAGTTGTGAGCAACCCAAGCTAACCACATGGAGAAGGTGCCCAGAGAGTGAGAAAGATGATGGACTAAACACCACTGTTATAGATATCTTAATCTAGGCAGTAGATATGTGAGTGAAGCAGCCTTCAGATGACTCCAGCCCCAGCCACCATCTGACTGCAACTTCATGATAGACCTCAAATGATGACTTCCCAGTTGAGCTCAGTCAAACCCTGTCAACCCACAGAATCATGAGACATAGTAATAAATTGTTTTAATCCATTAAATCATGGGGTGGTTTCTTATGCAACAGGTCCCTGGGTGGTTCAAACGTTTTGTTCTTGGCTACTAACTAAAGGCTGGTGATTCAAACCCACCTAAAGGTGCCATGGAAGAAAGGTCTGACAATCTGCTACTGTAAAGATTATAGCTAAGAAAACTCTATGGAGCAGTAGTACTCTGTAACAAGTAGGGTCACCATGAGTCAGAATTGACTAAATGGTAACAGGTTTTTTTTTTTTTGTATTTTTCTTATGCAATGATAAGTACAGGCCCATAAGCATTAGAACTCATAATTCTATTAACTATTCACAGGAGGAAGATTGGATTGTTGTTGAAGTTAGGTGCCGTCGAGTCAGTTCCAACTCATAGCAAACCTTTGTACAATGGAATGAAACATTGCCCAGTCCTATGCTATCCTCACAATCATTGCTATGTTTGAGCCCATTGTTGTAGCCACTATGTCAATCCTTCTCATTGAGAATCTTCCTCTTTTTCACTGACCCTCTGCTTTACCAAGCATGGTGCCCTTCTCCAGGGACTGGTCCCTCCTGATAACATGTTTAAAGTACGTGAGATGGATTCTCGCTATCCTCGTTTCCAAGGAGCATTCTGACTGTGCCTCTTCCAAAACAGATTTGTTCCTTCTGGCCATCCATGGTATATTCAATATTCTTCGCCAACACCACAATTCAAAGGCATCCATTCTTCTTTGGTCTTCCTTATTGATTGTCTAGCTTTTGAACGCATATGAGGCAATTGAAAATACCATGGCTTGAGTCAGGTGCACCTTAGTCCTGGACTTAGTCATAGGTGAATAAGACGATATTATCAGAAAGATGTTAGCGAGAGCTCTGCCCTACCTCTCCCCAGAAGCCTACCATGTTGCCCCAAATTGCACTAAGAGCCAGTTACTTCCGGTTGATAGGTGATAGCTTTCAAAATCAAATACAATAGAGACAGAGAATCCCTTAAGATGAATCAGCTGTTCATACCTTGCTATGAAGTGATTTCCTGATGTCTGAAAATGGCACCAGGGTAATGAGGTCTTTGGTATCCAGGTTGGCAGGGGGAATAAGGGATACTCTTTGGAATATGAGCCACTATGAAACTAGAAAAGGCTGGAGCCAAGAACAGGAAGATAAAAATTGAAAGATGGACAAAAAATATTCACTTCTATGTTTGTCTATTTCCATTGGGCAGTTTTAGCTGTGGCTGACCATGAGGGTTCTTTGTTCTCAGCACACTTTGTAGTTTGCATAAATACTAAAATAAAATTGATGATGCTGATAAAACATTACATTTCAAACATCCAGTGGATGCAGCCCATAGCTGTAACCCATGTGTATACATAATGCCTCGATTCTGTAATACATGACTTGCCAGCAGCTCACTTATTAGGAATGGACAGCAAAGGGGGTTCAAATATGGCTTCTCAGGACTCTGCTGCAAAGAGTCCTCTTTTACCTTCTGCTCCCTTCCTTGGAGCTGCTAGAAAATGGCAGGCTTCTCTGTTCTTAGGCAGAGGCAGAAGTGTGGACAACTAAAAAGACAAGCCTACCCGTGAAAATTTCCATCCTGTCTTGTTAAATGTACTGTCTGGGTGTTGAAAGCCAGGGAAGGGAAACAGGTTTGGGGTCTCCCAAGAAAGAACTCAGGTTAAGGAAACAGTAACGGACGCACATGCATGAAGTGTTCCATATTTTTCTTGTTCTCAAGCTGATCTCTGTTAAGAGAAATTCTGTATCAAAAACTCGGACATTAGGATGAGTGTAAGGAGCCCTGGTGGCACAACGGTTAAGTGCTCAACTGCTAAGCTAAAGGTTGGTGGTTCGAACCCAACCAGTGGCTCTGCAGGAGACAGATCTGGTAATCTGCTCCCATAGAGATTACAGCGAAGAAAACCCTATGGGGCAGTTTTACTCTGTCACATGGGGTCACTATGAGTCAGAATCCACTTGACTCACCCAACACCACCACTGCAAGTGGTGATTTAGTAGAGTTGAATTCGTACAATAATGATGACAATGATGCTAGTTACACATGCTTTGAAGTCTCACTAGATATTATGCATTGTCCCCCTGCTTTATGATAGGCTGTGTGGTTTTGCTGTGAACATCACAGGTCTGAGACTCTAGGACCTTGGTTCAAACCCCGGCTCTGCTGTGTCTTCGCTAAAGTGGGCAAGTCCCTTAAAATCTCTATACCTCAGTTTCCCCATAGGATTATACTGAGACTTAAGGGAAGTAATGAATATAAAGTCCTTAGCACAGAGCCTAGCGTAAACATTAAAAATATTAGTTACTATATGTGCCATATTTTGGGTTCTTCATGGATTAAATTGACCTTCACGGACTGATCATTTTTTTTTCTCTATGGAAAATGGCACTGTAAATTAGGTGTCAGCAAACTATTGTCCTTGAGCCAAATCTGGCCTGTTGCCTGTTTGTGTGTGCCTCCCAAGCTAAGAATAGTGTTTACAGTTTTAAATGGTTGGAAAAAAAAATTAAAAGAAGAATAATATTTTGTGACATGTGAAGATTTTAGTGTCCATAAATAAAGTTTTATTGGAGTATAAGCACACTCATTTTTTACATGTTGTCTATGGCTGCTTTCCCTCTGCAATGGCGAGTTGAGTAGTT
This sequence comes from Trichechus manatus latirostris, assembly GCF_000243295.1. Taxonomy (NCBI): domain Eukaryota; kingdom Metazoa; phylum Chordata; class Mammalia; order Sirenia; family Trichechidae; genus Trichechus; species Trichechus manatus. The sequence continues at coordinate 15,281,137 of NW_004443984.1, forward strand.
GGAACAGAGACCTCCTGGCTCACAAGTCTAAAATATCTACTACCTGGTCCTTTACAGAATAAGTTTGCTAACCTCTCTTCTAAGTGATAAAAAAGAAACTAACTTACAAGCAACATTTTAGAACATAGCTTTCATAATTGGTTATTATATCCTCCTATATGTCTTTGAAGACGTACAGCCAGAATGCTGTTTGGAAGTGAGGATGGAGAGACTTCATCTCACTTAATTTGGACATGTTATCAGAACGGACCAATCCCTGGAGAAGGACATCATGCTTGGTAAAGTAGAGGTCAGTGAAAAAGAGGAAGACCCTCAATGAGATGGATTGACACAGTGCTTACAACAATGGGCTCAAACACAGCAACGATTGTGAGAATGGCACAGGACCGGGCAGTGTTTCATTCTATTATACATAGGGTCGCTGTGAGTCGGAACCGATTCGATGGCATCTAACAACAACGTATATATATTTGCCACCCCCTGTCTTAGTGATCTAGTGCTGCTATAACAGAAATACCACAAGTGGATGGCTTTAACAAAAAGAAATGTATTCTCTCACAGTCTAGGAGGCTAGATGTCTGAATTCAGGGTGCTAGCTTCAGGGGAAGGCTTTCTCCTGTTGGCATTGAGGGAAGGTCCTTGTCATCAATCTTCCCAGGTTGAGGAGCTTCTCAGTGCAGGGGCCCTGGGTTCAAAGGACACGCTATTCTCCTGGCTCTTGTTTCTTGGTGATAAGAGGTTCCCCTCTCTCTGCTCACTTCTCTTTTTTATATCTCAAAAGAGATTGGCTTAAAACACAACCTAATCTTGTAGATTGATCCCTGCCTCTTTAACATAACTGCCTCTAATCCTGCCTCATTAACATCATAGAGGTAGGATTTACAACACACAGGAAAATCATATCAGATGACAAAATGGTGAACAATCACACAATATTGGGAATCATGGGCTAGCCAAGTTGACGCACGTTTTTGGGGGGACACAATTCAATCCATAACACTATCCATCTATCAATTTGTTGTACTGTGGTGGTTTGCATGATGCTGGAATCTATGCTACCAGTATTTCAAATACCAGCAGGGTCACCTGGGTGGACAGGTTCCAATGGAGCTTCCAGACTAAGACAAGGAAGAAAGACTTGGTGATCTACTTCCAAAAATTAGCCAATGAAAACCCTATGGATCATAACATAATATTTTCCGAAATAGTGCTGGCAGCTGAGCCCCCTAGGTTGGAAGGCACTCAAAATGCATAGTGGCGTCAATAAAGGACTCTAATATACCAACGATAATGAAGATGGCACAGAACTGGGCAACAGTTTATTCTGTTGTACACGGGGTCACCATGAGTTGGAGACAACTCGACAGCAACTAACAACAACATGTATTTATAGACTCCTCTGTGCGCACGCACACACACACATACATATACATAGTCAGGCATACATCGATATGCATACATGTGGGACAACCCAGACACACACCTGTCCCCCTACCCTCTCTGCTCTGACTCTGCACTGGCTCTGGATGCCCCCACTGGGTGACCAGCTATCCAAAGGGCATGCCATGCTGCTCTGCACCCAGTCCAGTGTGGGGTTTGTAGTAGAGCATTGCAAGTAAATGTGTCTGGCCAAATTGAACATGGCTGGCTCTCTCTAAGCCCTGCTGAGCCGCCAAAGAAATATATGAATATTTTAGCACTTACTTTATGGTAGATTATTTTCGCTTTCCTTATGGGCTCCCTTTGCCTGAGTTTTTAGAAATCTGTTCTCATCATATCATCAGGCACAGAAACTATTTATCATACATATGAGAATCAACGTGAATCAAACACCCCTTAGGTACTGCTCACATTTCTTTCACCTTCTCACTCCTGGGCTGCTGTTAAACTTTAGTACGTAGAAAGTTTGCTGCGTGTTATAGAGTTGAACGGTGCAAGCACAGCCACGGCAGGCTGACTTGCCTGAGGGGATGAAGTCCATTCAGGTTTGCAGTTCTGTAATGAGCAAGTGCCCTAATCACCATAAAATGGTGTTTAAAAATATTGTCTATTTTAAAAAACTAGCACCAAAGACCATCAAAACCAAAGGGAGCCTGTTGATCCATTGGTCCAAATCTTTATTGTTTTAGAGATGAGCAAACATAAGGTTAGAGTGGAGGATGGACTTCCTCAAAGGCATAGGCTCCTTCATAGAAAAGCTGGGTCTAGGACACTGGTCACTGGCAGTGAGTCCAGGTCCCTTTCCCTGCCCCATGCTTCCTGGATAACACGCTGATGCACACATGTGATATCTCATAAGCTATACGGATGTGTGTGTATATCTATATATGTATATTTCTGTGTGTATATGTATATATTTATGTATCTATATATGCACACACATACATGAAGTCATGAAGTCCCTGGGTAGTGCAAATGGTTAAGTGCTTGACTACGAGCCAAAAGGTTGGTGGTTCAAACCAACCTGGAGGCACTTTGGAAGAAAGACCTGGTTATCTGCTTCTGGAAGGTCACAACCTTGAAAACCCTATGGAACAGTTCTATTCTGTACACATGTGTCACCATGAGTTGGAATTGACTCAATGGCAACAAACAGTAATAATACACACACTCACACACACACACACACACACACACACACACACATATATACAGGTAGTCGCCAGCTTATGACATACTCGAATTACAATGAACTGCCCTTACGACCATCCTTTTTTTTTCTGTACACTTTACTGTTAGTAATACATACTACATACAATGTTGCAACACATAATTTGCTGATGCCATCATTCTCATGCCAACCCCCAAAGACAAATAAAGATTTGAATTTATAAAGATACTGATAATGAAAGTCAGTAATAATGAAAACTAAAAAAAGAAGTGAGGTATTTGACTTATGCCAGAACCGACTTATGACGGAGTCATCAGAACGGAACCCGTCGCAAGTCAGGGGCTACCTGTATATATATGTATACACACACACATACATACACAAACAGAAGTGTCTGTCAGTTTGTTCTACTGTGGTGGCTTTCATGTTGCTACATGCTGGAAGATATGCCAATAGACCACTGGCATTTCAAATACCAGCAGCGTCACTTGTGGTAGGCAGGTTTCAATGGAGCTTCTAGACCAAGACAGATTAAGAAGAAAGACCTGGTGATCTACTTCTGAAAATTAAACAATGCAAACCCTACGGATCACAACAAAATACTGTTCGATGCAGTGATGGAAGATGAGCCCCCTAGGTTGGAAGGCACGACACAACAGCTGCAACAATGGACTCAAACATATCAACGATTGTGAAGATGGTACAGGACTGGACAATGCATTGTTCTGTTATACATAATATCGCCGTCAGTTGGAGTCTATGCTACAGAAACTAACAACAATATATGGATGTACACTTTCAAAATAAAACATTGCTTTCCCTAAGCTATTCAATTTGTCTGACATAGAAGATATTTTATTCCATGTCATGTGGATGTGTTATGTCTGAAAATCCCCATCTGACCCCTTCCTCAACATCACGGCATCTGACCCTTCCCGAGGCCAGCCACACGTTCAGCGCAGCTTCAGGACCACACGTGACGCGCACGACCACTAGCTTCATGCTCCAAATGATCTACCAGTCCTGCTTCTCCCTGCTGTCACCTACACAGATGAGTAGTGAGAAACTAGGAAGGCAGACAGAACGTGCAATGAAATATTTACTTAAGAGATGGGGCTAGAAGAAGGACAAAGCTAAGAATGTGCCAGAATGCATGTGAAGGCTAGTGATGTTGGTGCAGGAAAAGAACATGCAGGTCCCCCTCACTGAAATGACGTTTGAGTCCTCGGGTGGTACAAACGATTAACATGCTTGGCTGCTCACTGAAAGGTTTAAGGTTCAAGTCTGCCCAAAGGCACCTTGGAGGAAAGGCCTGGTGGTCAACTTCTGAAAAATCAGTCACTGAAAATCATCAGAAGCACAGTTTCACACTGACACACATGGAGTTGCCACGAGTTGGGGTCAACGGCAACTGGTAATGATATACAACTTGGAAACATTTGTGGGGTTAGAAGATGGATGATGGCTGGATGGCTGGATAGATAGATAGATAGACGAGAGAGATAGGTGGGTAGATATTGTTTTTCTCTACTTTCCCTTTCTCCAGTAGCCCAACAGCTTTCAGCTGGAAGCTCAGAGCAGGGTGGAGAGTTACGGCTGCTGGCCAGATATTTCCCTCTCTGGCTTTGGTTTTCCAAAGCTTAAAATCACAGAGGTGGATAGGTTTGAGGAGAGAGGGAGCACCTCAGAGATATATGAAGAGAGAGGGAGGGATAGTCCTTTGAATGAGAATCTATATCCTTGCATAAGGAGCAGAAGAGTATTCTGAAAGTTGGGGGTCCAGCACCCTCCTCCCTGGCAGTGTCCAGAGGGGTGATGAGAACACCAAGGAGAATAGTGAGGTGCTTCTCACCTCCCCAGGACCCCCAGGCCTCTATGCATGGTGTGGAAGCAACAGAGTCCCAGATCTGAAGGAACCTATAGACTAGGACGATGTGTATCTCCATGGCAACCACTATGGTCTGGTGACTCACAGCTCACACAAGCTGGGAGTGGGGTGGGGGGAGCAATGGGAAAATGAGGGTCCTTCCAGCACCTCGGTGCTATAAAAAGACCCTCTGGGGTAGGGATGGCCAAGCTCTGAGAATTGCGGAGGTTGAACTTCCTGCTTACCTGATGGCAGGCATATACTGGTTGAAATAAAGCTGCTTGGAAACAAATAAAGAGATTTGATACTTATTTCACACCTGAGTCATTCCTTCTACATCTAAAAACAAAAATCTTTATTTTCCCGATTAATTGTCCAATGCATAGTAAGTGTTCTGGTAATTGTGGATGTATTACCTATTATTTTGCTGTAGGTACCATCTATATTCTATTACTTGTGCCAATGGATGGGCAGTCTACATCAATACTCATTTGCGTTTCTTCTTTGCTTGGCCATTTATTAAAACCAGGCTTTAAAATAATGTCAAGAATCACTGCATGATCTAAGACACCAAACTGTCTGCGTGGGAGGTTTTGCATTAGAGAAAAGCCTTTTGAACAGTCTGCTGTCTAATAACGTTAATCATGAGGATCACCATCAAGTTAAAAAAGAGCTACAGTAGCAGCAGCGGCAAGATGCTGTATCTGTTCAAATCTCCCAGCCAAGCCCAGCTTTCATTACAAAGAGCAAACCTTTGTAACCAACAAGGCAAATCGGATGTAAATAGGTCTCAGATGGTTTGTTCCTCTGCAGATGTGATGCTGAATTTACTTTTCTTTAAGTTAGGTCAGTTATAGACATCTCACTGGGGAGAAAAAAACAGAGATGGTAGAAGCCGTGACTGTGCTTGGAGAAGCCGAAAATTGTATCTTGCTTAATGAAGTTGATGTGGGAGCAGAACAACTCATAGGTAAAGGGAAGGGGAGTCCCTGGGTGGTGCTAACAGAAAGGTTGGAAGTTCGAGTCCACCCAGAGGTGCCTCGGAAGAAAGGCCTGGCAACCTACATCCAAAAAAATCAGCTATTGAAAACCCTATGGAGTATACTTCTACTCTGACACACATGGGGTTGCCGTGAGTCAGAATTGACTCGATGGCATCTGGTTTTAAAGGGGAGGGGATTTCCACGAGAGTGAAAAAAACCAAACCCATTGCCATTGAGTCGGTTCCAACACATTGGTGGTGTAGAGGTTAAGAGCTACAGCTGCTAACCAAAAGGCCAGCAATTGGAATCCACCAGGCGCTCCTTGGAAACTCTATGGGGCAGTTTTACTCTGCTGTATACAGTCATTATGAGTCAGAATCGACTCGACAGCAACGGGTTCCATGAGAGAAGGAGTGTGTATTTCTCTCTTTTTAAAAATTTGTCTATGAATCTCTTGGGGGAAAGGGCCTGTGTGAAAGATTTGGAATAACACAGTTCAACGTACATTCCCTAACACAAATTTGCATCTACAGTAGAAATCTCAAAAGTGCACATTCTTTCAAATTTAGCTGCAACACTCAGCTGGAATGTGCTGATGTCTACAAATATGAATTTCTTTTTACGGTACACTTTTATCCACTAAAAAAAGGCCATTTGTAGTGTACATTTGCCAAAAGAAAAACAAAATCAATTCTGATACTCCAGACCACGATGTAGTAAGTTGACCCCCAATGAGAAGGTGATTTAAGCCTCATACTCAATAGCCACTCTTTCTCCCTCTCCCCACTTTTCCAAGAAAAGCGATGATTCCCAAATAGGACAAGGCCAGCTTCGGGGCTCCGCCGGCCTCTTCCTGAGGGCAGGTGGTTGTCCTTCCTTAGTCCGCTGCTCTGGTGGTTTCTTCCTTGAGTTGCTCCATGGCGCTGATGAGTTCATGACCCCATTTAAGAGCGCAATGAGAGACAGCCCAGTGCTTTGAAAATGAAAGAGCTGCTTTAATTTCTGAGCATCGCAATGTTCACATTTCACTAAAGATCCCAGCCCCAACTGGTCTCCCTCTCAGACTTAATTCTGAGTTCATAATGCCCAAATCTTCTTTTTTCTGCTTTTATTGACAGCGTTCACTTTGGTTCTGGAGAGAGACCACGAATGAGCCAATTCAATGACAGACACCACGCTGAAGGTTTTGGGGACATAAATGCCACAAGGGTGACATTTCTGTTTAAATGTCACGTTGGACACTGAGTATAAAGGGATTTGGCTAAGATGGTCACAGGTGCCTCTGTAAATGTCAGAGACCGTGCTGACCAGAGTTTTTGGTCGTTATTTCACCCCAGACCCTCGGGCCTGTCTTGACTTCCATTTCCTCCCAATGATGCTTCTAGAAAATGCCTGCTGCTTTGGACTGCACCCTCCCCCGCCCCCGACCCCCAGCATCTGTCCAGATGACCCTGTAACTGGACACAAGTTAGTTTATCTGGGCTTTGCCTGTTGGCTGTTAGCAAGAGTGGGGAGTGCACGGAAGCAAGTTTTCTTTTTCTTTTTGCCCTTTTCCCCTCCAGAGCACGTCACTGCATGTGTTTCTCAGCTCCAGCCTCTCATGTCCATTCTTCCTGACAAGGATTGCATTCCCTCACCTCTGCCCAGCAATCAAGCAGAACGAACGGTTTGCTTGAGGCGCTTCAAGGATCATTCCACTCTTCTGGTTTGCTTCTGCTCTTTTCTTTTTAGAATATTGTTCCTTTTCAGTCCAGCCCTGTTACACAGGTGTTAAAACCACCTTTGGTTTAGTGCAAAAGAGTGAGGTTTGGTGGAGCTTTGGAGAGCGATCACATGTTGTTAATGCTTCAGTGGAGTTTCAATCTCTGCCCGTACAGATGTCGGGGGAATTCCAGGGGGAGGTTGCATCCAGAGGCAAACCTTAGCAAAATGGCGTTTGGATCTTGCCGCGCTTTTCAGAACCCCCTCTCCCAGGTCTATCTCGGGCAGGAGAGTAAGTCAGAACTCTGGCTTTTTGTGCATAGACGGTTGTCCTATTAGCTGCTGTTTTCTATGGCCACGTACAATCTATCACTCGTAATATCAGTGTATGCCATTCATTCCATCTGTCTCTCCCATCCGTGCTCCCTATGTGCCTGGCATTGGGACACAACCATCCCCAGGACTCCTACAGTTTTGTTGCCCATTTCTCTCGTTCACACCGTCACCCCCTCCCCAGGGTGTTGTTACCCGTCTCAGGGTATGACGTTCCTAGCGTTGTTTCTATGTTTGTCTCCTCCACATAGGTGTGGCCACTGGTGGACAGAAACCATGTGGACTGTGTCATAATCCTCTCCGTGTCCTGTGTCCCCAGCCTGGCCACCCATGGATCAAATGCCTGTCCAGTAAATGCCGGTGGAATGAATGAATGCCTCAAGAGCCGGGACTGGATGTCATTGGACCTTGTGTCATCAATGCGCCATATTGGCATCATCTGAAGTTCTCTTCCTTCCTCAGGACGTACATGCCTCTGCTATGTCCTCGTCCCATTTACAAGGTCTCTTCCTGTCACCACCTGGTGCACCACAAGGGCCATATGTATGACTGATGCCTGGGCTCCCGGAAGCACCCACTGCTCCCACACCATCCTGGGCCCTCTGTCTGTGGCCCTCTGGGTGCCTGGGAACACTCTAGTGCTCTGGCCTCATGCGTAGCACAGGGAGCCCTGTGAGGCCGTGCCAGGCCCATCCACTCCTTGTTCAGCCATTCCTGCTGCTGGGTCACACCAGATACAGGGGTTCCACATCTTACTGCCTCCCTGAGGTATCTCCGTGGGCTGGTATCCCCCAAACTTCCTGGGGCCCCTGTGGTGGTGCAGGGTGTGAGCCCTCTGATCAGGGCCCACTGGCACCCACCTTTCTCTGCTTCACCTCTTACTCTCCTCTCTTTTCTCTGATGGGACAATATTCATTGCTATGCTTCCGTATCTTTTGTCTTGTGCCCTGCACTAGGCTTTTGAAATTCAAAGGCCAAAAATGGACTTTGCTTTCTCCTGTGTTGGCTCTCCCTAGGGACAACGAATGCTGGAGGGTAGGAAAAACTCAAGAGGGGAAAGCCTCAATTGATGGCAGACACCACGAGGCTATTGTTGCTCCACGCCCATTATTGCTTTCCCCAACCTTCAGCTCTTTCTGCTGCTCTAGGCTGCTTTTCTCAGACACCTCCTTTGCTTCCTTTCCTTGCCTCCTCTCTTCTGTAACTTCATCCTGCTTCCTGGATTTCTGCCCAAAGAACTGGCTTTTGAGGCCATCGAAAGTGAAGCAGAGGGCTCCTTTCTTTCCAGACTACAAAACGGTATCTCAATCCCAGCCTTCGGCCCTTCTTGTCTTCTCCACAGTGTTCATTTCGAGCTATGTAGCCAGGGGTTGTTTCTTTGGCTCCAGAAACTTTTTGTTATTATTATTATTTTTTTAAAATTTAATTTCCAATTAGACTCAGAGCAAGTCAGAGCTGAATGGGACTCAGAGACTCCGATTATTTCTAATCTCCACTCTTCCCCTCATTCCATGGCTAAGAGAAAAGGCAACCTAGAGGGGACCAAAAACGTGCCAAGGTTGAACAGAGTCCTGATGGCAAGAGGGTCTTGGAAGGTGGTCTCTGTGCAGAGGAAGTTTTGCTTTCATATTGACTTGCAGTATTTGCAGAGATGGAATGTCTGCTTTGTGATGACTTGCGTGGTGTTATGATGGTGGAAGCTCTGTCACCTGTATTTTTAACACCAGCGGAGCACCCGTGGTGGATAGGTTAACCCCATACTTTCTCCATTTTATGGGGAAATTGAAAAAACTAAGGCTTGACCAAGGACTTACAATATGTAAGTGCTGGAGCCAGGACTAGAACCCCTGTCTGTGTGACTCCAGGGCTTGAACTCTTACACAGCTCAACAGCAATGAAAAAACTGCATTGTTCAGCCCAAACATGGCAGATTAAAGGATGAGAGTAGATCATCTCTTCCTTGCAAATTCGTCATTTGGGACTCTAATAAGTTCATAATCCCATTACTAATCCTTTCTTACTTTGCCCTTAAAAAAACCTGTTTTTTCCTACCTTCAAATAGATTCCAGTTATGCGGAGCACAGCTCTCTGATAATGATGGGTGTTTATTAGCCCGTTGGACAGATGAAGAAGCTAAAGGCCAGAGCATCTTAGTGGCTTGTTCAAGGTCTTGCAGCCATCAATGGAAGATCTGGGGCTTAAGCCCCAGTGAGCTAGAGGATGTAAAACACCCATCACCAGATCTGAAACACATAGTAGGTGCTTGGCAAAGTTAGCTTCATGTCTTCCCCTTTCCTTTATTCACATTGTTCCCAAGATCTGGGCACACACTCACAGCTAAGCCATCTACATTCTTCTGCTTGGTTTTACAGTGACAAGAGAATGTGGAGCCATCCATCCACTTTGCCGCTGTTGAAAAATAATAACTGGATGATGTTCCCCTTGGCAGCCTTCTGGGCCTGGTATTTAAGTAGCATCCTGTTCCAAAGAACTGCCCTTTAAAAAGAAATTAAAATTGCACATCCACCCTGTATGAGCTGGAAGATAAACAAATGTTCCTTTCTACCCAAATATTTCTAGATTTTGCTTTAAGGTATTTCTCATGACTGGAGCCCAGCATGTCGTATATGCAGGACTGGAAGAGCTTAAGCTCATACTGTGAGCCCTGGACTGCATTAAGGCATGGGTTCCAGACTGCTTAGCTTTAATTCTCGCATTAGTCTTTTGATTGCAAATGATACGAACCAGCAAGTAATGAAAGGGGATTTGCTGGCTCACTAACTGAAAATTCAGAGATAGATTTAGCTTTAGGTGTAACTGGATCCCGGGACTCAACCACATCAGAAGGACTTACTCCCCTCTCTCATTATGTCTCTGCCCTACTTTCTTCTGTGTTGGCTTCACTCTCACACAGGGTTTTCCTCATGGTGGTAAAATGACTACCACCAGTAGAAGCATGCTTCCATTCTATGAGCCAGGCCATTCCCACAGAAAAAAAGAGAGCTTTGCTTCCTAATAGTTCCCCTAAAATCCCAGAATTGAGTCTCATTGGCCTAGCTTGGGGCACATGCTCATTTCTGAACCAATCACTGTGGCCAGAAGAATGGAAAACACTGATTGGTCAGGTATGGGTCTTGATCCCACTTCTGGGTGGGGACAGTGGTGGGGTCAGCCCCCCTAAACCACTGTGACTTGCTAGGGAGGAGGGGTGGCTCACTAAAGCAAAATCAGAGAAAGAGCTAATGAATGCTTGGCTGGCAAAATGACAGATGACTACTACAACTAAATTCCTTTCTTCTAAGAGAACACAGATCACACAAAAACAGATTTTTCTGACTGCTTTTTCTTCTTAAAAAAGTGTGTATGCAAAAATTCAATGGAATAGAGAAAGAAGAGGAAGCCTGGTCCTGATTAGAGAATGGAGCTGTGGGTGGAAGGAAAGGACCTAAGAGTTAGGGCTGATTCATTTATTTTCCTTGGGAATATGAAGACAGATGACATGGTGCCTACCCTCAAGGAGCTTGTAGTTGGGAGCAGAGTCAGAACTGCAAACATATAAGACAAAATACGTGATAAAACAAAATCACTCTAGCATTTAGTCATTCATTCATTAGCTCTTTATTCAGAAAATGTTTATTGGGAAACTACTGTGTGCCCAGGAGGCTCTGGGTGTTGCAAATGGTTAATGTGCTCGGCTGCTAACTGAAAGGTTGGAGGTTTGAGTCCACCCAGAGGTGCCTTGGAAGAAAGGCCTGGTGATCTACTTCTGAAAAATCAGCAATTAAAAATCCTATGGAGCACAGTTCTACTCTGACACACTTCTACTCTGTCATTATGAATTGGAATCGACTAAAAAGCAACTGGTTTTTTTACTGTGTGCTCAGACACTGTTTAGGTCTGGGCTAGAGCGATGAAGAATACAGACAAGATTCCTGCTTATGTACATTCTAGTGGGGGAGATACCCAGTAAGCAAGTGACCCAAAACGTGTAGAAGCATTTCAGATACGTTTGACAAGTGCTTGGCAGAAAACCAAGCATGGTGATGGGTAATGGAGTGACTGGTGGTGGAAGTAGGGTGCTCTTTGGAGAGGTAGTCAGCAATGGCCTCATCAGGAAGCAACGTCTGAGACGTGAAGAATAAATAGCCATGAAAATCCCACAGGGATGAGGTTCCATGCAAAGGGCTAAGGCAGGAATGGATTTAGTGCAGTTAAGGACCAGGAAGAAGGTCCTCATGCTAGAGCAAGGTGAGTGACAGGGGGCAGCAGAACAGGAGATGGGCAGAGGGGAGAAGAAGCCAGATCCTGTACTGAGGATTCTATTTCTTCTGAGTCTCCCAAGGGCTTTATCTGTGTTGTTTTTATGGCCCCCATTTCATTCAGTCTTGTGTGAAAGCTATTTACAAGCACATCTTACTCCTATGTGCAGTGGGGATGAGAGGTGGTTTCATGTCCGGCTCCTACATCTTTATGCTCTGATCCCACCTCTCCTACCACATTGTCATAGATTGAATTATGTCCTCCAAAAATATGTGTTAACTTGGCTAGGCCATAATTTCCAGTACTGTGTGATTGTCCACCGTTTTTTCATCTGATACCATTTTCCTATGTGTTGTGGATCCTACCTCCATGATGTTAATGAGGCTGGACTAGAGGCAGTTATGTTAATGAGGCAGGACTCAATCTACAACATTAGGTTGTGTCTTAAGCCAATCTCTTTTGAGATATAAAAGAGAGAAGCGAGTAGACAGACATGGAGACCTCATATCACCAAGAAACCAGGAGAATAGCACATCCTTTGGACCTGGGGTACCTGTGCTGAGAAGCTCCTAGACCAGGGGAAGATTGATGACAAGGACCTTTCCCTAGAGCTGACAGACTTCCCCTGGAGCTGGCACCCTGAATTCAGACTTCTAGCCTCCTAAACTGTGAGAGAATAAAATTTCTTTGTTAAAGCCATCCACTTGTGGTATTTCTGTTATAACAGCACTAGATAACTAAGACACACACTCACAACACCTTGCAAGTATCAGGCATTTGGTGAATGTTTCCTATTCTTACAGTGAGAAAGTATCATATAGTGGAAACAACTGGATTAGAATCCCAGCTCTGTCCCCTTGTAGCTGAGTGACAGTAGGCAAGCTGCTTAAACTCTCTGGGTCTCTCATCTGAAAATAGGAGAATACAGATCTCCAAGGTCGTAGTGGAAGCACAATAAATGTTAGTTTGTTTGTTTTTTTCCTGAGTTTATTCACAAGAGCATCAGGTGAATTGGAGTAAAAAATCATCTTCCTAATTTTAGTCCATTCCAGAAAACTAGACACATGGGAACAAAGGTTTGGAAATGGAGTGTAGTACGGAATAAAAAGGAGCCCTGGTGGTGCAATGGCTAAGTGCTTGCCTGCTAACCAGAAGGTCAGCAGTTCAAACCTACCAGCTGCTCCGCCGAAGAGAAGACCTGTGATCTGCTCCCTTAAAGATTACAGCCTAGGAAACCTTATGGGGCAGTTTTACTCTATCCTGTAGGGTCGCTATGTGTCGGAATTGACTTGATGGTGCACAAAAAAAAACAACAACAACATGGAATAAAAAGGATAAAAGGAAGGTCAGAAGCTGAGTGTAGTGATGATAGCAGCAAAAACAATAATTGATATTTCTTAAGCTCATACTGTGAGCCACAGACTGCGCTAAGTTTTTTGCATATGCCATCTGACTTAATTCATCAATTCTATCAAAGACTCTGATCAAATAACAATATGGTTGGTTTATTAGTCCCATTTTATGAATCAGATTTAGGAAGGAGGGTCAGAAAGAGCAAGCCATTAGTCAACACCACATAACTTGTAAGCAGTTGAGCCCACATTTTTGACCACTACTCTACCCTCCCAAGGTGCAATTCTTTATACAGGCACATGTCCTTGCTATAATTCTGAGATTTTGCTTTAGTCAGATAGTTCTTGTTCCACCAGAAACCCCAATATCCTCTGACTTGAAATAGTTAAATATACAGCATCTTTAAATGAGCAAATTAAGGATATTGAACCTCAGAACCACTTTTTAAAAAGAAATTAAAGACACCCCTAAAATCCTAATTGTAGCAACCTGCTACATTAATACTGAAAAACTCATTTACAATTCAGCTATTAATTGACAAACCATTACACCATTTTTATTGCTTTATATCCCTCCAACAAATTTATTATGTAATTACCCCACATAACAGCATCGTTTTAGGAAGTAAAGTTGAAATAAGGTGCCTATTTTAAAATGCTTACTATTATATGTTTTCAATATGTATCTTATATAAAATATCCAGCATTGAGAATCCAGTTTTCTTTTTTTGTTAACCAAGGCGCAATAAACAGTTTTGGGATGCCTTATTTCACCAATCCAATGCTCTTTTGCCCCCTGCTACATGTTACAAAGCAGGCAAAAATGGACTGATAGGTGTCCCTTCTTTAACTGGGTGACTCATTAGTTGAAAACACGTGGGCACACAACCCAAGCTTGTTGGGTTTTGTGATTGGGGATTATGAAAATGGCTACTATTCCCAGCCACCTCGTGAGCCTATGCCCCGGTTTAAACGGAACAATATCAACAAAAGGATGGGGGTTTATGGGTAATTTCAACAATTTCTCCCCGATGCTGCTTTTGACTGTAGGAGTCAGAGAAGCTTCCCAGACAAAGATGGCGAGAGGGGTCGGCTAACACAGAGGCATAAGGAGCAACCAGTTCACACTGATACTTCTTTTCCTTAAGGCAGAAGAAATTGGACATCTTTCCAAGGGAATAGGTCAAAGGAGTGTGCCTGGAGACATCCCCAAGGAGGCCAGCTTTCTCAACTCTGTGGATAACGAGTCTGGGAAACCAGACTTTAAAGAGGTCTTTTATAAGCCAACTCAATCATATTTGATATTCTTGAACTATTTTGTTCCTCTGGCTGATTAGGAAGACAATCTGGTGAGGGACTGCATTCCAAACTTTCCTGCTTTTCAGTCCCAAGGAAGAGAGAGACGTGGCTGCTCTCAGCTGGAGAAAAATCTGCCTGATTACCCATGTAAGGTGTCATCGGCAGAGGACGGTCTCAGTTGTCAGATCCAAATAGACTTGTACTTCTTTGCAAGCACTGCCCTGAATAGGAATAAGACTATGTGCTGTTCGCCCTTATCTCAGTTTTCATTTCTCTTATAAACCTGGCAAAGTAGAATCTGGGCAAGGGGTGTGCCCATGAGTGGTGGGCGGCATGCTAGAGGCTGGTGTTCTAGTGGCCCTGGATAGCTGTGTGACCTTGGGCAAAAGTCTTCCCTTCTCTGGGGCTTTGTTTTCTCACCTGTCAAATTAGGGGATTGGAGCTGATTGGTGCTCAAAAACCAAACCAGTTGCCATTGAGTTGATTCCGACTCATGGTGACCCCGTGTATGTCAGAGTAGAACTGTGCTCCATAGGGTTTTCAATGGCTAACTTTTTGGAATTAAATCTCCAGGCCTTTATTACAAAGGTGCCCCTGAGTGAAACTGAACCTCCATCCTTTCGATTAGCAGCCAAGTGCATTAACTGTTTGTACCACTCGATGCCTCTGATTGGAGCTCAGTAGACATTTATAGAGTCAATGAATTCACATCCAGCTAAACATCCACTGTGCTGAATCTATCTTGCACACCCTAATCCAGCGGTGCTTGACTAGGGGATCAAAATGCCCTCCAGGGGGCATCTGGCAACATCTGGTGACACTTGGGTTGTCGTCACTAGGGGGCGGGAGGAGCTACTGGCATCTAGTGGGTAGAGAACAGGGATGCTGTTAAACATCCTACAACGCACAGGACAGCCCTCCATAACAAAGAATTATCCAACCCCAAATGTCAGTAGTGTTGAGCTTACGAAACGCTGCCTGAAACCATCAGTTAGACATAAATTCACGTCATCACTCCATGTCCACGTGCAGCTCTAGGAGATGTCCTAGATAAAATCCCTCCTCACATCCCCCGAACACACAAGTCATCCTAAGTGCTACTATCTGTGAGAATTCCTAGGGAGGAAGACACTCTGGATTCTTGTAACATCTGAGATGTAAACTTGATGTCAACATGCATTTGCACCAGCTGGGAAAGAACCTAAGTGCACTCCATGTTTTCTCTAGGAGGAGAACTCCATCCTGACCTCCCTGGCCACCCTCTGCAACATTCTTTCGAGGCCTCCTCCAACTGCCCAAGTTAGGCAGAGAGGATAAGCAGCTTTGTTTCAGCCTTCAGAATCCTAATGTTTAAACTAATGCATTCGTTTATGCCGAATGCAGCTTTCCACCCAGAACATTATGAATTCTTCTTCAGGGAGCCCCGAGTGAAATCCACGTCCCCCAGCCTGGCTTTTAATAGATGATTGTCGAAGCTGCTGGTTTCCGCTCTCTGCGTTAACAAGACCTGACTTTGTGGATCATTTAATATTTATCCAAAATATTTGATACACATATAACGACATAATCACTCAGTCCCTTAGCCCGACACGGTTGCATAAGCATCTACTGGCTTTGAAAAATCTGCATTTTTCAGAATACGGTGTCAGTTAGCATAATGTATTCTGGGGCATAGATTTCTTGCCAAAATAATTCCGCCCGGTGAATGATAAATGTGTTGTGATTATTCCTTCAGCTTTTGTGAAAGCATACAGTAGGGATAGTGTCTTGAATGCAACACACAGGCCAGAGAAACACAGGGCCTCTTTGTTTTGTTCTGCGATATTTAGAATTTGTCCCCTAAATTCTTTCCCCAAACTCTCTTTTACTGCTTTCTGCTCCCTGAAGTGATCGGCGCTGGCAATGGAAGGTTGTGTTCAGCTCATATGTTCTTCTTGGCTCCAGTCCGTGTCTCTCTTAGTTAAGCCCACAAGAACGTAATGAGCTGTTGTGTCTCTCCTGGAGAAAGGTCATTGTAGTTCAGGTTTTAAAGCAACTTCATCTTTCAAGACTGGCTTGACGCATGGCAAATCCAGAGCCCCAGATGTCTGCTGTTTCTGGCCTGTACCAGAGTGGGTGGGAATGAATAGCACACGTAACGTGGAAGCCCGGAAACCCCAAAGAACTCCAAAGAATGTGGTGTTTGATTAAAAATATAATGAGTCAGATCATAGAATGTTGGCCATGGCTACAGAATTGAGAGACACCTCCAAAGACCACCAAAGAGACTTCTTGGGCTAGTTAACTTCTGCATCTTAAAGCTTCCCTAGGCATAAAAAGCAGATGATGGTTTGCTCTAGTACTAAGACTCATCCTTGACTCCCCCCTTTCCTCCCCTCCATACTTCCAATCTGTTACAAACTCTGGTGGATCTACCTCCCATATATATCTTGAATCCATCTACTTCTCCCCAGCGCGACCTCCACCACCTAATCCAAGCCACCATCATCTCTTGCCTGAATGTCTACGATAACCATCTGCTGCTTCCTCTCTTGCTTAACTGCAATCCATGTTTCACACAGCAGCCAGAATAATCTTTAAAAAATATAAATCATTTCATGTCACTCACCACCGAAAGCCCTTCAATGACTTTCCATTGTTCTTAGAATCAATTCCTGAGGTTCACTAGAAAGGGTTGTCAGATTTTAGCAAATAAAAATATAGGGCATCCAGTTGCACTTGAATTCCAAATAAACAACAAGTAACTTTTTTAGTATTAAGTGAGTTCCATGCAATATGTGGGACATACTTACACCAACAAATTATTTGTTGTTTATCCAAAATTCAAATGTAACTGGACATCCTGTATTTTATTTCGCAGCCCTGCTTATAAGGTCCTCCATGACCTGCATCCTTTTCTAAGTTCATCTCGTACTCCTCTCCCTCTCACTCATCACTGTCACGCTGGCCTCCAATATTCCAAGCCCCCTCTGGCTTCTGAGCCCACAGAAGAGAGTATTGATTATTCCCTCTGCCTGGAATGATCTTCCTTCAGTTCTTTGTGTGGTTTGCTCATTCTCATTCTCCGGGCATCTGCTTAAAATCCCCTCTTTAGAAAGAACTTCTTTGATCATCCTATCCAAAAATGACGTTTCTTCCATTCCTTAGAGTTCTTTATCACATCACCCTGTTTTATTTTCTTCACAATGTGATTATACGTATTTTTGTTTGTTTGCTTGCTTGCTTTTCACCTGCCTCTCCTGGGAGCAAGGAGAGGGGCCTTGTCTGTCTTGTTTGCTGCTAAGTCACCAGTGTCCAACTCAGGCTTGGTACATGGCAGAAGCTCAATGAGTAATTTGTGAATGAATGTATGAACTTATGTTTGTCCCCTGTAGTAGTTTTCTAGGGCTGCAGTAGCAAAGTACCACAGATTGTGTCACTTAAAACATCAGAAATTTATTGTCTCACAGTTCTGGAGGCCAGA
>NW_004443984.1:15300066-15301634 GCF_000243295.1 Trichechus manatus latirostris
CTCTTGATCTATGTACAGGTTCCTCATGAGCACAATTAAGTGTTCTGGAATTCCCATTCTTTGCAATGTTATCCATAACTTGTTAGGTTCCACAGTCAAATGTCTTTGCATGGTCAATAAAACATAGGTAAACATTTTTCTGGTAGTCTCTGCTTTCACCCAGGATCCATCTGACATCAACAATGATATCTTTGGTTCCACATCCTCTTCTGAATGTGGCTTGAATTTCTGGCAGTTCCCTGTTGATGTACTGCTGCATCCATTTTGAATAATCTTCAGCATTGCTTTGGCAATTCTTGGTATTCCTGTTGTAGACCCATCACCTCAGTTTCTGCCTCTGTTTTCATATGGCCATCTTCTCTCTGTATCTCTGTCTCTGTGTCTGTTCTCTTTTATAAGGACACCACCCATATTGGATTAGGACTCACTTCCCATGGTTTCCAAAGCTCCTTGCCTTTCTCTTCAATGTCGTCTCAGATGGAGACTTCTCTAAGGAGGCCTGCCTGTTACCTGTTACTGTTGAGTTGATTCTGACTCATGGGGACCCCGTATGTTATGGAGTAGAACTGCTCCATAGGGTTTTCTTGGCTGTAATCTTTATGGAAGCAGATCACCAAGGCTTTCTTTCAAGGTGCCTCTGGGTGGGTTCAAATGCCAACCTTTAGGTTAGCCCAAAACCAAAACCAAACCCACTGCTGTCAAATTGATTCCGACTCATAGCGACCCTATAGTGATACTATAGGACAGAGTAGAAGTGCTCCATAGGGTTTCCAAGGCTGTAAATCTTTATGGAAGCAGATTGCCACATCTTTCTCCCATTGAGTGGCTAGTGGGTTTGACAGCTGACCTTTTGGTTAGCAGATGAGTGCTTTAACCACTGTGACAATAGTCAAGTACAAACCTAGAGACCCTGTTTCCCATGGAATTTTCCCACATTTGGTGAGCTGAATCACATCTGCGTCCGTCGTGGACCTGCCATATTGGTTGGTGGAAAAACTATGGGCTTGGGCTTTAGAAAGATCTGGGTCTAAATTCCAGCTTTCGACTTTGGCTAAGTCACTTCCTCTTTGAGCCTCAGTTTCCTCCTCTGTATAACAAGGATAGCCATACCTTATTTGAAGGTGCAGAATAAAGACCTGGCAATCTGCTTCAGTAAAGATTACAGCCAAGAAAACCCTATGGGGCAGTTCTACTCTGTCACATGGGATCGCTATGAGTTGGAATTGACTTGATGGCACCTAACAACAACGACTACAGTGAAGAATTACATGCACTGACATAAATAAGCTACCAGTACAGGGCCTGGCACACAGCTGGCCTTTAATAGATGGTTGTTGAATTTAGTGATGATGGAGGGCTCTTTGGGATGGTGGTACATTGTGCTTCAGAGGCTCTTTAAACCTTCCTGCATCTTAGTATCTCCTGCTAACACCATATCTCTTTCTGTTCTCACTGCCCTGCCAACCCATTCCCTGTAATTCTTGCACCAAATTTTCACTGGCTCCAGTAAGCCCTTAGCCTTTCCTGTTTACACAGCTCTCGGCTGCCTGCTGTCTTGGAGGATGGAA
>NW_004443984.1:15303969-15305510 GCF_000243295.1 Trichechus manatus latirostris
GCTGTTGTAAGTCATTTCACCAAGATGGACGTTAGTGATAGGGAACAAAGCCCCCATTCTACTGAAATGAGCATTTTGTTTAGCATTGTTAAGAGCCCCGAAGTTAGAGGGGTTCAAAATGAAAATACAAGGGATGCAGGGAGCAATCTTAAACAGCAGCGGGGTCCAGAAAGCAAGAGATCTAGTGCTAGAAAGGACAGCCCGGTCCACACTTAAACCCACACAATACAAATAAACAGGAGCTTCATCGATCTCTTTCCCTGGGGAAATCTACATGTGGTGTACATGTTTAAGTGCCAATCTGTTTTCTGCAGCCAAAGGATGTAGCAGCTAAGTGGAGAGAAAATCTATGCTCAGAAAAGGCTGTTCTGGGCAACTCATTTATGCAGGTGTTCCACAGTGGGATGCTAGTTGCTAGTTAACTTTCCCCAATGTCCTCACCAGGGCTTGATCTACTCTTTCCAGAGCTGCGTCTAGGATGGGTATATTCCCAGCCTCCTTTGCAAAGCTGAGGCCCTCATCAAGTATAAGAATGCATCTTTTCCTCCTTAAACTTATTTTCCTTTGCTTTTGTCTTGATTGTCAACTTACACACACACACGTGTATTTTTTACTTATTGTGTTCATCCATTCGACAAATACCAAGTTGCTACAATGTCCCCAATGCTGTGTTTGACAGTGAGTGATACCAATGAGAGTTAAAAATGTGTAGAGTGCTTATGATGTGTCAGCAATGCATACAATACTTTATGTGGATTTCCTCATTTAATCTTCACAAAAACCACATCAGTAGATATGACAATTATCCTTATTTTTACTGTCGAAGAGCCTCTGGATTAGAAAGTAATCTGTTCAAGGTCTCATAGTGAGTGGCAAGGCAATGCTGGGAGTCAGGGTACCAGGGTCTGCTGTCTTAACTACCATAGTACACTGGTCTTTCATCTAGCTCTGGAGTTCAGAGGCCAGTGGGAGAGACAAGTGTATTAAAAATTATTGTTGCACATGATATATAATAATAGTATTATTTACTGTATATACTGCCATATCAGTATAGGAAAGATATGATTCAGTCTGCCTGGGGGAGTGGAGCAAGGCTTAACAGAGATGGGTTTTATCAGCCGAGTCTTTAAGGATGACTAAGAGTTCCTCAAATAAAGAAAAAAAGAAAGTGTATTCCAAGCAAAGGGAGTAGCCCACTGAGACCCACATATGCCCAAAGGGTAAGCTGTATCATCTTTGTGGTCTGTCCCCCGTAAGTTCCCTGGTTAACTTTTGAAGCATTCACGGTTCAGTGTTTTTCTTGTTTTAATCAATATTGCCATACAATCATGGATGAGGTCACATGTCATAGAAGGAGGAAGTAGACACTTATTGGCTTTCTATTTGGGACCTTTTTAGGATCTGCCCCTTTTTCTCCTTGCATCCACTTGCTTATATGGGAAGAAGCCATATTCAGACCTACCCTCCAGGCCACAGTTGATTGGTTCAGGGAAGGCCTCTAATCTAAGCTGGGCCATGAGCCTCTTCTCTGGAATTTGGGA
>NW_004443984.1:15306214-15391794 GCF_000243295.1 Trichechus manatus latirostris
ATCTCTCCTTGGGCAGGCTGACTCCATCGTATAAGCTTCTCCTAGTTCCCCTTCTGTGGTTGTTTGCCAACCAGAACTTGCTTGTTGGACTCACTGGCTTCCTTCTTCCCAAGGACAATGCTTGGCATTAATCTTCATCATGCTGGTTCCACTTATTTCCATGAATTCCCCTACCTTTGCTAACATTCTGTAGCATTTTAACAAGGGCATTGTCTTTCTTCGTACTTCTCTCTCTTCCAGAATCAGGGTGAGGCAAATGAGGCAACAGGGCACACAAGTTAAGGAGGCTCTCACTGTTGGGTGCCAACCTTGTACTTGCATGATCCTGAGAATGTGTGCCTCCTTAAATTTTGTCCTTGGTACCTCCTTTGCTTCACCCTAGTCCCAAGCTGGTTACAGCTCACACTACCCCCCAGGATTGTTAGATGCCACTATGTGATTGAACCTTGGGGGTGAGAAGTTTTCTTGAGAAGGAAGTTATTTCAAGTTCTGGGGAATGCACTGGGACCTAAAAGGAAGATATTGGCATAGATTAGTCAAACATGTTTTGCATCTTAGCCTTTGTGATCCTGTCCTCGGCTTTCTCATCTGTAAAATGGGAATAATATCCCTAATCTGCTTGCCTAGGGCATAGGGGTTTGGGGCCAGGAGATGGAACAGATGTGGTGTGGTGCTTGGCACCTGGTAGATAGATCAGACAGAGGACCCATTGGTATTGCTATTAGACATGTGTGATTTGACGAGGCGTAGCAATGGTGACAACAAATAATGTTTATTGATCATCTACTATAGCCAGGCCTTGCTCTCAGCACGTTACACCTGTCAGTTCATTTAATCCTATAATGCTCCTCTTCCATCCGTATTGCTATTGACCCATTTCCCAGAGGAGGAAATGAAGGCAAGATAAACAGCTGGCAGTGCAGGAGCTGGAACCCTCAACAGCCAGTATTCTATCTCCTGCCCCAGGGCCCAAAAGACTGCATTAGAGATTCGTCCTAAAGGCAGAACCCAGGAGGCAGCCGGCAGAGTAGCGGAGAATGCATATGGGTTTTAGAGCCAGGTGGAGCTGAAGTGAAAATTCTGGTCATTTATTGTGTGACATTGGGCAAGTCTCTCTGAAGGGTGTCTATAAAATAGGGATCATAAAGTTACAGGGAGGAGAGAATGACATAATGCTTGTAAAAGCCCCGTGTGGTATCTGGCACATAGTAAATATTCTATCAATGTTGGCCATTTTATTTTTGCTATTGCTAAATTTCCCACCTTGCAGGGATCATTGCACATTACCTGGCATATACTGGGGGCTCATATGATGTTTGGATTCTTCTCCCTTCTTCCCAGAGTCCCCTACTAAAATGTAGGAAGCCCCAGAAAGGTAAACGGTGGCATTTTGATAGGCATCTAGGGGTAGGGTCTGCCTAAGACAGAAAGTGAGGGCTCTAAAGAAAAAAAGCCACTTTGTTCTCTACTCATGTCCCCATGTCAGCCCACAAGAGGTGTCCTTAAACACTGAAATTCAGAATTAGGTGCTAAGTGAGTATGAGCTAGATTGTAAGCCCTCTGAGGGCAGGGACCAGGTCTGTCTTCTTCAAGTCTGTATCCCTGGGGTCTAGCACATAGCACAGCACATAGTAGTCACTCAGTTAACATGCAGTGAATAAATGAATGAACATGTCAAGACTCTTCAGTCTGGACGGATGCAGAGCTAGTGGAAGAAAGTCATGAAGGAAATGGAGAAAATTAGCACAGATTTCATCTAACACAGGAACAAACTCATGAAGGTCATTGCCAGCAGTGACTCCCAGGGGGCATTAAAAAAAAAAAAAAGCTTTATTGAGATATAATTCACATACAAGAAAATTCACCCTTTTAAGGTATACAACTCAATGGTTTTTTAGTATATTCAGAGTTGTGCAAGCGTCACAATCTATTTCAGAATATTTTCATTCCTCCTAAAAGAAACTTTGTACCCATTAGCTGTCACCCCCCATTTCTCCCTTCTGCAGTCCCTGGCCACCACTAATCTCCTTTCTGTTCTATGGATTCGATTTTCCTAGATATGTTTATAAATGGAATCATACAACATTGATATTTTGTGACTGGCTTCTTTCATTTAGCATAATCATGTCGTAGCATGTATCAATACTCCGTTCCTTTTTGTGGCTGAGTAATATTCCGTATGGTTTATCCATTCATCACTTGATGGACATTTGGGTTGTTTCCACTTTTTGGCTTTTATGAATAATGCTACTACGAACATTTATGTACAGGTTTTTGTCAGGACATACGTTTTCAGTTCTCTTGGGTATACATGTAGGAGTGTAATTGTTAGGTCATATGATGACTCTATGTTTAATATTTTGAGGAATTGCCAAACTGTTTTCTAAAGTGGCTGTATTCATTTTACAGTCCCATTAGCAAGGTACGAGCCCTCCTATCTCTCCACATCATTGTCAACACTAGTTATTATCTGTCTTTTATATTCTGGCCACGATAATTCATTCCCATCCAGTTGATTCTGACTCATAGTAACCCTATAAGACAGAGTAGAACTGCGCCATAGGGTTTCCAAGGCTGAAATCTTCATGGAAGCAGACTGCCACATCTTTTTCCCATGGAGCAACTGGTAGGTTCGAACCATCAACCTTTAGGTTAGCAGCCTAGCTCTTAACCACTGTGCAACCAGGGCCCTTCTTAGCCACCCTAGTGGGTGTGAAAGGAGCCCTGGTGGTGCAAAGGCTAAGCGCTCGGCTGCCGACCCAAAGGCTGGTTGTTTGAACCCACCCAGCGGCTCTGTGGAAGAAAGACCTGGTGATCTGCCTCCGTAAAGATTACAGCCAAGAAAACCCTATGGGGCAATTCTACTCTGTCACATGAGGTCACCATGAATTGGAATCGACTCCAAGGCACACAACAACAATAGTGGGTAGGAGGTGGCATCTCACTGTAGGTTTTGATTGGCATTTCCTAATAGCTAATGATATTAAGAATCTTTTCAGGTGCTTATTGGCCATTTAAGGAGCCCTGGTGGTGCAGTGGTTAAAGCCCTTGGCTATGAAATGAAAGATTGGTGGTTCAAATCCACTATCAACTCCATGGGAGAAAGATGTGGTGGCAGTTTGCCTCTGTAAAGATTACAGCTTTGGAAACTCTATGAGGCAGTTCTACTCCGTACCATAGTGTTGTTATGAGTCAGAATCAACTGGATGGCAGTGGGTTAGGGTGGCTAAAATATAAAAGACAGACAAGAACTAGTGTTGACAATGATGAGGGCAACGGGTTTTATTGACATTTGTATATCTTCCTTGGAGAAAATATCCATTCAAATCCTTTCACCATTTTTAAACTGGGTTATTTGTATTTTTATTGTTGAGTTGTAAGAGTTCTTTACATATTCTGGATATAAATCCTTTGTAAGCTATATGATTTGAAAATATTTCTCTCCATCTATGGATTGTCTTTTTCACTTCTTGGTGGCGTCCTTTGAAGCTGAAAAGATCTTTTTAATTTTGATCAATTTTGATTCATCTATTTTTTTTTTCCTTTTGTCACTTGTGCTTTTGATACCATATCTAAGAACCCATTGCCTAATCTAAGATAATGAAGGTATGCTATTTCTAAGAGTGTTAACTCCTACATTTTGGTCTATGATTCATTTTGAGTTAATTTTTGTATATGGTAAGTGAGAGGCAGGGATCCAACTTCATTCTTTTGCCTGTGCAAATCCAGTTGCCCCAGTCCCATTTGTTGAAAAGTCTATTCTTTCCCCATTGTGTTGTCTTGGTACCTTTGTTGAAAATCAATTGACCATAAACATAAAGGTTTATTTCTGGGCTCTTAATCCTATTTCATTGATTTATATATCTAGTTTTATCAGTTCCACACTGTCTCGATTACTCTAGCTTTGCAATAACCTTTGAAATTGAGAAGTTTGAGTGTTCCAACTTTGTTCTTTTTAAATTTTGTTTTGGCTCTTCTTAGTCCCTTGAATTTCCATTTGAATTTTGGAAACAGCTAGTCAATTTCTGCAAAAATGCCAGCTGGGATTTTGATAGGAATTGTGCTGAGTCTGTAGATTAGTTTGGGGAGTATTGCCATCTTAAGAATTTTGAGCCTTTCAATCCATGAACATGAGGGTCTTTCCAGTTATTTAGGTTGTCTTTCATTTCCTTCAGCAGTGTTTTACAGTTTTTAGTGTATAAATCTTGCACTTCTTTTGTTAAATTTCTTCCTAAGTATTTTATTCTTTTTGATTCTGTTGTTGTTGTTATTGTTAGGTGCCATCAAGTTGATTCTGACTGTAAAAGAAATTACTTTCTTTTACAATTTTATTTCCAGGATGTTCATTGCCAATGTATAGAAATACAATTGACATTTATATGTTGATCTTTTATCCTGTGACCTTGTAGAACTCATTTATTGGTTCTAATAAGTTTTTTTTTTTTTTTTGGTGGATTCCTTCGTTTTTTCTAAATACAAGAGCATAGCATCTGTGACTAGAGATAGTTTTACTTCTTTCTTTCCAATCTGGATGCCTTTGATTTCTTTTTCTTGCTTAATTGCCCTGTCTAGAACTGCCAATATAATGTAGAATAGAAGTGATAAAAGTGGACATCCTTGTCTTGTTTCTGATTTTAGAGGGAAAGCATTCAGTCTTTCACCATTAAGTACGATGTTCGCTGTGGGTTTTTTGGTAGATGCTTTTTATAGATGGGAAATTTCCCTTCTAGTCCGAGTTTATTGGGTAGTAGTTTATAATGAAAGGGTTTTGGGTTTTGTCAAATGCTGTTTCTGCATCTACTGAGATAATCATGTGGTTTTTGTCCTTTATTCAATTAACATTGTGTTCTACGTTGATTGATTTTTTTGTATCTTGAACCAACCTTTGGATATATTACTCATTAGGAATCTTGGTCTGTAGTTTTCTAGTAACATTTTTGTCTGGTTTTGGCATTTAGGGTAATAAAAACCAAAATCAAACCCATTGCCGTTGAGTCGATACTGACTCATAGCGACCCTATAGGACAGAGGAGAACTGCCCCATAGGGTTTCCAAGGAGTGGCTGGTGGATTCAAACTGCCGATATTTTGGTTAGCAACCGAACTATTAACCACAGTGCCACCAGGTCTCCATAGGGTAATACTGACCTCATAAAATGAGTCAATGAGTGTTCCCTCCTCTTCTATTTTTTGGAACAGTATTTGAAGAATTGGCTTCAGTTTTTCTTTAAACGTTTGTTAGAATTAACCAGTAAAACCATTTGGGCCTGGGCTCTTCTTGTAGAAAGTTTTTTGATTAGGAATTCAATCTCTTTACTTATTGAAGGTCTATTTATATTTTCTATTTCTTCTTGAATCTGTTTCTCTAGTTTGTGCCTTTCTAGAAATTCTCCTGTTTCATCTAGGTTATCTAATTTATTGGCACGCAGTTGTTCACACTATTCCCTTATAATTCTTTTTTTTTTTCCTCTAAGATGTGTAGTAATGTCCCTTTCTTTATTCCTGATTTTAGAATTGAAGTCTCCTCTCTTTTTTCTTGGTCAGTTTAGCTAAAGGTATGTTGATTTTGTTGATTTTTTTCAAATAACTAACTTTTGGATTTGTTGATTTTCTCTACTGTTTTTCTCTTCCAAAATCCACTTATTTCCACTCTAATCTTTATTATTTCCTTCCTTCAACTTACTTTGTGTTTAGTTTAATCTTTTTTAAATTTCTTAAGATGGAAATTTAGGTTAATGATTTGTAACTTTGCTTGTTTATTTGTTTTAAATATAGGCATTTATAGCTATAAATTCCCCAGGTGGCAAAGATAATGATAAGATAAATACAAAGACGTACTACTGAAATCCTGAGAAGTTATCTAGGCTAAAAAGAGAAGTAAAACAAAATCTAGATTGGTGTTTCTGCAAGTGTTCTGTGGCCATAAGCTTGAGACTTGCTGACTTAAACAAAGGGAGACAGATTCCTTCACTGCAGGATGCTGGGGGCCTTTAATCTGCCAGTGTGTGGTATGAATCTGCCAAGGGAGGTGCTGGCCTTGGGCTTCCCAGATTTTACTTGCCCGCGGAACATCTTCAGTGTTTGTGTTCTGCAGAGCAGGGCTGCCTTATGACTTTTGTGGGCCTTAGGCACTTTTGCTTGCTAAGCCCTTTCCTTGACAAATAGTATTAAAAATTATATTTTACAACTGCATTGACATAAAGACACATATAACCGAGGCTAGATTCACTATTATACATTAATCATGATTATATTCCTTTTTCTTCTGAGTTTAAAAGAAATTAAACTTAAGACAGTTTCCTGTGCCCTTAAATCTATCGTGGGCCCCAGGCACTGTGCACCACAGAGACCCAAGGAGATGTACAGGCCCCACTCAGGTCCACGCAGATTTCAGGATGGGCTGGCAAGGACAAGGTCTGGAACACAACTCTTTGAGGCCCAAGCCCCTCGGACTCAGCCAAGTCTTTGCTACGATAGTTGCCATGATCCAATTTCAGCATTCCATTCAAACTGGAATAAAAATGTATTTGGTTGGGAGCTGAGCATTTTTATGCTAAAGAAAATAACCCTGTTTTGTCTATGCCTATCCCTTCCCCTTTAAAGTCTTTGGCTTGTTTTGGGAGGGAGGCAGGAGGAAGGGGGCATGTAAGGCACACCAGTTCTAACCCAGTTAGACTGCAGAGCAATCAATAACGGGACAATGGGCCGCTGTTATTCAGAAACATCGCCTTTGTGCACAATCCCTGAGTCCATTGTCAGTTCCTCCTGGAAAGACAGTCAATTGTCTTGGATCAATATCTTCAAGCTTAGAAGGAATCTATCCCATGGCAGAGCCTCAAGATAGCCTTCTACCTACCTTTGACTCAAAGGTGGGGGTGCTG
This sequence comes from Trichechus manatus latirostris, assembly GCF_000243295.1. Classification (NCBI taxonomy): domain Eukaryota; kingdom Metazoa; phylum Chordata; class Mammalia; order Sirenia; family Trichechidae; genus Trichechus; species Trichechus manatus. The sequence continues at coordinate 15,313,095 of NW_004443984.1, forward strand.
AGCACCCACCCCAAACTCGAGGTGTGCAAGAGAGTGCACTTGGTAGTGGTGGGAGTTATACCCGGCAACTCAGGGGTCTCTCAATTAAGGCCTCCTTTTGTGTTTGAAAGACTAATGATGGTGGGAGGTAGGGGGCTCATAGGACTCCCAAACTCACATAGCATGCTGGAGCCAGAGCTGGGATTAGAACTCTAGTTGCCTGATGTCCAGTTGGGCATGATCTTAGTTTTTATTTTTTAGTTTATTTTTTTTTATTGTGGTAAATATACAAAACCCAAACCTGTTGCCATCGAGTCAGTTCTGACTCATAGCAACCTTATAGGCCAGAGTAGAACTGCCCCAAAAGCTTTCTAAGGCTGTAATCTTTACAGAAGCAGACTGCCACATCTTTCTCCTGTGGAGTGGCTTGTGGGTTTGAATGGCCAACCTTTCGGCTAGCAGCCAAGAGCTTAACCACTGCATCACAAGGGCTCCTTGGTAAATATACATACGTATCAAAACATTTTTTTTTTTTTTGGCCATTTCAACATTGTTTACATATACAGTTCAGTGACACTAATTACGTTCAGCATGTTTTGCATCCATCGCCACTCTCCGTTTCCCATTTTTTCCATCACCCTTAACAGAACCTCAGGGCCACATTCACCAAATATTTATAGATTCCTGTTAGTTGCTGGTGACTGTGCTTGACAATGTATTGGTGAGTGTCTTGGCAGGGAAGCAATGGCACATTTAGTAAGGCTGACTGCAGAGACTTTAAGGTAGGGACTACTTACGATGCTATGGGTGGGGCTAAGGAAACCAACAAGGCATGACAAAGCACCCAGGAAGGTAACAGTGTAAAGTTGTTACCATCCTCAGGACTGAAGGGGCGAGGGGAAGAAGAGGTTCCTAGGACCCCGGGAGACCCGGAGCTGTAGGGGAGGGGCTGCCCCACTGGAAGCTGTGGCCCTAGAGTTTCATAGCCACTGCCAATCCATGGCCTGGAGATGGGAAGCCAGGAGAAAAAAATACCTTGAACCTTCTTGCTTTCCACCTTCCACCCTCCATTTCTCATCTGTGCCTTCCCAACTGTAAGCCAGAGGGCAGTGTCCAGCCTGACATGGTTAGTTTTATCTATATTCAACAGGTAATGGGCCTAACCCAGCTAGAAGCAAGAATGGTGAGTTTGCATGATGCTCCAGCCCAGGGCCCAGAGCAGGGAGAGGAGTGGAGAACAGGCATGGAGTGGCAAAGGGACAATATCCAGCACAGCAGAATAGATGCAGAGATGCCAGAGGTGGTCCTAGGGCTAGGAGCTCATGATCGAGGTGGGAAGGAAATAAAAGCACGCTGGCAATTAGCCATGCATTATGTGCTACTGAAGTGCAGGGTGCTATGGGAATGTGAAAGAAGACGACTGGAGAAGGGGGTCCGTGAGGGAAGTCAGGGAAGGTTTCCAAAGAAAGAACCTTGAACTGAGTCCTGGATGTTGAGTAAGAATTAGGCTGAAGAGCAGCAACTTGTAAAAGCACAGGAGCAGGAGACAAAGTGGATGTTAAAGGAAATAGGTTCCAGGCTGCAAGGTTGGGATTTTAACCAGAAGGCAATGAGGAGGCATTGAAATACGTTAGGGGTCCACAGGCAAGGGATTACCAGGATTTCTTTTTAATGATGGATTTTGGTCGCTCTGCCTTTTCTTTCATACCATTTGCCCTCAGGTTGACTCTGATTTATGGTAACCCTGTGTGTGTCAGAGTAGAATTGTGCTCCATAGGGTTTTCAGTGGCTGACTTTTTGGAATTAGATCGCCAGGCCTTTCTTCCAAAGCACCTCTGGTGGACTCAAGCCTCCAATCTTTCTGTTAGCACCCAAGTGCATTAACCATCTGCAGCACCCAGGGGTTCCTTCTTTTACACACTGGAACTATATATTTTGTCACATATTGGATCGGCCAGCCCACAGTTCCCAAGGGGCAGCTCAACAGTCAATACATTGATCCAGTGGCTGTATTGGAACCTAAACCCTAACCTTTTAAGTGTTACAGATCCTCAATTCCCCGTGGCAATCTAGTTACACCAACAATATATCTTCCCAGGCTGAATGGGATAAGCAGTTCTTGACAAGCAGTATTAAATTCCCTACTATTTTACTCTGTTTTAAATTCCACACTCGTTCATATGGCCAACTTTAAACTCAAACAAATTACTTTTCTGGTTACTCTATTTATTCATCCTGAAGTTGAAAACCTCCCGAAAGTAATAGAAACTCCAGTTCTAAGGTAGCGAAATGACTCTGATTTACTTTCGTGAAATTGTTTCCCTTTAAAATGATTTATTACAATATGCCACTATTCAAACCTCTTTAGTCTCTTATAGCTGAATTTAAAAAAAAAAAAAAGGGCTTTTTTTTTCGCTTTAGTGTCAGGATTAAGAAAAGCATTTAAAAGACCAGGCTCCATAAATGCAATAAAAGCACCCATGCCCTTTATATCTCTCATAATTGAGATTCAGTTTCATTTTCTCCTCTGTCTCTTCTTATTAGTCAGAATCCCAGAGAGAAAAGGGAGGTGCTGGAGTTTTATTGCTATCAGACTTGGAGAAAGAATGGGGCATATGTGGTTTTCTGTACCTCCTTTGTGCAGGCTCTGTAATAGTCTAACGTTCTTTTGGTAGATATTCAATACTAAAAGATGGAATCTTGGCAGAGTTGGAAAATAAAACAGAATGTTGCATTCAAGTATATATAATACTTGAGTCTAGGCAAAAAAGAATGATAAAGATATATTTCTCAGTTGTCAGGCTCTGAGATCAATGCCTGGAAGCTCAACAGATTCGCAGGTAAGTGTGTCTGCAATTCCTCCTCATTCCTGGGCTTGAAAGCTAGCCCCTTTGCTAAGCTTTCCAAAGGCTGGTGCTACAAGTTCTGTTTTGCTTTAATGCTGAACAGGTTTCAGTGGTGCTTCCAGACTAAGACGGACTACGAAGAAAGGCCTGGCCACCTACTTCCAAAAATCAGCCAATGGAAATCGTATGGATCACAATGGTCTGATCAGCAACTAATCTTGAGGATGGTGCGGGACCGGGCAGCGATTTGTCCTGTTGTACGTGGGGTTGCCATGAGTCAGGGGCCGACTGGACGGCAGCCACCAACTCATGTTCTGTTAGTAAGAGTATGCATATGACTGTCCTAGTTCGTGCTCACGCGCACACACACACGTACATATCTCAACTCCGAAGAGACACTTCAGTATGATCTGGAGAGCCGAGTGTCATTCTTAGAGGCATTGCTGAGCTGCTTTAGAGCTGAAAATTTCAAGGGAATCAGAAATTAAGCTTCTGTTTTCTTTGTCACTGTTCCCCATCTATCATTTTAATGAATGTACCAAAAGTGATCACAAGCCTTTTCAAGAGCAATAATAATTAAAGTCTTTCAAGAAGCTATTTTGTTCTCACCTTATTTTTCTCTAGGCCTTTATGAAAATTAAAAAAAAGAAAATGTGAAGGATTATATAAAATCTCTTGCCTCCTGACACTTTACTAGTCTGTGAATATCAACCTGAGGAATACATTTACATGCGTGACCCCCCTCCCAAGAGCAATACATAATTTATTCCCTTCAGCCACAGAATTTTCACCTTCCTCAGTATCCTTTCTGTGTTGTTTCAAACATTCCTTGTTTCTAATTTGATTCTTGATAACCAAGAAGGAGAGATTCAGAGCCTTTTTCCTTGTTAGCATCACAGCAGCCATTTTTTTTTTTTTTTTTTAATATGGAAACTACAGCAGAGTTTGCATGTGATTGAGAACTGGCAACCAGCAGCCCCTTTAAAGCCTAATTTATTTAAAAAAAAAACACACAAGGCGACCAGGATCTTTCCTCTTCATTCTCTTGACTCGGTAAAAAGTGAGTCTGTGAAAATAAATAGCAAGTCTTGGAAAACCCTGTCTAATAAACTCAAAATGCTGCGTCAGGGAAAACATACTTTTAGAAAAAGTCCTGGACTATTAAGAGATGACGAATAAAAAAGAAAGAAAGATATTTCGATCCGAAGGACTCACAATTCAAAGAAGGGATGTTGGTTCCACTGACTTCTGGAAGACAAATGATTGAGGAGGGAAAGCCCCCATTCCTTCAAAGATTATAATTCCTGGACACAATTTGCAAGCTGTTGAATCAGTTTGCAAGACCTGAAGGCGATTTTATTTCTTGAAACCCTTTTCTACCCTTAATTTCCTAACCCAGTCAATGGTGGATCATTGAGATACAAGGTCCCGGGCATCTCATTTCCTCCTGATTTCCCGAGGCTACTTCTAATAAAAAAAAAAGGAGCGCTAGAGAGACCCAGAGACTTGCAAGGAACCTAATATAATCACTTCTGTCAAACTAAAATTCTGATTCACACTAATTCACTGTGACTGATCACTGGGAATTCAAGAACGAAGCTGGATCCACACTGTTAATTTAAATTATTCCAGTGTGCCCCGTCTACCAGACAAGAATGGAACAGGATTTTCTGCTCTTTGCTTGGGGGTGTGGACTGAACCATCTGGTTAAAGGGGGAGTGTTGACTGTCACGGGGTTAGGGGCTTGATAGAAAACAGGATCAAGAGACCCTGCCCTAATCTCTGGCTGTAGCCTTGATCCAGTGCTTTCCATGTTTTGGGGAAGGTCTGATTGAGCCAAAATGATTATTGTCACAGGCCTTCTTTATGGTTTTCTTTTAATCACCAAGCCTGGATAAAATTACCTATTGATTGACCTTAAATGGAATCTACTTTAATCTGGGAATGCCATTAAAAGAAAAATTCAAGAGACTATCTCCCTACCAGCTTATTGTTAATGGGCTGCCTGCGAATTAATGATGCATACCATTCTGGGAGACTCATAATTCCTCCCAAGCTTAAAAGTTTATCTGAACTCCTTGAAATCTGCCTGTCTCCTCCCTCTCCACTCACCTGCATTTAATTTCCTCTTCCCTTCCTCGTAGTCAGATTCATTGGTGCTTTCTGTGCTCCACATGCTAGAAGGTCCACTGTGGGGCCACCTCCTTGACTTTCCTACCTCCTCACATCACCCAGGTCACCTCTACTCATGACCACCAAAACCAAAACCAAACCCATTGCCATCGAGTCAGTTCTGATGGGTATCAGAAATGCAGTGTGTCTTCTGCAGTTTCCTATAAACCCTGCACCAAATGCATTTCCCTTGCATTGGAAAAGGTCACGTTTTGGATGAAATTGTCCAGTCTGGACTTCTTTACGCCAGAAAAGTGCTAGAAGCAATGCCTACTGGAGATTTAGGTTTTGCATGTACAACACAGGTTGGTTCAGGATGTCAGAGAGAAAGGCAGTGGGGACAGATGAGCTTGCCTCATGTCAGCAGAGACGCACGAGAAGGATATATATCTGCCTCTCCGCACTCGAGATTGGACCAGATGCTGTGTACATCAACCTGTCACCTGTCTGTAGATCTGAAAAGGGGTTTGAATGGCAGCCAAATGGACAGTGAGAAAAACTAAGGGAAACTCAACATCCCATCTGTCATCACACAAGAAGCTTATATCAGTCGTTTCTCGTTGAGGGTAACCAATTGGGGGTGGGGGTGGGGGACCAACCTCAACAATATCGACTGTAAGCAAAAACCTCAGAACAACAGAGAGTAGCATCCTCTCCCACCCCTCCTTGACTCTGTCCTAGACAAGGTGATACACTGTTATTATGCGCTCTGATTTCACGCTACAAAAGTCCCATTCATGGTGTTCATCACACTTCATTGGAATTGCTTGTCTAATTGTTGGATGTCCCCATTCAACTCTACCATCTTTGGGGACAGAGACTTGCTGGCCATGGGTTGCCTCCTGGGACCTTCTACAGTGCTTTGTACTAGGTCCAAACCAAAACCCATTGTCTCTGAGTCCATTCCGACTCATAGCGACCCTATAGGACAAAGTAGAACTGCCCCACAGGGTTTCCAAGGAGCGCCTGATGGATTTGAACTGCCGACCTGTTGGTTAGCAGCTGTAGCTCTTAACCACTACACCACCAGCGTTTCTGGTACTAGGTAGGCAGTTAATAAACGTCACTGCTGAATGAATATGGAAACATCTATAAAGCTCAGAGGAAACGCATGCCTCTGAGAACGATTCACTCTGAGAACCAGAGGAAAATTTTAGAAAACGATCTGTCCTACACAAGAGAATGTAAGAAGTGGCCAGCCGAGAAAAGGAACAGAAAGCCTTAGGAGAGAAGAGGCGGAGGTCGAAGGAGAACTGTCTGAGACAAAAAACCCACCTGGGAACAGGACTGGGGAGACAAGGAAGTATTGAACGGAAAGGAATGTTGCAGCAGCAGAATTAAAATCCACTCTGGAGGTGAAAAAGGACAGAATAAACACTGCAGAAAACCAAATCAATGATGTGGATCTGAATGTGAGAAGCTCTCCCAGAAGGCGGGACAAAATGAAAATCTATAAAGAAATAAGATATAAGAAATCTTCAGAACCAGAGATGACCTTGGCAGGCAGATAGAAATGTTCTATCCTGTTTCTTGGGAAATTAATGAAAAGGGTCCCGTTTCTAGCACATTCCGGTGAAACATAAATTACACGGATGAAGATTTTATAAAAACCCAGCAAGTATGAGTCTGAAGCAAAACAAAACAATGAAACAAGGTGTGCTGTGGGGAGGCTTCTCCTCCTTTGCCTTCCTCCATTTGATATTCCTCCCCGGGGGGCGGAGCAAATTGCTGATTGGTTGGTGTGTTTGGGAGATGAACCAGGCCGAGGAGCTCAGCCCTGTCTCCCTTCCCATTCGCCTTGAGAACCATTTGTCAGCAGAGGGCACTCTCCTCAGTGGTGCTGGACCTCTGGCTCTGTCCCTCTGCCTGAGCCACTCACTGCCAGATTTTGCACGACTGGCTCCATCTTATCTTTCAGCTTTTTATGATCCTTGGTGGTGCAAACGGTTAAGTGCTCAGCTGCTAACCAAAAGGTTGATGGTTTGAACCCACCCAGCAGCTCTGCATGAGAAAGACCTGGCAATCTGCTCCCATAAAGATCATAGCCAAGAAAACCCTATAAGGCAGTTCGACTCTGTCATATGGGGTCACCGTGAGTTGAAATCAACTCAATGGCACCCAACAATGACAAGAACTTTCAAATGTCACCACCTCAGAGAGGCCTGCCCTAGTCACTTGACCCGCCCCACACCTCCCTCCCCAGTCATTCTCCAGCATCATCACCACTCACACATTTGTTGTTTCCCTAATTCATCCTTTCAACAAATATTCAGAAAGGTCTACTTGTGCCGGGCCCTGTTCTCTGTGCTGGGGGTTCAGCAGAGAAAGTTCTTGCTCTCAAGGGGCTGACCACAGAGAGCAAAATAACCAAAAACCAAACCCGAGGCCGTCGAGTCAGTTCCGACTCCTAGCAACCCTATAGGACAGAGTAGAACTGCCCCATAGGGTTTCCAAGGAGCAGCTGACATTTTGGTTAGCAGCCAAGCTCTTTTTTTTCTTTTTAAATCATTGTGCTTTAAGTGAAAGTTTACAATTCAAGTTACTCTCTCATACAAAAATTTATACCGATATTGTTATGTGACCCTGGTTGCTCTCCCTATACTGTGGCAGCACACTCTTCCTTTCCCCCCCTGATTTCCTGTGTCCATTCAACCAGCTCCTGACCCTCTCTGCCTTCACATCTCACCTCTGGACAGGAACTTCCTGTTTAGTCTCGTGTATCTACTAAGAAGCACACTCTTCACGAGTATCATTTTATGTCCCACAGTCCAGTCTAATCTTTGTCTGAAGAGTTCGCCTTGGGAATGGTTTTAGTTTTGGGCTAACAGAGGGTCCGGGGGCCATGTCTTCACGGTGCCTCCAGTCTCAATCAAACCATTAAGTCTGGTCATTTTGCTAGAATTTGAGTCCTGCACCCCACTTTTCTCCTGCTTCATCAGGAACTCTCTGTTGTGTTCCCTGCCAGGGTGGTCATTGTGGTAGCCGGGCACCATCTAGTTCTTCTGGTCTCAGGCTGATGGAGTCTCTGGTTTTTGTGGCCCTTTCTGTCTCTTGGCAGCTGAGCTCTTAATCACAGAGCCACCAGGGCTCCTATTAGAGAGCAAGACAGACAATGAACAAAGACACAAACAAACATACAGCACAGGGGCGTGCCGTGATAAGAGCCATGAAGCAAAACAAAGCAGGGCAAGGGTCAGAGTGATTAGGTGGAAGGGAAAGGGAAGGAGGGGTACCAGCTTATTAGAGAGGGTGGTTGTTGAGGCCATATTGATGAAGCGTCATTCAAACTGATACCTGGAGGCAGTAGGGGAATCCATGAGCACCTGGGAGGAAGACTGTCCAGGCACAGGGAACAGCCAGTGCAAAGGTCCAAGGAAAATCACACGTGGCCTGTTTGAGGAAGGTGAAGGCCAGGAGGTTGGAGCCCAGGGAACAAGGTGAAGAGGGGAGTTGCAGAGATAGCTGGGGGTCAGGCTACACGGGGTCTAGGAGCCATGGAGGAGTTCCTGGGTGGCACAAGTGGTTAAGTGCTTGCCTACTGACCGAAAGATTGGTGGTTTGAATCCACCCAGAGTCACCTCAGAAGAAATGCCTGGAGATGTACTTCTGAAAGATCACAGCCATTGAAACCCTGTGGAGTGCAGTTCCACTCTGATACACGTGAGTTACCATGAGTCTGATTCGACTCCATGGCAACTGGTTTGATTTTAGATTTTTTAAGGGCCATGGGGAAAACTTTGGATTTTATTCTAAGGGTAAGGAAGAGCCATCAGAGTGGACATCACTCGTGACATTTACCATCATTTGAAATTATCTTATGCTTTTACTTGTCAACGCCTGTTCCCACCCTCTTGATTATAAACTATGAGATGGCAAGTATTGTTTTCTTTCATCTTCTTCACTGCTGATTTCCCAGCACCTGGAACAGCACTTGGCACAGAGTTGTTGTTGTTGTTAGATGCCGTTGAATTAGTTCCAGTTCATAGCAACCCTGTGCATAACAGAAGGAAACACTTCCCGGTCACAGGATAGGTGCTGAAAAATTGTTTGTTGTCAGAGAGAATGAATGAATGAGTGAAACAAAAACCATGAGCAGACAGAAGCATGAGGTAGAGAAAAAGATAGAAGGTAAAGAAGCAGTTAGTCTCCTGAATCAACAGTGGCGCTCTAGTGTGGGATTCCCCAAATTCCATGGGCTCCGAAGCACCCAAACTCCTGTTCTCCCTGAGGTTTGGCTGGTTGACTCTTTTTGGATTACCTTGTGCATGCAGATCATTGTAACAAACTTCCCCCGTTACTTCTGGGAAGTCTTGCCGGACCATCCAGCTGGGTTAGCAGGCCACCTAGGAGCTACCACTGTCCCCAAATCTATCAACAAATAGCTTGCCATAGACTTGACTCTGACTCATGGCAACCCCAAGTGTGTTAGAGAAGAACTGTGCTCAACATGGTTTTCAACGGTTGAGTTTTCAGAAGTAGGTCGCCAAGTCTTTATTCCAAGGTGCCTTTGGGTGGACTTGAACCTCCAACCTTTCAGTTAGCAGCCAAGTGCAAACTTTTTGCAGCACACAGGGATTCCCACCTGCCCAAAGCAGTGTCCTGTTTAGGCTGGGTTGTGATGCAGCCCTCCAGGCAAGTTTTATCTTCTTCCTTATCTTTGTATCCTGTTGTTAGGTGCCGTGGAGTTGTTCCTGATTCACAGTGACCCTATGTACAACAGAACGAAACACTACCGTGTCCTGAGCCATCCTCACAATCATTGCTATGCTTGTGCCCATTGTTGCAGCCACTTTGTCAATCCATCTTGTTGAGGGGCTTCCTTTTTTTCACTGACCCTCTACTTTACCAAGCATAATGTCCTTCTCCAGAGATGGGTCCCTCCTGATAACATATCTGTTATGGGTTGAATTGTGTCCCCCCAAAATGTGTGTCAACTTGGCTAGCCCATGATACCCAGTATTGTGTGATTGCCCACAATTTTGTGATCTGATGTGATTTTCTGGAGTTGTAAATCCTGCCTCTATGATGTTAATGAGGTGGAATTAGATGCAGTTATGTTAATGAGGCAGGACTCAATCTACAAGATTAGGTTGTGTCTTAAGTCAATCTCTTTTGAGATATAAAAGAAGCGAGCAGAGAGACTTGGGGACCTCGTACCACCAAGAAAGTACTGCCAGAAGCAAAGTGTGTCCTTTGGACCAGGGTCCCTGCACTGAGACACTCCTAGGACAGGGGAAGATTGATGACAAGAACTTTACCCCAGAGCCGACAGAGAGAGAAAGACTTCCCCTGGAGCTGGCACTGTGAATTTGAACTTCTAACTCCTAAACTGTGAGAGAATAAATTTCTCTTTGTTAAAGCCATCTGCTTGTGGTATTTCTGTTGTAGCAAAACTAGATAACTAAGACAATGTCCAAACTACATGAGATGATGTCTTGCTGTCCTTGCTTCTAGGGAGCATTCTGGCTGTATTTCTTCCAAGACAGACCAGTTTGTTCTTCTGGTAGTCCATCGTATATACAATATTCTTCACCAACACCATAATTCAAAGGCATTAATTCTTCTTCAGTCTTCCTTATTCATTGTCCAGCTTTCGTATGCATATGAGGCAATTGAAAATACCATGGGTTGGGTTGGGCACATCTTAGTCTTCAAGGTGACACCTTTGCTTTATAACCCTTTAAAAAGGTCTTTTGCAGTAGATTTGCCCAGTGCAATACATCATTTGATTTCGTGACTGCTGCTTCTATGGGCATTGATTGTGGATCCAGTAAAATGAAATCCTTGACAACTTCAATCTTTTCTCCGTTTATCATGATGTTGCTTACTGGTTCAGTTGTGAGGATTTTTGTTTTCTTTATGGTTGGGGTGTAATCCATACTTAAGGCTGTGCTGTTTGATCTTCATCAGTAAGTGCTTCAAGTCCCCTTCGCTTTCCACAAAGAAGGTTGTGTCATCTGCATATCGCAGGTTGTTAATAAGTCTTCCTCCAATTCTAATGCTATGTTCTTCTTCATATAGTCCAGCTTCTCAGACTATTTGCTCAGCATACAGATTGAATAAGTATGGTGAAAGGATACAACCCTGACACACACCTTTCCTGACTTTAAGCCACACAGTATCCCCTTGTTCTGTTAGAACGACTGCCCCTTGATCTATGTACAAGATCCTCATGACCACAATTAAGTCTTTTGGAATCCTCATTTTCCCAATGTTATCCATAATTTGTTATGATCCACACGGTTGAATGCCTTTGCATAGTCAATAAAACACAGGTAAACATCTTTCTGGTATTCTCTGCTTTCAGCCAAGATCCATCTGACATCAGCAATGGTATCCCTGGTTCCACGTCCTCTTCTGAATTCCACTTGGATTTCTATCAGTTTTCTGTTGATATACTGCTGCAACCGCTTTTGAATGATCTTCAGCAAAATTTTACTTGTGTGTGATATTAATGATATTGTTTGATAATTTCTGCATCGGTTGGATCACCTTTCTTTGGAGTGGGCACAAATATGGATTTCTTCCAGTCAGTTGGCCGGGTAGCTGTTTTCCAAATTTCCTGGCATAGAGGAGTGAGCACTTCCAGTGCTGCATCTATTTGTTGAAACATCTCAATTGATATTCTGTCAATTCCTGGAGCCCTTGTTTTTTTCTCCAATGCTTTCAGTGCAGATTGGACTTCTTCCTTCAGTACCATCGGTTCTTGATCATATGCTACCTCTTGAAATGGCCGAACATCGACAAACTCTTTTTGGTATAGTAACTCTGTATATTCCTTCCATCTTCTTTTGATGCTTCTTGTGTCATTTAATATTTTCCCAATAGATTCCTTCAATATTGCAACTCAAGGCTTGAATTTTTTCTTCAGTTCTTTAAGCTTGAGAAATGCTGAGCTTGTTTTTCTCTTTTGGTTTTCTAACTCCAGGTCTTTGCACATGTCATTATAATACTTTGTCTTCTTGAGCTGCCTTTTGAAATATTCTGTTCAGCTCTTTTACTTTATCATTTCTTCCACTTGCTTTAGCTACTCTACATTCAAGAGCAAGTTTCAGAGTCTCTTCTGACATCCATTTTGGTCTTTTCTTTCTTTCTTGTCTTTTTAATGACCTCTTGCTTTCTTCACGTATGATGTCTTTGATGTCATTCCACAACTTGTCTGGTCTTCGGTCATTAGTATTCAATGCATCAAATCTATTCTTGAGATGGTCTCTAAATTTAGGTGGGATATACTCAAGGTCATACTCGAGATCCCGTGGACTTGTTCTAATTTTCTTCAGCTTCACCTTGAACTTGCATATAAGCAATTGATGGTCTGTTTCACAGTAGGCCCCTGGCCTTGTTCTGACTGATGATATTGAGCTTCTCCATTGTGTCTTTCAAGGACAGAGTCGATTTGATTCTTGTGTATTCCGTCTGATGAGGTCCTCGTGTATAGTTGCCGCTTACGTTGTTGCAAAAAGGTATTTGCAATGAAGAAGTCATTGGTCTTGCAGAATTCTATCATATGATCTTCGGTGTTGTTTCTGTCACCAGGGCCGTATTTTCCAACTATTGATCCTTCTTCTTTGTCTCCACCTTTCACATTCCAATCACCAGCAATTATCGATGTATCTTGATTGCATGTCTGATCAATTTCAGACTGCAGAAGTTGGTAAAAATCTTCAATTTCTTCCTCTTTGGCCTTAGTGGTTGATACATAAATTCAAATAATAGTCGTATTAACTGGTCTTCTTTGTAGGCATATGGGTATTATCCTATCACTGACAGAGTTGCACTTCAGGATAGATCTTGAAACGTTCTTTTTGATGATGAATTCAGTGCAATTCCTCTTCAGTTTGTCATTCCCAGCATAGTAGCCCATATGATTGTCTGATTCAAAACGACAGTCCCACTCCATTTTTAGCTCACTAATGCTAGGATATTGATCTTTACGCGTTCCATTTCATTTTTGACGTCTTCCAGTTTTCCTAGATTCATACTTTGTACATTCCACATTCTGATTGTTAATTGATGTTTGCAGCTGTTTCTTCTCATTTTGAGGCAGGCCACATCAGCAAATGAAGGTACCAAAAGCTTGACTCTATCCATGTCATTAAGGCCAACTCTACTTTGAATAGGCTGCTCTTCTCCAGTTGTATTTTGAGTGCCTTCCAACCCGAGAGGTGCATCTTCAGGCACAATATCAGACAACGTTGTGCTGCTGTTCATAAGGTTTTCACTGGCCAGTTTTTTTCAGAAGTAGACTGCCAGGTCTTTCTTCCTAGTCTGTCTTAGTCTGGAAGCTCCACTGAAATTTGTCCCCATGGGTGATTGTGCTGGTATTTGAAATACCAGTGGCATAGCTTCCAGCATCACAGCAACACGCAAGCCCCCACAGTATGTCAAACTGGCAGCCAAGTGTTGGATGTTCATATCCTAGGGACCTAATTTCATTTCCAACACATAGTAGGCCTGTTGTTGTTAGTTGCTGTTCAGTCTATTCCCACTCATGGTGACCCCACATTTGCTGGACTAGAGCTGTGCATCATAGGGTTTTCAAGGCTGTGACCTTTCAGAACCAGATTGTCAGACCTTTCTTCCAAGTCATCTGCCTCTAGCTGGGCTTGACCTGCCAACCTTTTGGCTAGTAGTTGAGTGGTTAATTGTTTGTGCCACCCAGTGACTAGTAAACCTGTAGTCAATATTAATTAAATGCCTAACTGAATGGCACACACGAAAATCAGTTGTACAGAAAGATTAAAAATAGAGGGATAAGCAAAAATATAACAAATAATGCAAGCAAAGAGATAGCAAAAAAAAAAAAAAAAAGCAGGGTTGGCAGTATTCATTTTGGACAAAGAATTCAAGGGGGGAAAAGCATTGTTAACAGAACAAAGGAGGCCAGTTATATAGATAAAAGTTATAATCACACAGGATTTATAAATAGCCATGAACCGACAATGCATTAGATAACGTTCAACACTCACTGTAATTAAAAGGGGGAAAAAGTACCTCCTTGAAAGCTAGGAATGGAAGTCCACTTAATCAGCATGATAAATAACATCTAGCTTAAACCAAGAGTCACCACCATATTGAATAGTGAATACCAGGGCCCCAAAATTGTTCGTTTCTGTTGGAGCCACTGCTGAGAATTTCATTTCCATCCCAGATATACTGAGTTAGAACCTACAGTTTAACAAGATCCCCAGGTGATTCTCATATATAATAAACTTTGAGAACCACTGCTCTACTAGTAAGGAGCCCTAGTGGCTCAGTGGTTAAAGCGCTGGATTACTAAACAAAAAGTTGGTGGTAGAAAACCATCAGCGGCTCCGAGGGAGAAAAATGTGGCAGTCTGCTTCTGCTAGAGATGTACAGCCTTGGAAACCCTGTAGGGTGGCTGTGAGTTGGAATCGACTTGAGGGCAGTGGCTAGGACTCTACTAGGGGTTCTTAGAATTGGTCCCTAACCAGCATCATTAGCATAGCCTGGGAACTTGTTAGAAATGCAGATTCTCAGCTGGGGGTCAAACCGGAAGGAACCGGTTGGAAGCCCTGGTGAATACAGATGGTATTCTCCTTAAAATCAGAAGAAAGACAAGGGTCCCCTAGTGATATTAAGAGAATCACCTGTAAATCTCTTAGAGTTAATCAGTGTTTCGTAAAGTGGACGGATTAAGTATAAAATACAGAAGAAGCAATCAATAACTTACACCAGTTAGACGTTACAAAGAGAGAAAATCACTTTCTTAATTGCATTAGCAAATCCCAGATACCTAGAAAAACCGTTATCAGAAATGGGTAGGGTCTATATGATAAAAACTAGAAAAATCTTTTTGAGGTGTGCAAAATATGAACAAATGTATACATGTATCATTTTTCTAGAAGAAACGGCTAAAGTTTGTAACAATGTCAATTCTCCTCCAATTAAATTATAAACATACTAGCTTCTCAGTCACTAGGCTATTGGATTTATTTTTCTTCTGAAACCTGACTAAATGATTCTAACATTTATTTGGAAGAATGAACAGGCAAAAAAAAAACTAAGAAAGGGTCGGGGCAATGCTTCAAAACTGTTAACACTGATTATGTATTATCAATGGAATGATAAGTGAATTTTATTTTCTTTGCATTTTTCCTACATTTTCTCATTTTTTATGATAAAAGTATTTTATACTAAAATTCATTTAAAATAGAATTAATCACAAAAATATCACCAACAAAAATATAGGTGAGTAGTTAATCGATCTCAAACTAAACAATGCTTTTCTAAATATAAGCACAATTAAAGCATCGTATAGAAATGTATGATAGAGTTGACTGTACAAAAATTAAAATGTTTCTCAAAAAACAAAACCATTGAAAGACAAACTGCAGAGAAAAAAAAGTGTAACTCATGCAGTTATGCAGAAAAAGGGTAAATTTCTTTCTTATATAAAGAGCTCTTAAAGATAAAAAAAAGTTAGTAGAACAAAAGGACAGGTGATATGGACAGACAATTCAGGAAAGAGTTCAACTTGACTAACAATTAAAGAAATTAACAATATAAGTCACCCCCGTTTTATGCCACTTGAACTGTCAAGGATGCAAAGAGTATGAATGCTGGGGCTTCTGAGGATATTTCCACTGGGATCTTCCATGGCTGCTGGTGCCCTAAGGTGGTACATCTTTCCTGGAAAGCAAAGATGTGGCAGTCAGCTTCCATAAAGACTTATAGCCTTGGAAATCCTATGGGGCAGTTCTATTCCATCTCAAAAGGTTAGTATGAGTCAAAATCGACTCAGGGGCAACGGGTTTGGCTTTCGGTTTCATATACTTTGACAAAGAAATTCCATTCTCAGGAAGTCTGTTTTATGAGGGCAAGGATGTATAAACAAGGATACTTACTCGTAGGAGATATGAACATTAAAATCATGTTGGAATAATATTTAAATTATGGAAAAATTCTCCTGAAATGATGTTAGGTGAAAAAAGTAATTTCAAAACAATGTATTCAATTTGATCCTGTTTATATACAGCTATATATAGAACAATATAAGAATGTAGAATATATACTAATATATAGATAAATAGAATATATATAGATATATTGTTTTTCATAGCCATTGAGTTGGCCTCCAACTCATGGCTACCCCATGCACATGGAACAAAATGTTACCCAGTCCTGCACCATCCCCATGATTGGTTGCAGATCGGACCATTGTGAGCCATAGGATTTTCACTGGCTGATTTTCGTAAGTAGATAGCCAGGCCATCTTAATCTGGAAGCTCTGCTAAAACCTGTTCAACATCATAGTAAAACGCAAGCCTCCAGTGACAGATGAATGTTGGCTTCGCATGAGGTACATTGGCTGGGAATTGAACCGAGGTCTCCTGCATGGAAGGCAAGAATTCTACCACTGAACCACCAATGCTTCAAATATAGGTATATACAAGCCAAAAATATTATCAGTGATTATCTGTAGTTGGATTATAGGAAATTGTTATTTTTGTTATACTTATCTACTTTTTTCACTTTTCCAAATTTTCTACAACGTATACAAATGACCTTCCTAATAGCCAAACACCAACATTATTAAAAAAAATAAAAGAAAGAAAATATATCAGTACCAACAATTGCCAAAGAATTTGGCTCCTGAGGTGTGGGACAGAAATTAACTCATGATAGTGCTGTCTCTTGCTCAAGGTCCAATAGAAGGAAATTGAATTAAAATAATTGTAACAAACATTCATTGCACCCTTACTGTGTTTAAGGTACAGGGCTGGGGGCAGTGAAGCAATGCAGATGGACAAGACATGGGTCGTGTTCCCAAGTAAGGAATTATCAGGTGAAAAGAGAGGGACCTCCAATTTGGATGGCCATAAAACATGTCAGACTGGGTTAAGGGGTAATGGGAAGTCAGAGGCAGGTGGAGAGAGCTAGTGGGAAGGATCCAGGGGACAGAAACATCATGGTACCTCTCAGACCTCATAGGAAATACAATGAGATGAGAAAGCTTTATTTTCTGGAACTTCTCTCAGGGACAGCATTTTGTGGGGTTGGAAGGAACGTGTGCCTGATGATATAAGCAGCCAACACTCAGAGAGCTTACCATGGGCCAGGCGCTCTGCTAAATGCTTTCATTGTGCTGTTTCACTTAATCCTTAGATCAACCCTATGAGGTTGGCAATATTATAAGCCCTGTGTTTAAAATGAGTAACTGAGGCCAGCAGTTACATAATTTGCCTGCATTTGCACAGCCTACCATGTGGTGAAGCCAGACTTTGAATCCAAGCACTTTCACTTCAAAGCCCTTGCTCTCAATTGTTCTGCAGAGTGGAGCATGCATGTGTGGGCTGGAACTGAATTGTTCAGGACCTTACAGGACATAAGAGGTCACCGTTCTCTTTCTCAACATCTTCTTAACCCCCTCCCCTCTTTCCCTTGAGTCTCTCCTCTAAATAAGTGACTAATGAACAGATATTTAAAGAATATTGTATTGAAGGTATGCCTTCAATTACTAGCCTCTACTAGATACTGAAGAGTCTTAAGTCTGGGTCTGTGGATACCTTGGTATGCAGAGAGGTTTCCTCCACTCAGGCTCTTCTATAATACTTGTTATAAGTTATTAATTTAGTAAACCTTTTCTAAGCATCTAATATGCTACAATGCTGTGCTAGGTGCTGGGATGTAAAAAAAAAAAAAAAAAAAAAGGCACCTTTTTCTAGTCAAACTCTCTAACCCACACCTCTCCTCTGAGCCATCTGCCCACATGAACTCACTTCTTGAAAATCTCCTAGGGACCTCAACCTCAACACATTCCAAATGAAATAATGGGCCCCTCTTCTTGCCTCCCCTTTGCTCAGCAATTCCTCTCCTGCCTAGGCAGCACCAGCTACCCACATGTGCAAGCCAGAATGGCACCCAATACATCATCAAATCTTATCCAGTCTATCTACCAAATATCTACTACTCTCCACCTGGACTGCTACCACCTTGGTCCCAGCTACTCCTATCTCTTGCCTGGGCAACAATAGCCTGCTGAAGGTATTCCTACATCCATTCAGTTGCCACAATACTTCAAGAGAGATCTTATCATTCTCCTACCTAAAACCCTTCAGTGGCATTCCTTTATACTTGAAACAAAATAAAATCCTTGGCTCCGAGGCCATTCATGGTCAAGTCCCCACTTAACTCACCTCCTCGTCTCTCACCATTCTCACCTCCATATGTGGGTATGAAGATGAGAAGTATATGGATATCTATATGCCAAGCTGAAGAGGACTTGATGCACTTGCCGATGACGATAAAAAACCACATTCTTCACTATGGATTACACCTCAACATGAAGAAAACAAAAATCCTCACAACTGGACCAATAAGCAACATCAGAATAAATGGAGAAAAGATTGACATTGTCAAGGATTTTATTTTACTTGGATCCACAATCAATGCCCATGCAAGCAGCAGTCAAGAAATCAAGTGATGCATTGCATTGGGCACATCTGTTGCAAAAGACCTCTTTACAGTGTTAAAAAGCAAAGATGTTACTTTGAGGACTAAGGTGCACCTGCCCCAAGCCATGGTATTTTCAGTTGTTTCATATGCATGCAAAAGCTGGGCAATAAATAAGGAAGACTGAAGAAGAATTGATGCCTTTGAATTATGGTGTTGGTGAAGAATATTGAACATACATACCATGGACTGCCAGAAGAACGAACCTATCTGTCTTGGAAGAAGTACAGCCAGAATGTTCCTTAGAAGCGAGGATCGTGAGACTTCGTATAAGGTACTTTGGACATGTTATCAGGAGAGACCACTCCCTGGAGAAGGACATCATGCTTGGTAAAGTAGAGGGTCAGCAAAAAAGAGGAAGACCCTCAGCGAGATGAATTGACACAGTGGCTGCAACAATGGACTCAAGCACAGCAATGATTGTGAAGATAACACAGGGCAGTGTTTTGTTCTGTTGTAAAGTGACGCCACAGGACCTAACAACAATAGCAACATATGCCAAGCTGTTAACATTGGTCACCTTGGGATGTGAGGCTACGGGTGGAAAAGGAGACTTGTGGAGAAAGATTTTCTTTGTATATTTTTGAATTGTTTCACTGGTTGTTATGAACATGAATTAGCCATTAGTTAAAGTATGAAAGTCTTAGTTATATGGAAAACTCTACTGTAGTGATATTTACTCTTTCCCAATGGTATCCCAGAAAACCAGGTCAAACAAAACAGGAAGTAAGGAGGTGGCCTGAGCACTCACACCAGTGTTGGAATAAGAGCTTTCAACCAAAGGTAAATGAAAATAGTAACCCTATTAATTTAGCCCCAACATCCTGAAGTGCCACGAGAGAATTCACCACTGCAGCTGTTACCGCTGATTTATGGAATCTCATCTAGACCATTTTCAGCCACTCAAACAAACAAACAAACAAACAAACAAACAAAAAACTTGGTCCTTCTGAATACACGCACAGCTGATGGATTCCTCTGTTTTAACTTAGCCACAAACGAAACCACACTGAATGTGAATAATTGCTTCAGATAAAATGACAGAACCTATAATTTATAGGGAGCTACCCAGGAGTTTAGGATTGAGGTCAAACCAATGGCCCATCAAGTGTAATATTATGCCTGGCTCTGCCCAGTGGTCAGTACTTTGGAATTCAGCCAGGCAGTTCTGTGAAGTTCACCACAAAGGACAAAGAACAGAATTCTCCTCCCAAACCAGAAAGTGTTAACAGTATGGTGTCACTTCGTATGACCTAGTTAAAAACTGATTATCAACATGTCTATTCACGAAGTCTGT
Organism: Trichechus manatus latirostris; assembly: GCF_000243295.1. Lineage (NCBI taxonomy): Eukaryota > Metazoa > Chordata > Mammalia > Sirenia > Trichechidae > Trichechus > Trichechus manatus. Next base: position 15,332,865 of record NW_004443984.1, read on the forward strand.
CTGACTCACCCATCTTCACTGCACATTATCTTTTATAGATCTTAGATGTACAGGCTATCAAAGTGGTCAGCTCCTCTGTAAAACAACACAGAGAAAAAAGGAAGACTTTCTGAGAGAGCTTCTACATGAGAAACATACTGTGGCAGAATAGTCTACTACGTTTCTAAATTTCCATCATGAAGGTTCACTTTCCAGCTTCAATTTATTTTCCTGGCATTTATACCAGGCACTGGGATTTTAACCACAAGCCATGGTTAGTGGGGACTTACCATAGCATATATTACACTAAAAATAGTTTCATTTGTGACCTACCTGGTGTATCTTAACTGGATATTGGTGGAGAGGAATAGCAAGGTGAGAGATCTCAAACTTTTACCCATTAAGTTGGAATCAAACATATCTGAAATGGGGAGAAGTCTTCATTTCCTTAAAGTTATTTTTGATTTATTTTCAAATGGATATGTAATTCCTGGCATATTAAGGTCTTGGAACACGATGGCTAAGAAACTGTACTCTGAAGGCATATTTGGATTCATTCAAGTAGGTGGGGTCGAAAAATATCTGAGGAGAATTTAATATGGTCTTAGTAAAGAGTGAAATGTGAGAATTGGTATTTATTTGAATGTAGTGATCCATAAAAGGGAGATGTCATTTAATATCCCCCAAGCTGCTCATTAGATGGTGATTCTGCCTTTACTTACAGTAGACTTGATCTCTCTCACAATTTTTCTTTCTCCTTTCCTAGAATCAACATTGGCAAGCTCTTCTGGATGTGTGGTGGATTGTTTGAGAGTTGGCTCCAATTCTTCACCCCTCCCTGGATCTACAACTTTTACTAGGTAACTTTGCACTACCTCTCCATGGTAGGCGGTGCATTCTGTCCCATCCTTTGACTTAACCAACAATGTGATTTGCTTCGGCCAATGGGACGATAGCCAATGTGAGACAAGCAGAAACTTAACAAAGCATTCTGAATTTCCACTCACTCTTTTGCTGGAGAAACATGCCCGGGCTAGCCTGCTGGAGCGTGAGAGATGTGGAGCATAGCAAAGTCAACCCAGCTGGCCTAGCTGAGCCCCGGACACGTGAGAGAGCCCTGCCAAGATCGCAAAGCCACCTCGCCTTCCAGCAGCTAACCACCGACATGAGTGAGCCCTGCTGAACACAGCCTCAGATCAGAGCTAGCCTGCCAACCCAGAGACTCATGAGCAAAAATAAATGTCCATTGTATGCTACTGAGATTACTGTTTGTTATGCAGCATTCTTGGGGCAATAGATAACTGATCCAAAAGACCAAACCAGTCCCTGTTGAGTCAATTCCGACTCATGGTGACCCCATGTGTTGCAGAGTAGAACTGCGCTCCATAGGGTTTTCAAAGCTGTGACCTTTCAAAAGTAGATTGCCAGACCTTTCTTCTGTGGGGCTTCTGCGTGGGTTCAAACCACCAACCTTTTGGTTAGTAATCGAGCCCTTAACGATTTGTGCCACCCAGGACACCTAGATAAGTGATACAGGACATAATTTACTTTTTTCTTATATTTCTTCAAGCAAGAAACATGAACAAGAACTGTATCCCTTAAACAGGTTTTCCTTCTGTCCCTTCTTCGATTCATTAATGTCTTATGTCAGTGACTGTTCCCTGTTGCTGTGAGTGGCTGACTTTGGGTTGTGGCAGCCCTTTTGCTCCTCTCTGAAATACAAGTGAGAGATATCCACCTGGATGCCTGGAAGGGAAGGGCCCTACCCTCTAGCTTTGCATTTGAATAAGAGCTTGGCTGCTAACTGAAAGGTCAGTGATTCAAATCCACCAGCCGCTCCATGGAAGAAAGATATGGCAGCCTGCTTCCGTAAAGAGGTACAGCCTTGGAAACCCTATGGGGCAGTACTACTCTCCGATAGGGTCATTAAGAGTCGGAATGGACTCCACAGCGATGAGTTGATTTTTGTTAATATTCTGATTTGACTCTTCCTTGCTGGAAAACGTCATGGAATTTGGATGGGTTTTATTATTCCAAGAGAAATCAGTTTTGAGATCCTGAGGGATTGTACTAGCTGTAGAGTAAATTTGGATGGGGGCAAAATCAGAAGAAAAATAGCAAATGTTTCTGGTGTGCTTTGGTGTGCTAGATGGGAAAGCTTAGAAAAGCTCTTGCACATGTTCATTTCAACCCTAAGACAATGCTATTAGGGAGGAATTATTATTAGTCCCATTTTACAGATGAGAAAACAAAGGTTACATAACTTGCCAAAGGACATTTTCCTAGCTAATAAGTGGTAAAGCTGAGATACAAATCCAGGCAGTTGGGCTCCAGAGCCCATGACTTTAACCATAAGATTATATTAGCTTCCACTGACTTGGAGCACATGGGGACCATGTGCTTGGTGCACATGAAAACCCTACTCCTCTGCCCCCCTTAGCAGGCCAGTGAGATCCCCACTGCATGGTGGCTGGGAGAGAGCATTCTCCTGACTCCACCTCTTAACCATTGGGATTTATCTACTCCTTATACACTTATCAGCTGGTTTGAAAAAATGAAAAGAAAACTTATGCTTAGGGAAAAAAAAGATCGAAGATACATACTCAATGGAAAGGCAACCAAACAAGGCTTAAATTCAGTGTACATTTATATCTTCCAAAGGAGCCCTGGTGGCGCAATGGTTAAGCACTGGGCTGCTAACCGGAAGGTTGGCAGTTAGAACCCATCAGGCGCTCGTAGGAGAAAAGACCTGGCGATCTTCTCTTATAAAGATGACAGCCTCGGAAACCCTATGGGGAAGTTCTACTCTGTCCTATAGGGTTCCTATGAGTCAGAATCGACTCGACAACACCCAACAACATATATTCTAGAATAGTTAGTCAATGTGAAAACCTTCTAGAACTCCCACGATCCCTTGCAGCCTGTGTGACTTCTCCACCTAGTATGCCTTATGCTATTGTCCTTATGACGACAACACATTGCCACTGTGTGTTGAGGTTCCTGTTTCCTTGGCTGGAGTGTAACAGAACTGATGACAGAGACTTTGCCTCTGTGAGCAGACTGGCAGCCTGCGCCAGGGGCTCAGTAAACGTGTGTTGTTGTCGGCTGTAGTTACCTGCCTGTGGTGCAGAGCCCTGCCTGCAGTCCTAGCTCCTTTTCAGATCACAAATGGCTGGCTCAGTTTCTGCCCTTGACACAGGGCGAATACTGCCTGTGCACAGGGAGGAGCAGAGGCTGACACCTCTGTGACACTTCAAGCTTGGCTGCTTTGATATACTCATCTTGACTTGCCTGTCCCCATTCTTGTGCGACTACTGAGCACTGGTCACATAGATGCTCCCAGGCGTGTCAGGCATTTGTATCTCCTCTTATCTATGTTTAACTTAGTGACTCAGGGCTTTAGGTCTTCAACAAATGTTTGTTGGATTGAGTTCGCTGTCAGGGCTGTCACCTTCCTGATAGACACTTGGAAACATGGCTTATGTGTCCCTAAACAAACTTCAGCAGATGATCCAGACTACCAGTAGTCCCCCCTTATCCTTGTTTTGCTTCCTGTGGTTTCAGTTACCTGTGGTCAATCTCTGTTTGAAAACGTAAATGAGTATGTAGCATGATGAAATCTCATGCTGCCCCGCTCCATCATTCATATAGCTTTTATTACAGTATACTGTTATAATTGTTCTAGTTTATTGTTGGTTATTGTCGTTAATCTCTTACGGTGCCTAATTTATAAAGTAAACTTTATCATATATGTGTATGTACAGGACAAATCATAGTATATATAGGGTTCAGTACTATCTGTGGTTTCAGGCATCCGTGGAGGTTTTGGAACGTATCCGCTGTGGATGGGGCAGGGGGTACTGTATTTGGACTGGCAACTAGTGAGTTATCAGATTGAGAAGCCGTCCGTAATGTAGGCTCTGCATTCCCTTTTAGATGCAGATCTTTCTAACTACAAATATTTGCTTTCTGTTAAATAAGTCTGTCCTGGGTGGTTAAGCACATGGCTACTAACCTAAAGGTTGATGATTCAAGTCCATCTACAGGTGCCTTGGAAGAAAGTCCTGGCGATCTGCTTCTGAAATATCATAATCATGAAATCTCAATGGAGCACCATTCTACTCTGATACACATGGGGTTGCCATGAGTTGAATTGACTTGATGGCAACTGGTTTGGTTTTGGTTTTTTGAATAAGTCTAAAATAAAACCTCAGGGTATGAATGGATCCATCCAGCCCTCCATTCAGCATTGCCTCTGATGTTCCAGGTCCTTCTTGGGTGTTAGGGAAATCAAGATAAAGAGGACCCTGACCCAGCCCTCAGTGAGTTTATCATCCAAGGTATTGGGAAAGGGGAAGTGCCTAAACTGACAGTAATTATAAAAAAATATGGTAACCTGTAAACCTGTTGAGTTGATTCCAACTCATAGCGACTCTATAGGACAGAATAGAACAGCCTCATAGAATTTCCAAGGAGCAGCTGGTGAATTTGAACTGCCGACCTTTTGGTTAGCAGCCGAGCTCTTAACCACTGTGCCACCAGGGCTCCAAAAATGTGGTAGGGACAATGACAGAAATACGGGCAGAGTATCTAACTTTTCCTGGGATTATCAGGAAAGGAATCTTGAAGTCTGGAAAAGGGATATGTCATGGTTTGAATTATGTCCCCCAAAAAATGTGAGTATCAATTGGCTAGGCCATGATTCCTGGTACTGTGTGATTTTCCTGTATGTTATAAACCTGCCTCTCTGATGTTAATGAGGGAGGATGGGTGGCAGTTGTGTTAGCAAGGCAGGACCTGATCTACAAGACTGGATTGTGTACTGAGGCAATCTCCTGAGATATAAAAGACAGAAGTGAGCGGTGAGACTGGGGGACCTCATACCATCAAGAAAGCAGTGCTGGGAGCAGAGCACATCCTTTGGACTGGGGTCCCTGCACAGAGAAGCTGCTAGTCTGGGGGAACACTGATGAGAAGGTCGAGAGAGAGAAAGCCTGCCCCTGAAGCTGACGCCCTGAGTTTGGACTTTTAGCCTACTTTACTGTAAGGAAATAAATTTCTCTTTGTTAAAGCCATCCACTTGTGGTATTTCTGTTGTAGCAGCACTAGATGACTAAGACAGGATACAAACGGGAAGGGAGTTCCAGGTAGAGAGAACAGCATAGGCCAAGTCATGGAGGTAAGAAACTTGCAAGATACACAGAGCACCTTGAGTTGCTAGCGCAGGGAGTGGTAGCAAATGAGGTGCAGCAGAGCCTGGGTCTGATCACAGACGGTCTCACGAGCTCCATTAAGAAAGCAAGGCATTTCCCTATAGGCTATGGGGAGCCATCAGGGAGTCTTAGCCATTTGGGAGCAGAGGCGCACATGCATTTTAGAGTTCACTCTGTCACAGACCCCTCTGGTGCCTTGTGTCACATCCTCAGCCCACCTCTGAGCTTGGCCACAGCTGCAGGGGACAGTTTCACAGAAGCTCAGACTCGTCTCTGGACTCTGTGTCCTTTTAACTTTCTGTTGCAGGGCCTTTTCCAACCCCACAGTACCCACTTGGCCTGCACACAAGCACAGACTGGAAGCGTGGGGCAGTTAATGTTGCCAGGGGCAACCCTTAACCAACGGGGAGGGAAGATGTAAGCTGGTGGATAAACACTCCAAATTCTCATCCTGCAGATGGACAACAGCTGGAGGTATTGTGGATGCTTCCCAGGTTGTCCCAGTGGTGTTAAGACCCTGTTGCCCACAGTGAACTTGATAATATACCCTTTTGTTGACTGGCTTTTCTTTCTTCTCTGCTTCTTCGCTCACATTTTCTAGGATCACCTCCCAGTAAACCACCTGCATCCAAGCTCCTGTCTCAGGCTCTGAGCTCAGGGGATCCCAAATCAGGACACGCTCAGACCATGGTAGAGGCTAGATGTTGCTGAGACTGGACAAGAGGCAGGGAGACGAGCTGGCAGGCTGGGGTACCAGTCTGTGTGAGACATGTTGGAAGTCAGAGGTAGGGTAGTAGCTGTGGAGTGTGAGGTGGAGACAGAGCCTCAAGACACATGGGAAGTAAAACAGGAAAGATGTCCTGATACATTCGATGAGGATGGGTGGTGAGAAGAGAGTGGGGCCAAGGATAGCTCCCATGAATTTGTCTTGGGAAGGAAAAGTGAGGAAGAGGGAAAATATTAAGGGAAAGGATGGTCACTTAAGTTTTGCACATGTTGAGTTTGAGGCATTTGTAGGAACAGGCCATCTTGTGGAGATGTAAATATAATGACCTTTAATTTTTTTTCATTTGTCCAATTGGCCCTAGAGTGCCTGAAACTGCTGTCTATCCTTCCATCCTTCTGTTCTTTCATCCATCCATCCATCCAACCATCCATCCATCCATCCATCCATCCATCCACCCACCCTTCCTTTCTTCCAGATTCGTGACATTTGTGTTGAAACATGAATGACGAGAAGGAAGCAGCCAGGGACAGGTCTATAGATAAAGCATTCCAGGCAGGAACAGGAGGTGCAAAGACTCTGGGGTAGGAACAAGCTTGGTACAGTTGAGGAACAAAAAGAATGCCACAGTGGCTAGAGGGTAATGAACAAGGAAGAGAGTGGAAGGAAGAAGGCAGGAGCTAGATCATGTAGGGTTTGGCAAAGCATTTGGAACCTCATTGCCAGCTGGACACTATATATTCACACATTCCTATCAGTCCTCCATCCACAGGGGCACGACGTGGTTTTAGGTAAGAGACAGATTTAGAAGTTGGATGAGGATGGCTGAATCCAAGAGCTAAGTCATAATCTTAAGGAGCTTTTAATCACATTGAATGCATAATATCTTGGGTTGCATTCATTGTAACATGAACTGTTACAATTTATAAGAAATGGTTATTATCAATAATTATAACTATATTAAAACAAGTAATTACTAATACAAGTTTGGGGAAGCTCTAGACTATATACTGCTTATTCCCTGTTGTCTGTCCTTGATAGCAATTCCATGATGCCACTGAGCACTGGGTGGGGAAAACATGTTTAATTTAATAAAGGTCGCCCTAACATCTCTCCTGTTCTGTGACATGCCATTTACTGAATCATCCATTATTGCCCAAAGAACAAAGACAAGCTTCACTAAGCAAAAGGATGATAAAGTTCACTTGAAAATTGGGGAAGAAATTGCAAAACTATTTGAGGCCAAGGGCATCCTCATCCACAGAAATCAATAGCTGTCAGCCAATGAGGAGGGAGGAGAATGAATAAACACAGTAAACAATGCTAAGAAATGACCCAGTACCACACACCCAATCAAGGAGCCGTCTAGGAGCATGGTTAGAGCCCCAGCTCTGGAATCACATGGGTGTGAGTATGAATTTCTGCTTTACCACTTGGGCATATCACTTAACCTGTGAAAGCCTCAGTTGATTCATCTGCACAATGGGAAGGGTAATCATACCTGCCTTTAGGTTGCTGGGAATCCCAAATGAGAGAGGGAATATAAAGCTCTGCATGTGTGTGCATAGTAAGTACTCAAACAATTATAGCATCTTCATCACTGTCCCAATCCTTCCCGTCCTCCTTTACCTCTTCTTTCTCCTTTAATCAATGTTTGTCAACGTAACATAAAAGATAGGATGGTGCAGTGAGGAACCTTCCAAAGCCTTACTTTCTCAGACTATCTGAGAAGAGGAGAATGAAAAAAAAAAAAAAAAACTCACAGAATTATTTAGTATAAAAAAGATTCCCATTGGGCTTTCCTTTGTCTCACATCATTGACAATGAAATGAGCTTCTTCCAGTTTATTGTCAAACTGAGAACAAGTTTAATTATTCACACAGGGTCACAAGAGCCACCCCCCCCTGCTTTATTAAAAAACCATCAAAGGGAATCCAGGATTGTGCAAAAAAATTTGAAATACTGAATAGTTAATAACACTTCCTAGGCTACACCATCTCTCCCGTTCATTAAAAAAAAAAATCTGTAAACATTTGATATGGTTTTGTTTGTACTGGGTTTTGGTGCAGTCTTAGTGTCTGAATGGTATGGAACTAAGCGATGGTGTGAGTGAGAAAAAGACAGCTTGAAATGTTACAAATTGGTACACAAAATACTGACGGTGAGTAACAATAACTACTGTGTTCTGAGCACTGGTATAATGGGTCGATAGACATTATCTCTTTTATTCCTCACATCATTTTATAATGGATGGGTGACTCCAATGGGTAAGCGCTCAGCTACTAGCCTAAAGTTCGGCAGTTCAAACCTACCCGGAGATGCCTTGGAAGACAGGTCTGGAGATCTGCTTCCAAAAGGTCACAGCCTTGAAAACCCTATGGAGCAGTTCTCTTACGCACATACGGGGTCGCTATGAGTTGGAATCAACTTGAAGACAACTAACAACAACATATTACTGTCCCCTTTTTGAGAAAAAGAAAGCAAGGCCTCCTAGAGTTGAGCTACTTCTTCAAGGTTGCTCTGCTAGTTAGGGTATCAGCTATAAGATTTCAAAGGATATTGGTTTAATGCTCTACTTTCTCATCCATACGCACCCATCCATCCTTCCATCCATCCATCCATCCATCCACTCTCTGTCTTCCATTTATTCATTTATCATTCCACCATACATCCACCATCCTTCCACCGTCAAACCACCCATTATCACCCACCATCCATCCACCATCTATCTATCCACCATCTGTCTGCTACCCATCCATCCATGAATATTTTCATCCACCCTTTTACCTACCTGTCCACACATTTTTCCATTCCTTCCATTAATTAAGTAAGCAATTTCTATTGGGAATACTTCACAATTATAGCTTAAATACGAGTCATTCTCTCTCCATTGCCAATGCTATAACCCTAGACCAACCTTCCATTATCTCTTGCCTGGATGACTGCAATGACTCCTAACCGGCCTTCGTATTTCCGTGCTTTCTTTCATACCATCCATTCTCATTGCAGACACCAAAGTGATCTTCTCAAGGGGTACACAAGATTATATTACTCCCCTGATTAAAACCTTCCAATGTATTACCATTGTACTTACAATAAAACTCAAACAAGACTCAGCCTGCTCTGTCCCTGACTGCCTCTCTCCCTACTTGTCCTCTGGCTCATGCCATTCCAGCCAGCGGGTCAACTGGCTCTTCCTCAGTCAAGCCAAGGCTGTTCTTGCCTTAGGGATTTTCCAGTGCTACTTTACTCTGAATGTTCTTCCCTGGGTGGCTCCTTCCATTTCATTATATAGAACCCAGTTCACGTCACCTTCTCAGAGAAGCTTTTCCTAATCACTTCAACTAAAGTAGAACCACCCTAGTCAGCTTTCCCAGTCAGTCTTCAGTCCATTGCCCCACTTGATTTTGACATTTACTCCTATCTATCCTAAATTACATCCCTTGGTTGTTTACCTGTTTATTTACTGGTCCCTCTTCCTTTAACTTCCTAAATACACACACACTACAGGGCAGGAGACTTGAGCTAACAAAAGCATGACTCGATTCATAAATGCTTATTCCTGCCCACCACATTTCAGATCTTGCTCTTAGTGCTTGAATACAGTAAAGAATAAAACAAACCTTGTCCAAGTTAAGAGGATGTGAATTTAGTTAGATTGCCTGATCAGAGAAGGTATCTCTGCAGAGGTGACATTTTAACTGAAAAAGAGAAAGAAGAGAAGGAGTCAGCTTCTCAAGGAACCAGAGTGTTCTGTGCAGAGAGAATAGCACATGCAAAGGCCCTGAGGTGGGCACAGACCAGGTGTGTTAAAGGAACTGAAATGAGGTCAGTGTGGCTGGTGTGCAGTGAGCAAGAGGAGAATGATACAGAATGAAATTAGAGGTGGTTGAGGCTTCTGTGATGATGCATGTTTTTAAGATAAGGCTGCCAGATTTAGCAAATAAAAGTATAGGACACCCAGTTACATTTGAATTACAGATAAATAACAAATTGAAAAAGTCAATAACTGGCATCTTGTATTTTGTCTGGCAACTCTGTTTTAAGACAGCATCCCAAACCTGATCAAAGTGTGCCTGTTCCATAATCCTGAACCATGTTGCTGTTCCCTGATCACAGGATCAGAGAAGAAATATGAACTGGCAGTTAATTGAATTATCACTCATTCACATCTACTTGGGTCAAAAAGACACAAGGAAATTGAAAAGTGTATTTATCTCTGGCACACAATATATGATGATTATTCCAGGCGATTTACTCTCATAATTGTGTTCAAACAGAGAGGCTATATGCTTCCCTTAAGGGAGGCACTGTACCTAATTGATTTTGTATCTCTTCTACAGCACCCAGCACAGTACCTTGCACATATATAGATGCTTAGTAAATGAGAACTAATTCAATGAGAATAAGGGAAAGTCAGTTTAGGATTGTGTTGATTGCCATAGAGTTGGCTCCAAATCATGGTGACCTTATGTATAACAAAATGAAACATTGTCCAGTCCTGTGTCATCTGCATGATCATTGGTATGTAGCACACACTTGGGTACACAGTAGGTGTACTCTATTCTGGACAGTCTATTCTCAACACCCTAGTTGGGTCATGTCACTCTTCTCAAAATCCTCCAATGGCTTCGTCATCTCGCCCAGCTCAAAAGCCAAACTTCCTACAATGTTCTATTAGGCCTTAAAGGTAATGTAGCTTCAGATAAAATTATACACACAGGATAGTGTTTTATCTGGCTTTTACTGTATTGCATAATATGTCAAGATATGTAATTTGATCTTCCTTTATACCTGAATCTGGAGTCCCTGGGTGGTGCAAGCGATTAATGTGCTTGGCTGCTAACCAAAAGGTTGGAGGTTTGAGTCCACCCAGAAGCATCTCAGAAGAAAGGCCTGGAGACCTACTTCCAAAAAATTAGCCATTGAAAACCCTATGGAGCACAATTTTACTCTGACACACATGGGGTCGCCATGAGTCAGAATCGACTATGTGGTAACTGGTTTTTATACCTGTATCTGTGTTACTTGCTCTACTATTTTTACACATAAAAATTTAAAATACTTTAAAAGTTATAATTATAGAAGCAAATACCCAATCAAGAACTATATCCAGCCATATTAGTTATCTATTACTGCATAACAAATTACTTCAAAGCCTAGAGTCTTGAGACAACAAACATTATTTCACATTTTCTGTGGGTCAGAAATTCAGGAGTGGCTTAGCAGGGTACTTCTGGCTCAGGATCTCTCATGAGGCTACAGTCACAATGTTGGCTGGGGTTGCAGTCATCTAAAGGCTAGACCAAGTTTGGAGGCTCCACTTCCAAGATGGCCCACTCACATGATTGTTGGCAGGAGGCCTCAGTTCCTCCCACATGAACCTTTCTATAGGACTGCTTAAATGTCCTTACAACATGGCAGCTGGCTTTCCACAGGGAAAATGATCCAAGAGAGCAAGACAGAAACCACAATGTCTTTTATGACCTTAGATGTCAAACTCTATCATCTATGCAACCTTTTGTTGGCTACACAAGTCAGCCCTAGAACTACACAAGGATGTAAATATCAGCAGATGCGGGGGAGGTGGTCATTGGGCCATCTTGGAGGCTAGCATTATCAATATAGGAGAGGATGGTGGTGCAACATGGCAAGTTGCCCACCTATATAGGCTCACCAAGAAGAAAAACATTCTCCTTCATCTCAATCTAGGGTTAAAATCCACCATTTAACGATGTGGACTGTCAACTACAGTGGGTAGTTTTCTGGGAGAGAATGTTGGACTGGATATAGGTTGGTTTATTTAGATAGAGGAGCCATATTAGCCAACACTTTGAAGCCATATACTAAGATGAGGGAGAATGTTTTTCTTCTTGGTGAGCCTATATAGGTGGGCAACTTGCCATGCTGGCGTGCCATTGCTTTCTGCTTGGATGTATGCAAAATGACTGGTTCTTTCTTCCTTTTGTCTTTCTTCTTGTGCTCTGGCCATACCCTTTCCTACCTTTCCCAACATTTGCTCCAATCCTCAGGTGCTAAGTATTTACAGAGGGGCTCATGAACACTGCTCTTCTGAAGAGGCTGCTTTGTGTTTCATCAGTCTAGTTGACATAATATTCTACCTTTATCTATATTTCCTGTTTTTCATAACAGGACTTTGAAACTGGGCTATCTGTCTTAACTCGGCCCTCATTCTTATTCCATCCATTGTGGCTTGCTGGACTTTTCATGAGCACATTGTTCATGAAATATGTAAGCATGCGGCCTGAAAAAGAGCCTGTTCCTATAAAATGGTCAGCAACAATAGCTTTGCTGTTCAAATATTATCACCACCCAGACTCACTTATCCCCTCCAAATAGTGCTCGCTGTATCAACGCAACACCATTCATTTCGCTTCCCAATCATGACACCATTTCTTGGTGTTTTACAAAACAAGACATTATTCAAAGCCAAAAACCAACCCAGAATCTCGATAAGGAAGAGCTAACCCAGCCAAGAGCAGAGAAAACAGTCACTTAATCCTGACTGTTAGTCCCAAATCTTCCAGGGAGATTTGTAGTATAAGGCTCTGAGATTTTGTCAAGCAACCAATCATTAATGCTAACAGGAAACTGATATCATGCCCCTTTTCCAGAAAACTCCGGTGTCCACTAGCACATGTTCAGGGGGAAACATGTTCACCATTTACCTTCCTGCTGATGAAACTAGAAACTATTATTGCCATCCTAGAACCTGGAATTTTTTTTTTTTTTAACTTGTTAATGCTGCTAGGATGGCAAAATAATGCCTCTAGCAACACGGTATATTTGCTGTTGCCATCTTCACTGATAAATTGCCCAATTTTCTTAGCAAATTCAGCAACAATAACAGTTTTCTGCTAGCAAAATAACCTTTTATTTCATAAAAAAAAAAAAAAAACAGATGGAATGGAAACGAGTAAAAGAGGTTTCATGTCTCCTGCAAAGCCAAGTTCCTAATTCTCAGTTTTCACTAGCCGTGGGTGGGGACTGGTTTTTCATTCCTGATAAATAGAACTGCTACATTTTACACTCAGTCTCTTGCTGACCTTGGACTGCTAGCCAAAATAATTTTGATAGAAAGGTTCTTATTGGAACACTTGATTACTTCATGGAGAATGTACTGGATGCTTGTGGGGTTTTTTTTTTTTTTAATTTTTAATTTTGTTTTTGCCTAATATCCCTTTGAATCTAATAGTATCACCCCACTTTTTACGGCTGAGATTCTGGATAATTGTGTTCAGAAGACGCATTATGGGAGTTGCTGCCTGAATCCATCAAAAATGAGAGAAGCATTTTCAAAGAAAGATCTGGATGAGGGGAGCTATCTGATTTCAACATTGGTTATTAACCTCCGCCAAAGAGGAGGTGAGGGAATTAAAAGGGAAAGGAAACAAAACTGTGGCAATCCCAGCTTTCATCATGATCTATTCTTGATAGCAAGGTGAAGCCAAAGACTGAAAATTTGATGTGATCTGAACCGGGACCAAGGGGCAAATAAAAGCAAGAATCACGAGTTGTAGCCATGAGGAGGCCATATTGCAAACCACTGGCAATGCCTACCCGCAGAGATGCCTGAGCAGGCAAAGCACCAATGTACAAGCTACATAGACCACCAACAATCCAACTCTGATGGGGAAATATTTTTCCAGTAAATCGAAAGCCAAGAAATCCTGACATTGCGCTTTGCTGGCACTCAATCGTCAATCACTCTGATTTAGTTTTAATCCTAATGTTCAAGCCCAGATTTGTGGTGAAGCCAACTCCACCCTGGGCATGTCCGTGGCTTTGTCCCAGATCTCACTTGAATGTGGACATGTAGGAAGACACGTAGCTATCGCACGATGCACAATATAACAGGCAGTGCAGTGCAGGGAAAGAATCCCAGGCCCTGGGGCTGTGTCGATGTGGGTGAGAATCTAGTCTCTACCACTTGCCAAATGGTTACCTTGCCCAAGTTATTTATCACTCTCTTCCTCAGTTTCCTTACCTTCAAAAGGCTGAGAATTCCAGCTATTCACAGAGTTTCATGTGGCTTGAGTAAGATTGTGTATATATAAAGGGGCCTGGTATAAGGTGGGCACTTTATAACGTGAGATTCTACCTTTGCTCTTCCCAATCCCTCCAAACTCTACTCAGGTACATTCTATGTAACAAGGAGCAAAATAGATTTTAAAAGTTAGTGCAGAAACTCTTTTGGATTACTAAAACATGAACATAAAGACATAAGTCTGAACCTTTGTAATTCATTTAGCTATGCTTCTGTACACAGTCAGAGAATGTCCCTCCAAACCAAGTCTACCATTTCCCTAATATGCGTGTGGCAGGCACTTGTTTAGTGGCCAGCCAAGTATCCACTCCCCTTTCTTATGGTTAAAACAGCCTGACTTTCATTTGTAGGAGTGCCCCTCATCTATTCTCAAGCCATGTTGCTCAGGGAAAGGTGAACCAAACTGCCCCTGTATCTAGGTAAGGGCATGTGACTCATGCCTGATCACAACTGACTCAAGTGTGTGGACATATGACCCAAGCAAGCCAATGAAATTCAAAACAGGAAGTTGGCTGGTACAGTAGCAACGCCTTTCTTGGGGTTGCTAAGCCTGAAGGCTCTGGAGGGAGTCACCAGGAAAGACTGAGCCACCTGAGAGTGAAGCTAACACAAAAGAAAGCTTAAGTGAGCAAGACTGAGTCCTGATGACATCATTTGAACTACTGGATCCAAGTAGAGTTGATGCAAGTCTACTCTTGGATGTTTGGATACGTGAGCCAAGTATTTTCCCACCATCCTTTTACTTTCAACTTATTTGTGTCTTTGAATCTAAAGTGTATCTCTTATAGACAGCATATAGTTGGACCATGTTTCCTTTTTTTAATCCATTCTGCTAATCTCTGCCTTTTGATTGGAGTATTTAATCCATTTAGATTTAATGTAATTACTGATAAGGTAGGATTACATCTGTGTTTTTTTTCTGTTTGTTTCTGTATGCCTTCTATCTTTTTTGTTCTTCCAGTCCTTCATTGCTGACTTCTTTCGTGTTAAATGGATTTTTTTGTGTGTTCCGTTTTAATTTCCTTGTCATTTCTTTACTATATTTTAAAAGTTATTTTCTTAGTGGTTGCCCTGGGGATTGCAATTAACATCTTAATGTAAAACAATCTAATTTAGATTAAAGCTAACTTAATTTTAATAGTATACAGAAACTTTGCTCCAATATAGCTCCATTCCCTTCCCCCTCCTTTGTGTTATTATTGCCCTACAAATTGCATCGTTATGCATTATGAACCTATCAACTCAGTTTTATAATTATTGCATTATGTGGTTGTTTTTTAAATTAGAAGAAAAGAGTTACAAAAAATGCATTTATACGATTTTTTATATTTACCTTTTATGTTACCTTCACCAGTATGAATCAATAATTTCTTCTTCTCTTTCTTTCTTATAAAAGCTTGAATTAAAGTTTAATTCCTTGTAACTGTAAGTGTTCTATATAATATTGTATGCCAAGGGGGACACCTAAAAGGGCACAGGCTTCAGTGTTGGGTGAGCTATGTCCTATACAAACCCGTCTCTCTGATTCTGGGGTCAGGGGCAGCATGTTTGTTCATAAAGTAGAGCAGATTATTATAAGACATTGTTTATTTGGCCTAATCAGCATCCTCTAATTCAGGAGAGGAGAATTTGAATAATAGACTTGTGATAGGTTAAAACCAAAAACCAAACCAAATCCGTTGCTGCGGAGTCAATTCCAACTCATAGTGACCCTATAAGACAGAGTAGAACAGCCTCATAGAGTTTCCAAGGAGTGGCCAGTGGATTTGAACTGCTAATCTTTTGCTTATCAGCGGAGCTCTTAATCACTGTGCCACCAGAGCTCTGTGATAGTTTAAAGATGTCACAAATTCTTTGCTACTCCTCCCATTGAGTCTAATTATCTACCCCATGACTAACTGGCCTTAGTGACTTGCTTGACCAACAGAATGTGGTGGAAGTGACGTTCTGGGATTTCTGAGGCTAGGTCTCAAGAGACCTCATAGCTTCTGCCAGGGTCTCTTAGAATACTCACTCTGGGTGCCCTGAGTCAACTTTGATTCCACCACTGTTGCTGGAGAAACCAATGCAGGAGCTCCAGGTGACAGGCCAGGTGAACCAGCCTTCCAGCCACCACTGCCAAGGCACAAGACATTTGAATGAAACCACCATGGACCCTCCAAACTAGTCAATCACTGAATAGCAGTGAGTAACCTTGGCTGACATGGTATAAAACAGAAGAAATGTCCAGCTAAGCCCTGTTGAATTCTTAACCCACAAAATCATGAGAAATAATAAATAATTGTTGTTTTAAGCCGGTGTATGTTGGGGCAGTTTGTAATATATCAATAGACTATGCAACAAGGTGATATTACCTTGTTCATCTACACCAGGCAGTAGTCCTTGAGTGGCGTAAATAGTTAAGGGCTCCACTACTAGCCAGAAGGTTGGTGGTTCGAACTCACCCACTGGCACCTTGGAAGATAGATCTGACAATCTGCTTCCAAAAGGTCTCAGCCTGCATACATGGGGTTGCCATTGAGTCAATTCTGACAACAACAACTAGACCAGGCAGAAGGGGCTTCCAGAAATCATCTAGACTATAGGGTCGCTATGGGTCAGGATCGACTCCACGGCAATGGGTAGAGGTCTCAAACTCAAGTGCCAATAAGGGCCAGGCAGGTAACGGAAATGAATGGATGACCTGGAGTGGGGGGTGGATCTATGCAAACTAGAGAGTATATGTCATGTCTAGAGTGGAAAGCAAATGGTTGCCCTGAAGGAACACAGGTCCTGTGTTGCCACACTTTTCAAGAGCAGTCAGATTTTTTATGCAAAAATCCTAATTTTTAATAGTTGAGAACTAATTTTAAAAAAATTGTAACACCATTTTTCAAGCTGAGTAACACACACCCCTGCAGGCTGTACTACCCCACCAGCTACCACCTTGTTGTCTCTGATTTGGCTCAAGACCTCACTACAGATGAGAAACAGAAGCCCAGCAGGGGATGGGTCTTTCTCAAGGGGCCACTGTGCATTGATGTCCTAAGAAAAGGTTGGAACCCAGATATTTACCTCCTGGTCTCTTGCACCCTTATACCTGGACTCTTTTACTGCTCCACACTACATGATCAAGACAGAGAACTCCCAGGAATGCAGCCGTCTTAGGCATTCTTAGGTTTAACTGAAGTGAAGACAGTATCACTTAAAGGCTTCAGCAAGTGATCAGAACTGAATTTTGCAGAATCAACAGAGCCACAGCCCACAGCTCCTGGGAGTACCCAGGTCTCCTTGGGGGTGGAGCAGAAGAGAAATTTCTGCCCCATACCAGGGCTTCACTCAGAGCAGCACAAATTCTATCAGTTTTATTTGTTCATGCTTGCTAGTAACATTTTATTTGTACCATACATTGGTGGTAAAGAAAAATATATAAACTACTGCCCTAGTTCATCAGAACTTGTTGGTGACATATTCTGTAATTTGCATTGTGAGTTTGCACCCCAAATAACTGAAGACTAGTTAACTGTGTTAACTAGGGTATGCTACTGCTGTAATCTGGAATCCCAACATTTTGGTATCTTAATATAATTAAAAATGGTTGCTTATGCAACAGTTCGGTTGGCATGTTAGTTGGGTAGCCCTTCTGGGCAGCTGTCCTCTAAGGGAGACTTGGGGTCCCAGCTCTTTCCATCTCGAGTCTCTGATGTCACCTTGGGACTTAGAATACTTCACTTCCAGCCCTGTGGTTGGGGAAGGCTCACCAACACCATGGATGGGGGGGTTACACTAGACAGTGGCTTTCTTTGGTTTGTATTTTGTAAGGGGCTAGGTCTGGACATCTGTGCACATTAGTTTTGCTCACATCCCATGGACCAGAACTAACCACGCCACTGCCAGAGGGGCTGGAAAGTGTGGTCCCACTGAGTGTCCAGAAGAGGAGGGAAGAGGGTTTGCCCCAACATGCCCTGTTCCCGTAGGCTGGCATCATGTAAGATACTTGCTGGGCTGGGCTGAGTCCTGACAGCATTCTGACCTCATAGGAAGGGGTGGAATTGCTATTTTCAAGCTTCTGCACCATTTCCAAAATTATAGAGCTGCCTGCTACATCTGCCAGAGAGACTCTTGTGCTGGGGACTGTGTCCAGATTTTCTCTTTTTGTTGAGCTTAGAAGTAATAGTAATTAATTACAGAACATTGTTTGGACATTGTCATAATATATATCAAAACTTCAGAGAGTATGATTAAGGGGAGGAACATATGCTGCTGATTTGAAGGACCATATTGCCAATAAAAATTGCTAACGTTTATTGAGTTCTTACTATATGCCAGGAGCTGTTATAGAAGCACTTTACATAAATAAACTATGCTTAATCAACATTGTTGTTGTTGTTGTTAGGTGCTGTCCAGTCAGTTCTGACTCATAGCAACCCCGTGCACAACAGAACAGAACACTGCCCGGTCCTGCACCGTCCTCACAATCATTGCTATGCTTGAGCCCATTGCAGCCACTGTGTCAATCCATCTCATTGAGGGTCTTCCTCTTTTTTGCTGACCCTCTCCTTTACCAAGCATGGTGTCCTTCTCCAGGGACTGGTCCCTCCTGACAACATGTCCAAAATATGCAAGACATAGTCTTGCCATCCTAGCTTCTAAGGAGCGTTTTTGTTGTATTTCTTCCAAGACAGATTTGTTCATTCTTTTGGCAATCCCTGGTATATTCAATATTCTTTGCCAATACCACAGTTCAAAGGCATCAATTTTTCTTCAGTCTTCCTTATTTATCGTTCAGTTTTCACATGCATCTGAGGTGATTGGAAACACCATGGCTTGGGTCAGGCGCACCTTAGTTTCAAAGTGACATCTTTACTTTTTAACACTTTAAAGAGGTCTTTTGCAGCAGATTTGCCCACTGCAATGCATCTTTTGATTTCTTGACTGCTGCTTTCATGGGTGTTGATGGTGGATCCAAGTAAAATGAAATCCTTGACAACTTCAATCTTTTCTCCTTTTGTCATGGTGTCGTTTATTGGTCCAGTTGTGAGGATTTTTGTTTTCTTTATGTTGAGGTGTAAGCCATACTGAAGGCTGTGGTTTTTGATCTTCATCAGTAAGTGCTTCAAGTCTTCTTCACTTTCAGCAAGCAAGTTTTTGTCGTCTGCATATCGTAGGTTGTTAATGAGTCTTCCTCTATTCCTCATGCCCTGTTCTTTTTCATATAGTCCAGCTTCTTGGATTATTTGCTCAGCATACAGATTGAATAGGTATGATTAAACTCTAAAACCCCGACGCACACCTTTCCTGACTTTAAACCATGCAGTATACCCTTGTTCTGTTTGAATGACTGCCTCTTGATCTATGTACAGGTTCCTCATGAGCACAATTAAATGTTCTGGAATTCTCATTCTTCGTAATGTTATCCATAATTTATTATGATCCACACAGTCGAATGTCTTTGCATAGTCGATAAAACGCAGGTAAACATCTTTCTGGTATTCTCTGCTTTCAACCAGGATGCATCTGACATCAGTCATGATATCCCTGGTTCCACATCATCTTCTGAATCTGGCTTGAATTTCTGGCACTGCAGCCACTTTTGAATGATCTTCAGCAAAATTTTTACTTGCTTGTGAAATTAATGATATTGTTCGATAATTTCTGCATTCGGTTGGATCACCTTTCTTGGGAATAGGCATAAATATGGATCTCTTCCTGTCGATTGGCCAGGTAGCTGTCCTCCAAATTTCTTGGCATAGATGAGTGAGCACTTCCAGTGCTACAACCGTTTGTTGAAACTTCTCAATTGGTATTCTGTCAATTATTGGAGCCTTGTTTTTTGCCAAGGCCTTCAGTGTAGCTTGGACTTCTTCCTTCAGTACCATTGGTTCTTGATCATATGCTACCTCCTGAAATGGTTGAATGTTGACCGATTCTTTTTGGTATAGTGACTCTGTGTATTACTTCCGTCTTCTTTTGATGCTTCCTGCATAGTTTAATATTTTCTCCGTAGAATCCTTCAGTACTGCAACTTGAGGCTTGAATTTTTCCTTCAGTTCTTTCAGCTTGAGGAATGGTGAGTGTATCCTTCCCTTTTGGTTTTCTATCTCTAGTCTTTGCACATGTCATCATAATACTTTACTTTGTCTTCTCAAGTCACCCTTTGAAATCTTCTGTTCAGCTCTTTGACATCATCATTTTTTCCTTTTGCTTTAGCTACTCAACATTTAAGAGCAAGGTTCAGAGTCCCTTCTGACATCCATTTTGGTCTTTTGTTTCTCTCCTATCTTTTTAATGACCTCTTGCTTTCTTCATGTATGATGTCCTTGATGTTACTCCACAACTCATCTGGTCTTCTGTTATTAGTATTCAATGCATCAAATCTTTCTTGAGATGGTCTCTAAATTCAGGTGGGATGTACTCAAGGTTGTACTTTGGTTCTCGTGGACTTGTTCTAATTTTCTTCAGTTTCAACTTGAACTTGCATATGAGCAATTGATGGTCTGATTTGTAGTTGGCCCCTGGCCTTGTTTTGACTGACGATATTGAGCTTTTCCATTGTCTTCTTTTACAGATGCAGTCGATCTGACCTGTGTAAACCATCTGGCTAGGTCCACGTGTATAGGCACTGTTTATGTTGGTAGAAAAAGGTATTTGCAATGAAGAAATTGTTGGTCTTGCAAAATTCTATCATGTGAACTCTGGCATCGTTTCTTTTACCAAGGCCATATTTTCCAACTACCGATCCTTCTTCTTTGCTTCCAACTTTTGCATTCCAATCACCAGCAATTATCAGTGCATCCTGATTGCATGTTTCATCAATTTCAGACTGCAGAAGTTGGTAAAAATCTCCAATTTCTTCATCTTTGGCCTTAGTGATTGGTGTGTATATTTGAATAATTGTTGTATTAAGTGGTCTTCCTTGTAGGCCTATGGATATTATCCTATCACTGACAGTGTTCTGCTTCAGGATAGATCCTGAAATCTTCTTTTTGAAGATGAATTCAACGCCATTCCTCTTCAAGTTGTCATTCCTGGCATAGTACACCATATGATTGTCTGATTCAAGATGACAAATACCAGTCCGTTTCAGCTCACTAATACCTAGGATATTGATGTTTATGCATTCCATTTCATTTTTTATGATTTCCGGTTTTTCTAGATTCATACTTTGTACATTCCACATTCTAATTATTAATGAATGTTTGCAGCTGTTTTTTCTCATTTTGGATCGTGCCACATCAGCAAATGAAGGTCCTAGAAGCTTGACTCCATCCACATTATTAAGGTTGACTCTACTTTGAAGAGGCAGCTCTTCCCCAGTCATATTCTGAGTGCCTTCCAACCTGAGGGACTCATCTTCTGGCACTATATCAGACAACGTTCCACTGCTATTCATAAAGTTTTCACTGGCTAATTCTTTTCAGAAGTAGACCACCAGGTGCTTTTTCCTAGTCTGTCTTAGTCTGGAAGCTCAGCTGAAACCTGTCTGCCATGGGTGACGCTGCTGGTATTTGAATACTGGTGGCATAGCTTCCAGCATCACAGCAACACACAGTCCCCCACAGTATGACAAACTGATAGACAGGTTGAGGTTAATCAACATAGAGATTTAAATAAGGTAAAGCCTGGGGCAGTCAAGGAAGCTTCATACAGAGGAGGGTGTTGAAGTGAGGTTAAAGGACTTCAGGATCAAGGTTGGAATGGAGGTCCTAGGATGATGTTCTAGGTCTGATAAATTGGGGTTCATATCAGTGGGGTTGATAAAAATCATTGGCCTCTGTGATGGTTAGTTTTATGTGTTAACTTGGCTAGGCTATATCAGTTACCAGTTGCCACTGAGATGATTCTGACTCATGGCAACCCCACATGTGCAGAGCAGAACCGTGATTCATAGGGTTTTCAGTGGCTGATTTTTGGGAAGTAGATCTCCAGGACTTTCTTCTGAGGTTCCTATGGGTGGACTTGAACTGCCAACCTTTTGGTTAGCAGCTGAGCACATTAACCTTTGCACCACCCAGGGATTCCTGGTTAGGCTATAATATCCAGTTATTTAATCAAGGCGTTGCTTCAAAGGTATTTTGTAGATGTGATTAATGCCCATAGAACTACAAGTACAACTATAATCAGCTGACTCTTAGTAAAGGAGATTATTCTTGATGATGTGGGTGGGCCTCATCCAATCAGTTGAAGACCTAAAGAGCAAAAAACAGGTTTCCTGGCAAAGAAATTGTGCCTGCGTTTATGCTGCCAACCAATTTTGAACTTGTCAGCACCCACGATTATGTGAGCCAATTCCTTAAAATCATTCTATCTCTCTCTCTCTTTCTTCTCTTGCATGCATGCATGTGCTCTTCCCCTTGCTCTTTCTTTCTCTCTTTCCCTACTAGTTCTGTTTCTCTGAAGAATCCTGACTGATACAGATTGCATTGCCTTTGAAATACGTAAGTGGAATAGCACTTAGCAAGTGGGCAGAGGAGGAAAACCTGCCCCATGCACAGTGAAGCTTCCGGGGTCCAGGATTATCTGGGAGAAATCTAGGTGCTCCCTCCCTAGCCCTGGACACACACTCTCTACTCTCAGCCCCCTGCCCTGGTAGCCTGGACTTTTGGGAAAACACAAGGAAGGCCAAGGCTCTTTTACTTCTCTTTCTTGCAAAGAGTAAAAGAGCCTTGTTACTTAACATTTGGTGGATCTGTAGAAGAACAATAGTATCCAAAGCTAAAAGTCTTCTCTTGCTTTCCCTGGGAGAGCATGTCAGGCTGGTGGCCACAGAGCCCAGCAGGTCCCTCCCAGGAATGTTCACAGTTTCTATTTTCTTAATGCATTCATTTTAACCCCTTCCTAGCTACATGCAGAACGTATATGTTTCTGGACATACCTGGATGTTGACTATCAAGGTGAGGTCCTAAGGTAGGTTGGTGGGATTCATTCTTGTCCAAGTCCGGCTGCCCCCCATCAGCACCCTCTTCTCTGCTTGTGCTCGCTTTAGTCCTGTCCTGCTTCCTCAGTTGAGAAGAGGGCATCAAATAACCTAATTCCAATTAAATTGTAATTATTCTAATATCTCGTCCCTCCTAGGCATATCTGAACCCTGAAGAAGAGAAAGGGTAGCTAGGAGAGGGTAATACTTAACACAAAAGGCAGATTCTATTTGCTGCTGGATTTCAGTGAGGAAACTGATTTCTATGGGACTAAGAAGCAATGAATGAGGGCAGTGATGGTTCAGTGGTAAAATTCTCACCTTCCATGCGTGGGACTCAGGTTTGATTCCCAGCCAGTGCACCTCAGACACAGCCACCACCTGTCTGTCAAGGGAGGTTTGCACATCGCTATGATGCTGAACAGGTTTCAGCAGAGCTTCCGGAGTAAGACAGACTAGGAAGAAAGGTCTGGTGATCTTCTTCTGAAAATCAGCCAATGAAAACTCTATGGATCACAAGGATCAGATCCCCTACTGATCATGGGGATGGTGTAGGACTGGGCAGCATTTTCCTCTGTCGTGCACGGGGCTGCCATGAGTCAGGGTCCAACCTGAAGGTAGTTAACAACAACAACAGCAAAGAAGCAGTGACAACTTCCACAAGGCACAAAAACCTGTCCTAGGAACCATTGTCAAAGCCACCAGAGCCACAGACAGAAAGTTAGACTAGACAGCCTGGCTCTGTGGGAAAGTGTGATGTGGAGTTGGGGAGGCTGGTGCTTTGAGCCTCAGCTCGGCAAATTATTTGACATTTCTGGCACTCAGCTTCCTGATTGTAAAATGGGCCTAAACTGTCCACCTTGGAGATGTTTTGTGTTTTCATGAGATCAAATTTGTGATGAGATCAGATTTCCCAGAATGCTCTTGGTGAGCCATCAAATGCCCTGATGAGGAAGTGATTCAACATCTTCTTCAGCCATCTGCAGGACTACAACCTGGTATTGGGGGACGGAGGGGTGTCCTACATGGGAATGTAAAAGACACTAGGGAAAAGATTGTGAGCGAGGAGGGGAGGGGTGTCCCCGGCCTACAGTAAGCACTCATCGACCATCTAGCCATCCAGCAGCCAGGACACAGGCTCACAGAACACGGCCTGGGCAACCTCGTTTAGGGTCTAATTTGGCGATGGTGCCCTTTGAGGTTTGAGCAGTGTCAGAGGAGGAGAAGCCAATATCTCCCGGGAGCACACAGCTCTAAGACCTCCCCGCCATACTCAAGCATCTGGCCACTGCCAGGCTGTGTGTGTGGCCAGCCGGGCTGGCGCCCTTGCCCTTGTAATGAAGGAGGCCCCAGACAATGCACGCAGCCTGTGGTTGGCCTTGTAGGACTGGTCAGGCTGGACAGCCAGCATGGGGTTTGGTGGAAAAGGCAGAGAGGATCATGTGTCCCTGGGCTCTTGGCCAGATGGTGTCTTGGAGATAATAGTTGCCCTTTGCACCCTGTCAGAATGGCAGTGCCACATAATTGCACAGATACATGGTGCCAGCTAATCAGCTCCCAGGGCCTGGGAATGCAGGGGCTTGAGAGCAGCCCCCACTGAGTGATTGGAGCTGGTGGGTAAGAGAGAAAGGATTTGCCATCCCAGATCTAAACACATCACCTGTCTAACGCTCACTCCACTTGTTGAGTATTAATTACTCATGTGACACTGGTTTCCATGGGATCATACGAATGTAAGAAAGAAAGAAAGAGAAAAAACCCGTAGAAATTAGAACGTAGGTGACAGCAGAGCAAGTCTTGCCTTTCTTCCTTCTCTTCTATTTGTGCAAACACCGCACAATTATTCCCTGTACTGAGGCTATTTAGATATGTGTTTATGTTGCAATAAACAAGGACCTTTCTTTTCCCGTGGAAGCCAGAACATTCTAGATCTTCCATTGCTGTGAGGGCACTGGACCATCATCTCCTGCTAGGGTTTATATAGGGCCTGTGAGTTGCTACTCGGTCTTCCTGCACCTGTGGCAGGCATTGTTAACTGATCGTGGCAGGCATTGTTAACTGATCGTGGCATGCCTTCCCTCTGAGCTGGAACCCAGCCTCAGAATCCTTCATGATGCAGCAGTCCAGGCAGCCAATACCAATTGATTGGAATTGGCATAAGAGATAAAAACAACATGCCATCCTTGATTTAGTTCCACCCTACTGGAGGTTAATCTGATTAGGGAAAGAGCGCAGAAGCCTGCTGCCTGTTTTATTCCCCTTGACCATGTGTCTGCTTCACGTTAATCACACGGAAAGCTTTGGCTCACGGGAGCGTGATGCAGAGGATGGAGCAAAAATACTAGAAACTGTGCAGGCTCACACACACATACTCATGCACACCCACACCCACACTCACACCCTACACTCACACTCACACCCTACACTCACACACACCACATACCCACACACACATACAAGCACACACACACTCTCACACACACTCACTCACCCTTACCTCTTACACTCCCACACACCCACCCTACCCATATACACACACACGCGTACACAGATGCTCACACACACACTCACAAACCTACATATGCTCACACACTAATACCCACATCCGCACACTTACACCCTAAGCACACATTCCATATTCACACAAATGCACACACACACACTTTTTTACACCCCCACACAAACACGCACACTCACACTCATACACACACCCCAACACACCAACATGTACACCCACACACTCTCATGCACACACACCATACTCAGATGTATACCTATGCACACTCACACACATTCACAAACCCACATATACTCACACACAAACACCCACATCCACACACAGCCCCCCATCCACCCTCACATACAACACAAACATGCACACACACTCACAGACTTCTATCCCCACCTCCACATTTCTCCACCCATGCTCATGTACACATACTCATGCATACACACAAGCACACACTCCCTCACACACCACAGACACACTCACAAACCCACATATACTCACACACAAACACCCACAGACTTACATACCCCATGTATATACACTCCGCAGTCATACACACACACATACCCCATGTATATACACTCTGTAGTCACACACACACACACACACATCCCCCCAGGCCTATACTCACACATACTCTCTGAATTTAACTCCCAGGGCAGCAGAAGGTCAGGGACAAGAGGTTGGGGAGAAACAGCAGACATGTGAAGGGGCTCATTGGCACAGAGGGGGAGTGAGAGTGCCCAGTGGTGTCTATTCCTCTCTGGATTTCAGCTAAGGAATTGGGCCAAAGCTTGAGGGAGTCCAATCACTGTAACTGCCAGGCAGGAAACAAGTACCAGGACCACCCAGTTTGAAAAACAAAAAGGAAACAAGGGTTGCCATAGCTTCCCTCTTCTTCAAGTTTGGATTTTTCCAGTGTTGGCTAACTTAAGACCCTTCAAAGACTGAGTCAAATTTTAAGTTAGATGTGTTTCTAGGAGTGCTTCCTCATTCATTCATTCAATGAACACTTATTGGACACCAACTAAGAGTTGTGCACTGTGCCAGGCACCGAGGGACACCTCAGTAAACAAGAGAGACCCTGTCCTGCCTTGAGGGAACTCGCAAGCTATCAAGAAGTCCCTGGGTGGTACAAATGGTTAAGTGTTGGACTATTAACCAAAAGGTTGGCGGTTCAAACCTACCCAGAAGCTCCTCAGAAGACAGGCCTGGAGATGTGCTTCCAAAAAGCCACAGCTTTGAAAATCCTGTGGAGGAGTTCTACTCCGTACACGTGAGGTCATCATGAGTCTCAATCGACTCGGTGGCAGCAAACAACAACAACAGGAAAGACTGAAATAAACAAGTTAATTATTATGAAATCTGATGAGGTCCATAATAGGGGAAGTTCAGGGAACCACAGGTGCATATTTATCTAAACACACACCTATGCACTGGCTCTTAAGGTATTTCGAACTCACATCTTGCCTTGAACTTGTGGTAATGTTCAGCCTTGATTCTGCCATGGGGAAGCAGGACCAACAGCCAATATGAAGAAGCCTGGTCTGTTGAGACATCACCTGACTCATGGTGTCTGGTTCATTCAACAATAACTTGTTGGGCACTGTTATGGATCGAATTGGGTCCCCCCAAAATGTGTGTCAACTTGGCTAGGCCATAATTCCCAGTACTGTGTGATTTTCCACCATTTTGTCACCTGATGTGATTTTCTTATGTGTTGTAAATCTACCTCTGTGATATTAATGAGGCAGAATTAGAGGCAGTTATGTTGAGGCAGGACTCAATCTACAAGATTAGGTTGTGTCTTGAGTTAATCTCTTTTGAGATATAAAAGAGAGAAGGGAGCAGAGAGATGGGGAGACCTCATACCACCAAGAAAGTAGTGCCAGGAACAGAGTGCATCCTTTGGGCCTAGGGTCCCTGAGCGGAGAAGCTCCTAGACCAGGGGAAGATTGATGACAAGGACCTTCCTTCAGAGATGACAGAGAAAGAAAGCCTTCCCCTGGAGCTGGTGCCCTGAATTCAGACTTCTAGCCTTCTAGACTGTGAGAGAATCAATCTCTCTTTGTTAAAGCCATCCACCTGTGGTATTTCTGTTGCAGCAGCATAGATGACTAGACAGACCCTGAACCAGAGGTGCCCAGCTAAGCCGTTCCCAGATTCCTGACTTCCAGAAACTGTGAGATAATAAAGATTTATTGTTTAAGCCTCTAAGTTTTGGGAGTAATTTGTTACACAGCAATAGATAACTAATACACACTTCTTTTCTTTTTGAAAAAGGATGGCCAACACCTCCATAGTCCAGAGGAGACAAATGCGCTTCTCATTTTCCACCTCAAAATACAGTGAAAACTGAATAGGTGATTTATTTGTCACCAAACATTTTCGTGTTTACCACTGCTCTCTTCAATGATGATCTAGGTGCCACAGTCAGACTTCATTTATGTGTTCAGTAAACAACAATCGACTGAGCTCTCACCCACCTTGGGCAAGACAGTACCTATAGGCTGGGATACAAGGCTGAATAAACACATTCTCTCTCTCCAAGGGGAGATAATACACATGCGACCATATAATGCAGGGAAGAATGTTCCAGATAATCTGGGGAATCCAGAAGACAACGGGACATAGTATCTCTGCCCTCATGTAGCTTATTGGAGTCTAGCTGGGGGAGAACACTTCCAAATCAGAAACAAATAGAGATGCTGTTCCCAGCACATGATTGGAACTTGATATTTTTATGATGACTGAATAGATGTCTGGTTGCCGATAAACAGAAGATAAATGGTATGAAATTTATGTAAGAATGAAATACGGGTCAGATTAATTTTTTTTTTTTTTAAGTTCCCAAGTTTCAGCAACTTATTGGAGGGGAAAAAAAAAGAAAAAAACAAAAACAAAAAACCCAACAACGAACCCCTCCACTTCCATCCCTTGGCATAGTTACCCCCCTTTCCCCTAGCCCCATGGTGCACATAGGGAAAATTAACCCAACATTTCTCAATTCTGTAAAGCTCCATGGAGAATTTCCTATATTGGCTTATGCTACCTGATTGTCCAGTTAAAGGAAAGGGCTCATTGCATGTGAAATATACCAGAACCTCACTATAATACTGCCCTAAAAATACATGCCATAAAAGTTTTTTTTTTGGCAAGGTTTTTTTATGTATTTGTTGAATATGGCAATAGGACATGTTACAGTAGAAATTTTTATTTATTTTTTCCCCTCCGTTTGCGTTCTTGGTTTGAACTTATGGTAAATAGATGATTGAATGTGGAGTGCAGGTGGTTACGCAGGCTTTACATACGTGGTAGACCAGATGTCTTAAACTAGTGCTCTTCAGACTAAATTCAGCCTGTTGTTATTGGTGTTGTTATTGTTTTTAATTAAGCAGTGATTGAAAATTTGCACTCTCAGTTATTCCTTTACATTATGGCTAAGGAGCACATTTCCCCCCTTATAACAGAGAAATATTTTTCTCTACCAATGTTTCCATCAAAATGGGAAAATAAAAAGCAGAGTAAAGGAGGTGCATATTTCAAGAACAATGGGAATTAGAAAAGAGTAATTCCTGGCCAGCTTTACTCATTACCATCCCTTGCCTGGACCTTGTAGACATTTAAATCTGTGACCCCCAGCAGCAGACCTTGAGATGGCTATTTCCCAGGACTCCTGGGAATCCCCTGATGCTCAGTCCTCACTGTAGCATACAATTTCCCCCATAAAACACAGCCAAGGGTAATTTAACCAAAGTGAGTGCACATGTGAATAGAGACGACACCCCCCCCCCACCCCGGAATGAGGTTGTTTTGCTGGACTGTTGGCTAAGTTTACTCACTTACTGTTGGACTCTTCCCTGAACACTAACTCCATAATACCCAAAATTCCAGGTCATGCTTCAGTCAAATGACTACTTGCTACACCTTGAGGGCCTTGATGACTATGTTGTCCCTGACTTATGACAGGGTTCCGTCCTGATGACTCTGTCATAAGTTGGTTCTGACATAAGTTGAATACCTCATTTTTTTTTTTTTTTTTTTTAGTTTTCATTATTATTGCCTTTTATTATCAGTACCTTTAAAATCCAATCTTTATTTGTCTTTGTGGGTTGGAAACATTACATATAAACCTACAGATATGATGACATCAGCAAATTATGTGCTGCAACATTGTATGTAGTGCATATTACTAACAATAGATGAAAAAAAAAGACAGTCTCACGTGCAGTTCGTGAAGTCGGGGACTACCTGTCATCATAAATCCAAACCCTGAAGGTCTATTGAAACTGAGCAATTTTTTGTACTCTTATGCCTTTTCCTGCCTCTGCTGTGCTTTGGGTAAGAGGAAAACCGACCATTTTTTTTAAAAAAATTAAATGAACTCTATAGTGACTACATTTGTAATGAGATGCCAGTGCTTACTGGAGAACCAAGGAAAGTCTCTTCATGTAGAGGAGAAAATAGAAGCCCAGAGAAAGCATGTCATAGGACAAACTTCTCAAAGTTGTCCCACAGCTATCACTACTGAACATTTTGATCAAAGAATCTTTTGATTCCCTGATAAACAAGAAGAAAATGCAGAACAGAATTTCAAATTCTCACGGAATCCAGAATTTCTGGAGCCATGGAGGCTGGATGAACCCCTGAAACTATTGCCCTGAGATAATCTTTAAATCTTAAGCAAAAAATATCCCCTAAAATCTTCTTAAAACCAAACAATAAACTAAAATAAACTAGCTTAACTAATAAAGAATGGCTGCCTTGAGCATTGTGCTCTTCTAAGAACTATCTATGGGGGATCAAATTGACAACAGCATCTCAAAAGATTAGATAGGAAGCTTAGAGGGCAATGAGTTTATGTTAATGGGGGAGGAACAACTTGGGAAAAGAGGGTGAATGTAATCAATGTCACTGAATTTTACATGTAGAAATTGTTGAATTGGTATATATTCTGTTGTGTATATTCTCAACAACAACAGCAAATAAAATAAATTATTATATACAAAAGAGTTTGTCCTGAGATGTGTGACATAGGCAAGGACAGACTCTCCATATCTCCCTTGGAGAAGAGCCCAATATTGGGCACACTGCACTTTCTGCAATTATTAAACTGGATCTTCCTGGATTTATTTCTCAAGTTCTGAGTCTAAAATCTTTCTCACCCATCAACCAACACAATTTAATACAAAGAAGAGGGAATTAAGGAGGAAGAAAAAGAGGTGGGGCCAAGATGGCAGAGTAGTCAGACTCTTCCGGTGGACCCTCTTACAACAAAGTCCCCAAAATACAAGTGATTTGATTATATATGGCAATCTGGAGGCCCTGAACATCAAAGGCTGAGTTGAGGAACTGGACTGAGTGGCAGGGGGAGGGAGAGATGGTTTGGAAGCAGCGAGGAGTTGCCAGATCTGACCTGGCAAGAGCCTGAGCCCTTCAGGCCTGATCAGCTCAGGGATGAGTGGTGAGGCAGGCAAGCAGCGATGCTTGGGAGGCACGTTTTCTGCACTGGGAGAGACCCAGCCGCTGAGAGTCTACAAGGCCACCCAGAAGCAGTGAGAGGCAGCCTTCATTGGAAAAAGATACGTACTTGCGTACAGCTTACCGCACGGATCAAAAACACCCCCCCTTAGGGAAAAACCTCTCTCCCATTTACCTCCCCGCTCTGTGCTCTGCACTGGGTCCTGGACCTGCTTCAGCAACTGCCAAGTACCCTGGGCCAGAAGTAGGATCCATCACATGCCTGGAGCCATTCTCCCTGCCTTGGAGAGTGAACAAATTAACAAACGGGAAAAAATAAACTGCCAGCTCCCCTAAGCCAGGAAGCCAGGGTATGCACAGCTCCTTTGCTTAGGCACAGGCATAAGGGATCCACAAACTTTGAGTGCCTTTCCCCCTGCATAGACTTGTGTGGGCCCATTTCAACAGCGTAGGCCCTCATCAACGCAGTACCACAGGGTATCCACCTGAAGTCTAACTTCAACTGTTTCAGCTATGAAGTGGCAGGTCCGTGACATTTGACACTGGTATGCCCATTAAGCAGGGTCTTCACCTACCCACATCAGGGGCCTGAGGACTGGTGGCTCCACCCACACCACCTAGCCACCTGCGATAGGGGCCCATAAATAAGAGGTGCCCCCCAGTCCTTACAGCCAACAGCAGTAGGTGCTCGTAGTCTAGCCACAAAACCCACCCACCTACATGCTCTAGGGAACAGGGACAAGTCATCCTCTTGGACACTCAGGGGTGGCCATCACCCCCCTGCCTTGCTCAGAGTGTGTCCCCCTGGCTGTAGCCAGATGTTTGTGCCTACACCAATCACCCATGCCTGTCTAGGACTGTACGTGAGAGCCTACACCACACACTTGGTGGCTATCTACCTGGGCACCTGAGCTGAATCCATAGAGGAGGAGTGGGCGGACTCCTGAGCTCACATACCTAGTAACAGATCTAAACACCTGGTGACAGGACATTAAAGCTTCAAAGGTGCCAATAATCAAACTAGCTCATATGAGCAGCCTACTTGGGCATATCAAAACAAAACAAGAAGCTAGGACACAGTAAGCAAACATAAAATAAATAAATATAATAATTTATTGATGGCTTGGAGACAACAGTCAATATCAAATCACATAAAGAGGCAATCCATGATGGCTTCAGCAAGCTCCCAAAATAAACTAGAAATTTTCCAGAGGAGAAAAACTTCTTGGAATTACCAGAGGCAGAATACAAAAGATTAGTATACAGAACTTTTCAAGAAACTAGGAAGGAAATTAAGCAGAATGCAGAACATGCAATAGAGGAAATTAAAAAGATTGGAGAAGAGCATATGACAAATTTAACAGGCTGCAAGAGTCCATAGACAGACAGCAATCAGAAATCCAGAAGATTAACAATAAAATTTTAGAATTAGACAACTCAATAGAAAGTCATAGGAGCAGAATTGAGGCAATGGAAGTCAGAATTAGTGAGATTGAAGATAGAGCAATTGAGGTCAACTTATTTGAGGAAAAATCAGATAAAAGTATTAAAAAAAATGAAGAAACCCTAAGAATTACGTGGGACTTTATCAAGAGGAGTAATCTACGAGAGATTGGAGTACAAGAACAGGGAGGGATAACAGAAAATACAGAGAGAATTGCTGAAGATTTGTTGGCAGAAAACTTTCCTTCTATTGTGAAAGATAACAAGATCTCTATCCAAGATGCTCATTGAACCCCACATAAGGTAGATCCCAAAAGAAAGTCACCAAGATATATTATAATCAAACTTGCCAAAACCAAATATAAAGAGAGAATTTTAAGAGTGGCTAGGGATAAAAGAAAAATCATCTACAAAGGAGAGTCAATAAGAATAACCTTGGACTACTCAGCAGAAACCATGCAGGCAAGAAGGCAATGGGACAACATATATAAAACCTTGAAGGAAAAAACCTGCAAGCCAAGAATTATATACCCAACAAAACTGTCTCTCAAATATGATGGTGAACTTAGGGCATTTCCAGAAAAACAGAAGTTTAGGGAATTTACAAAAACCAAACCAAAATTACAAGAACTGCTAAAGGGAGTTCTCCAATTAGAAAATCAGTAACATCAGATAACAACCCAAGACTAGAACACAGGACAGAGCAACCAGACATCAACCCAGATAGGGAAGTCACAAAAGTAAATCAAAGCTAATACACTGAAAATAGGGAACCAGATGTCAGTATGTAAAAGATGACAACATTAAAACAAAAAAGAGGGACTTAAAAAACATAGACATAGATTTTTATATGGAGAGGAAGTCAAGGCAATATAAAGAAATAAAAGGCTGGTATAAACCTAGAAAAATAGGAGTAAATATTAAGGTTACCACAAAGGAAACTAACAATCCTACAAGTCAAAATAAAAAACTAGAAAAATCTAAAGACTCAGCAAACACAAAATCAACAACAATGAAAAATATGAAAAGAAAATACATAAAGAAAAATGACTCAACACAGAAAATTAAGTGGAACAAAGAAACTGTGAACAACACACTAAAAAAGACATCAAAATGACAGCACTAAACTCATACCTATCAGTAATTACACTGAACGTAAATGGACTAAATGCACAAATAAAGAGACAGAGAGTGGCAGATTGGATAAAAAAACACCATTCGTCTATATGCTGCCTACAAGAGACACACCTTAGACTTAAAGACACAAACAAACTAAAACTCAAAGGATGGAAAAAATATATCAAGCAAACAATACTCAAAAAACAGTAGGAGTGGCAATATTAATCTCTGACAAATAGACTTGAAAGTAAAACCCACCACAAAGGCTAAGGAAGGACACTATATAATGATTAAGGGGTCAATACACCAGGAGGACATAACTATAATAAATATTTACCCACTCAACAACAGCACTCCGAAATACGTAAAACAAACTCTAACAGCACTGAAAGGAGAGATGGACAGCTTCACAGTAGTAGTAGGAGACTTCAACACACCACTTTCGGTGAAGGACAGAACATCCAGAAAGAAGCTCAACAAAGACACGGAAGAGCTAAATGCTACAATCAACCAACTTGATCTCGTAGACGTATACTGAACACTCCACCCAACAGCAGCCAAGTATACTTTCTTTTCCAATGCACATGGAACATTCTCCAGAAGAGACCACATATTAGGCCATAAAGCAAGCCTTAACAAAATCCAAACCGTCAAAACAGTACAAAGCATCCTTTGTGACCATAAAGCCATAAAAGTAGAAATCAACAACAGAAAAAGAAAGGAAAAAAAATCAAACACATGGAAACTGAACAACACCTTGCTCAAAAACTACTGGGTTATAGAAGAAATTAAGGATGGAAAAAAGAAATTCATAGAATCAAACGAGAATGAAAACACACCCTACCAGAACCTTTGGGACACAGCAAAAGTAGTGCTCAGAGGTCAGTTTATAGCAATAAATGCACACATCCAAAAAGAAGAAAAGGCCATAATCAAAACATTAACCCTACTACTGGAACAAGTAGAAAAAGAGCAGCAAAGGAACCCAGAAGAAAAGAAATAATAAGAATTAGAGCAGAATTAAATGAAATAGAGAATAGAAAAACAATTGAAAGAGTTACTAAGGAGGAAGAAAAAGTGAATGGACATTTGCCAAATCCTTACTATGGGCCAAGCAAGATGCCGGGCACTTTCCATTCTTTATCCTACCCTGTGAGGCAGGATTTATTTGTTCCATCGTTTAGATAATATGAGATCCAACAGTGATGAGTAACTTGTTCAATGTCCCACAGCCCATAAGTAGTAGAGTGAAGACTCACACCCAAGATTGGCAGAGTCTGCAGTGTGACCTTCCCAGGAAAAGTGGTTAGAATTCTGGTGCCTTTCAATGGTGCATCCATGCATACCTTACTCTTTTCCCTCTGCAAGAATTTTTTCATCTGCCTGTTTCCAATGCTCTGTCCTCCATTCATCTTTCAAGACCCAGATCCAGACCCTTTTCTGGGTCTCCATTTCCCTATCTGTATAATGAAGGGGTTGGGTGACAGCACTTTCTGGTGAACTTTCCCTGAAGCACCAGCTGACTCTGACCTCTCCTTACTCCACCTCCTTCTGTCTTTGAAGAAGTTCCCACTCCGTAAATGTCTGTTCTGCACAGTTTAACACTTTATTATATTGGTAGAAAAAAAAGCTGTACTATATAGTGCTGTCTTATTTGCTAATAACTTTGTGTAGGATATTGTGTCTTTTCAGCTTCTCACGTGTAGGGATATGCCCCATACTTTTTAAAAAAGTGTGCATTTATTGGGCGTGTATAGTTGCTCAGGGTGTGTATTCAGTGTGTGTGTGTTGGCTTCCCAGCAAACATTCCCTCTTCCTGAAGCACTCCAGTTTCCCTTTGGGGAATTACCAACTCCCCATTGTGCATAGTCTTGGGGAGGAGGCAATTTCAGACCATGACGTTGCACTAGGGAAGCTGTAGAAGCCAGATCCTCCTTCTCAGCGCTCCAGTACAGTCAGAGGTGACCAAAGATCAGCCAACTGAATGCTCCCTTCTGAGGACAGAATATGGAGCAGGCTGTCCTGCCATGATTGCAGGGCTGGGCTTCTTTCGCCTGATCCTCACAGACCTTGGCTCCTGCCTGGTCCAGGCCTGGCCCTCTAGACTTCCATCAATTCTGTGGGCCCTGAGGCCTTCCAAAAACCTCCTCTTTGTCTTCAGTCTGTCTTGGTTGTTCCTGCAGAAGCTAAGCCCTAAGCTGGCCATGGATAAGCAAGCAGTCCAATTCAACCATTTTTACACGAACACCCCAGTGACATGAATTACATTCACCATATTGTGCAACCACCACCACTACCTGTTTCCAAATTTTTCCATCACCTTTAACAAGACTCAGTACCCCTTAAGTAATAACTCTTTCTTCCCCCTTCTCAGGGGTTATCGGAACAAACAAACAAAAAAAACCCAAACCTGTTGCCGTCGAGTAAATTCTGACTTATAGCAACCCTATAGGACACAGTAGAACTGTTCCACAGAATTTCCAAGGAGTGGCTGGTGGATTTGAACTGCTGACCTTTTGATTAGCAGCCAAGCTCTTAACCACTGTGCCACTAAGGCTCCTGGTAATCACTAATAAACATTGGTCTCTATACATTTACCTATTCTAGGTATTTCCTATAAGTGGGATCATACAATATTTGTTCTTTTGTGTCTGACTTACTTCACTCAACATAGTGTTTTCAAGTCTCATCCATACCGTAGAATGTATTAGAACTTTATTTCTCTTTACGGCTGAATAATATACCATTGTTTGTATATATGACGTTTTCTTTGTCCATTCATGTTTAACGGACATTTGAGTTGTTTCCACATTTTGGCTATTGTGAATAATGCCACAATGAATGTTAGAATACAAGTACCTGCTTTCAATTCTTTAGGGTATATACCTAGGAGTGCTGGGACATATGGTATGTTTATATGGGTCATTGGTGGCTCAGTGGTAGAATTCTCACCTTCCATGAGGGATACCTGGGTCCAATTCGCAGCAATGCACCTCATGCATAGCCAACATCCGTCAGTGGAGGCTTGTGTGTTGCTATGATGCTGAACAGGTTTCAGCGGAGCTTCCAGACTAAGGTGGACTAAGAAGGAAGGCCTGGAGATCTACTACTGAAAATCACCCAGTGACAACCCTATGGATCACAACAATCTGATCCGCATCCAATCATGGGGATGGCACAGGACCAGGCAAAGTTTTGTTCCCCTGTGCTTGGGGTTGCCATGAGTTGGGGGCTGACTCGAGGACAGCTAACAACATGGTATATCTAACTTTTTGAGGAATGATTGCCTTTTGAGGTAACCATACAACTTCCACCTAACATGTGCAGTGAATAGGGGGTATCTGATCCTGTTTCTGAGTCTTGACCTTGGAGGGGGCTGGGACTGTGGCATACTCTTCTTGTTTTGACAACACTGTGGTGTTCAGCAGCCAGCCCCGCTTACCCCAGTCTCTCCTTTGCAAATCCAGACAGCTTGCCCTCCATTCCCTGCACTTGACACCTGGGGTTTGTATGAAGTTAAAAAGTGGTGGTTGAGATCATTTTCTCCTGCCCCACCGCCCCCCCATCATCACCAAGGGCACTGCCACCTGGCAGCTCCGTTTAAGTCAAGTGCCCTTTGCTAGTTTATCGCGAAACTGTATCTCATTCCTCAACTCAGTCAGAGTTCGGGAAAATAGAAATTAAATGGGAAACAAGAGGGCCAGGAAAGGAGACGACAGGTGTGGATGGATGACAGGCAGAGGGATGCTGCAGGTGGGGGCATCGTGCCTTCCCCAGCATCTCCCAGTGCCTGCTGTGTCTCATATTTGCAAAACAGTATTAGCCTAGGAAGAGCAAATTGGAGCAGCACATTGGAGCCAGGAACAAAACAATAAACCTCTCCCGAGAGAGGTCATTAAGAGTTAAACTGGGCAAAATGCTCTTCACCAATGTCTCCCGTGAAGCTGGGAATGTATGCTATCTTTTTGCTCAAACTTAGAGTCAGATGGGGCTAATCAAATCCACTTACAAATTACTTCAAGTGAATTTGAAACAACAGAGATGAAGTCAGAGAAGAATCATCTCTTGATAGTGGCCTGATGCTAAAAAAAAAAAAAGGCAGATAGGATGGTCCCTGATCTTGCATATATTTCTTATTTCTAGGTAATATTGGTTAAAGACCATGTAAGGTCAGCCTTTATCCCAAGGGAAATTCTCCAAATAACTACGAAAGCGAAATCTGGTTGTGTTGGTTCTTTATCTCTTGGGAGACATGGGCCCCAAGGTGTTCAAAGTTGTATACTACCCTATCCAGTACTAATTGCAGTCAAGTTGACTCTGACTCATGCCAGTCCCATGTGTGTTAAAGCAGAACTGTGCTTCACAGAGTTTTCAATAGTTGATTTTGGCAGATCACCAGACCTTTCTTTCAAGGTGCCTCTGAGTGGACGTAAACCTCTAGCCTTTTGGTTAACAGCTGAGTGTGTTAACCGTGTGTACCACCCAGGGACTCCTTATGCTACTCTATTACCTGAACAACATCTATACGTAAATATATATGCACACACACAATTTTGCATACAGTTTCATTTAGGACAATATTCCTATCCCTGCAGCCTAAGTAGGCACAGACCCTCACTCCCACCCCAGTTAAGAACCTCTGAGCTAGGGCCAGTACAAGAACATCATCCAAGGGTGATGGTGAAAGATTCCTACAGGATGGGTATTCTGGTTCTGTAAGAATCCTCTGTCTCTAGGAAAAGATGCAAACAACTGAAGAGAAGGGGGAGACGAGCTAAGGCCAAGATGTGAGGAGGTGAGTCCAGGGCTGGCTTGATCGGCGTTCTCAGAAGGAAAGTGCTTCCATTCAGACATCAACAGAGGGTAGTTCTCCAGCTGAAGTGTGTGTGGATATGAGGAGGAGAAACCCTCCGAGGAAGTGAGGTCACTTAAAGCCAGGCAATTCCACAAGGCATGGCGATGCACCAAGAATTGCCAGTGCACCAAGGGGTTACGGAGGTGTTCACTAGACCAAGCTCCCCCTAAATGAAAGAAACAAAGAGCCCTCCAGCCCAGACTTCAAATGAAAAAAGGAATTAAGAGATTTTGAATGTGTTGGATGGGGTAGAAAGAAGTAAAACTAGTGACTGGGGCCACCACTGTTGCTATTTTAGCACTACCGTAATTAACCTCTGCAGAGATTTCTCCCAATTCAGTTAAAGTCCACACACACTGGGGACTCCAGGCTACCGGTGTGGACCACTGGCATCATGCAGAGGTTGAAACCAGGCTATTTTCTATCTACCCACTGGGTCCCCGATATGGTCTTTGGCAATAGAAACGTCCATCTGGATTGCTGTAGGTACTGGGCTCTAGAACATCACTCTGCTTGGAATAAGGTATCTAAGCCAGGGACTAGACGGTTTTCTAAATTTTATGTGTGTAGCAGATGCTGTCACTGCCTGGCTCTTATCAGCGCTCACCACTCCCATCCATGCCAATCACTTCTCACTGTAAGCGTAGGCACCTCTCAGCCTGAGGGCTTGCTTTCAGCCAGCAGGAACTCAGGGAGCCTTAGTCAAAGACAGATGGGAGTTGGATGAAGAATTCCTCAGCTTCCTCACCCCTCCGCTGGGATAACTTTGAGGTTCATGTTGTACACTGTCTCCCAGAGTGCCCCAGGACATTGAGCCTCAATTGCCTGCGCTGGAACCCTGCTAGATACAGCACCTTTTATTGGTTACCTTCCCTTCTTTGGCTCACCTTCTCATTCCCCAACCAGTGTTTCTGGGAACCACCGCCCAAACTGGCCTTTCGTTCCGTGATCAGGGTCTGCTTTCAGGTTGTTGTTAGTAGCTGGCGAGTTGATTCTGACTCCTGGTGATTCCACCCGCATGAGAGCAGAACTATGCCCCATACGGTTTTCAATGGCTGACTTTTCAGAAGTAGATTGCCAGGACTTTCTTCCACGATAATTCTGGGTGGACTCAAATCTCCAACCTTTTGGTTAGCACCCAAGTGCATTAACCATTTGCACCATGCAGGGACTCCATATATATATATAAACAAAACAAAACCTGTTGCTGGGAGTCAATTCCAACTCATAGTGGCCCTATAGGAAAGTGTAGAACTGCCCCATAGGATTTCCAAAGAGTGGCTGGTGGATTCCAACTGCAGCCAAACGCTTAAACCACTGCGTCACCAGGGCTCCATATATATATATACATGTATATATACACAATGCTGGTGGCGCAGTGATTAAGAGCTCAGCTGCTAACCAAAAGGTCTGCAATTCAAATCCACCAGCCACTCCTTGGAAGCCCGATGGGGTAGTTCTACTCTGTCCTATAGGGTCGCTATGAGTCGGAACTGACTTGATGGCAACATGTTTGACATATATATATGCATACACACACAATTTTTGCACCTTTATTTAAAAGCTGGGCATATGAGATCCTTGGTGTAGAACAAATTTCAAATTTTGAGGTCCTGAAGGAATCTCATGCACTCCAGAAGACAATCCTCAAACTGCATCTGCTGAGAATCCTGACTCTACCCTAGTGAATTGTATCCAGTACAAACAGAGCAAAATAAGGAATCAGGGAAGGTGATCTTTGAGCTTTAAGGATTAGGGATTTAATTCCTTTAAACTTTAATTTATGAAAGAGAAAAGAGATACGTATAAGTTTCAGATTTCTCCAGAAATTTTACGATGGGAGGAGGGTCACATTCAAATCTTGAACTTCTCTCTCTAGTTGGCATTGTATTCACTGTTGGGTTATCATTATGGCGTCATTTGATTTTATTGAATGGCCTCTGATAATCTATATTGGACTCATGGCTGGGTACAGTTCGAGATGAGAAACAGAATAGAAAGTAAGTTTTGATCCCAAGGCACAGCAAGGCCTTGGGTTAATTTAATTAATATACTGCTCTTACTATTGAAGAGCCTTCTGAGAGCAAATGCTAACTGCCCACCAGTGGTGCTGAGGGGTGCACTAAGGCACGGTAGTTGGTGTTGAGGGGTGTCTGCATGGCTGTGGTGGTGGGCCTGCCCTGATGGATGCTGATTTTCTCTCTGAAGAGGCAACCACTGCCTTGGTTGACCATGGCTTAATGCTTAAACCCAATAGGTTAAGAGAAAGACAAGCTGGAGAATTATTTTGTAGGGAGTGGGGATGCAGACTGCTAATTCCGTGGCCTCTCTTTCCATTCCTACTTACTCAACAGAGAAGGATCTCAGCACCAGTGGCTCAGCCACTTCTCCTGGGATCTCTTTTACGGACTTATGTGCCTTCTGGAATGTTCTCTTTCACTCTGAAGCTACTGGGGTTGCTTCCACCCCTTTTGGGGAGGACTTCAATTGCCTGTTTACCTCTGGATGAGTTTAATTCTAGTATAAAGACTTAGGTGCAATGGTTAAGTGCTCAGCTGTTAACCAAAGGTTGGTGGTTTGACCTTACCCTGCGGCTCCATGGAAGAAAGGCCTAGCCATCTGCTCCCATAAAGATTACAGCCTAGAAAACCCTATGGGGCAGTTCTACTCTGTCAGTTGAGGTCACTGTGAATCAGAATCAACTCAACAGCACCCAGCCACAACAGAGACTTAGAAACTCATTGTGGCTGCTCATCTTGGTCACGTCCTCCATCTTGCTCTTGTCAGTAAACAAAACACTTTGATCTCCAGATACTGATTGATCAATCCATCAACTGCTGTGCCTACTTCTCATTTGGCTCTGAACTTGGAGAGGGACTGCAGGGCTGAGCAAGAATCGCCCCAGAAAACCTCAAGCACAGGCAGTTAAGGTCAGAGAGCAGAGCAGACACTGGAGACTGTAGCTCTCTTAGGCTGAAAGGGACTCTCAAGGGGACCATGAGAGGAGGCAAAGCTGATGAATGTCGAATCTTAGAATTCAAACATCTAAAAGCTGCAGACATGTAAAAAATTAAGATAAGTAATTTAATAAACACAGCCACAGCAGAAGTAGGCAAATGGTGCATATTAACCAGAAACTTCGCTATCTCATAACGTCTGAGGATTTTATGGGGAACAATTCTGTACTTCCCTTTCCTAACAATTATATTGGAGAGGGCTGGAAAGTTCTCAAGACCAATTTTAATTTGTTTTAATTAAAATCATGAATTCTTGCCTTAGTTTATGTTGAAGATGAGAGAGGAGGGCAGGTGACCCCAAAGAGAAATTGGGTGAGGATTGCTGTTACAATGGGTTTTGAGTTTTCCTTAAAAGGTATATAGCTTAGATAGGTTTTCACTGAAAAGCTTTTCATTTAAAGTTTGAGAGTCACTCTATCTCTATACCCCACACCTGTCAAGAAACTCTACTGTTAAGATCTTGGTACAATCAAAATAAAAAAAAATTTTAAAAAAACTATACCGTTCTGTCTTGGAAGAAGTACAACCAGAATGCTCCTTAGAAGGAAGGATGGCGAGACTACGTCTCACATACTTTGGACATGTTATCAGCAGGGACCAGTCCCTGGAGAAGGACATCATGCTTGGTAAAGTAGAGGGTCAGCAAAAAAGAGGAAGACCCTCAACGAGATGGATTGAACAATGGCTGCAACAATGGGCTCAAGCATAACAACAATCGTGAGCATGGCGCAGGTCCAGGCAGTGTTTCGTTCTGTGGTGCATAGGGTCATATGAGTTGGAACCGACTTGACAGCACCTGTCTTAGTCATCTAGTGCTACTATGACAGAAATACCACAAGTGGATGGTTTTAACGAAGAGAAGTTTATTTCCTCACAGTCAAAGTAGGCTAAAAGTCCAAATTCAGGACGTCAGCTCCAGGGGAAGGCTTTTTTTCTCTGTCGGCCTTCTTCTCTTCAGTGTTCCCCTGGACTAAGAGCTTCTCTGCGCAGGGACCCCAGTCCAAAGGACACGCTCTGCTCCCGGCACTGCTTTCTTGATGGTATGAGATCCCCAACTCTCTGCTTGCTTCCTTTCCTTTTATCTCTTGAGAGATAAAAGGTGGTGCAGGCCACACCCCAGGGAAACTCCGTTTACATTGGATCAGGGTTATGACCTGGGTAAGGGTGGTGTTACAATCCCACCCTAATTGTCTTTAACATAAAATTACAACCACAAAATGGAGGCCAACCACACAATTCTGGGAATCATGGCCCAGCCAAATTGATAAACACATTTTTGGGGGGACATAATTCAAACCACGACAGCACATAACAACAACAACAACAGCATACCATGCAGTTACGAAAGGAGTCAAGATGACCAGATTCCCCTAGTTGTACAACTTGCAATTTGCCTATTTCTAAGTTGGGCAACCACCTCTCATCTGCCATTTTGTCATACTGTGGTGGTTTACTTGCTGCTATGATGCTGGAAACTATGCCACCGGTATTTCAAATACCAGCAGGGTCACCCATGGTGGACGGGTTTTAGCTGAACTTCGCAACAAAGACAAACTAAGAAGAAAGGCCTGGAGATTTACTCCTGAAAATCAGCCAATGAAAACCCTATGGATCACAACAGAACATTGTCAGATGAGCCCTATAGGGTAAAAGGCACTCAAAATAC
This sequence comes from Trichechus manatus latirostris, assembly GCF_000243295.1. Classification (NCBI taxonomy): domain Eukaryota; kingdom Metazoa; phylum Chordata; class Mammalia; order Sirenia; family Trichechidae; genus Trichechus; species Trichechus manatus. The sequence goes on from NW_004443984.1 coordinate 15,375,835, forward strand.
ACAGTGGCCACAACAATGAACTCATATATATCAACGATCGTGCAGTTGGCACAGGACTGGGCAACGTTCTCTTATACACAACGTTGCCAGGAGTTGGAGCCGACTTAATGGCAACTAACAAGAGTGACAACTTGAGCAAGATCTTAGGGTTTGTCGGGTGGGGCTTGTGCTTGAAATTAAAGAAAAAAATTGAAACTGGAAGGACAGTTGGATCCCTAGTAACTCTTACATTTGGAGTGCAGAAAGGGTAGCAATCCTGCTGTGAAATGAGTCAGAGAAACACACCATTCTGGCAGCAAGGAGATCACAGAATGTCATTAGCATTCTAAAGAAGACAGCAAAATACCTGGGTCATAGGAATGCGCAATGCACCTGTAATGCCTCCACATCCCGTGGGAGGTTCAGGAGGAATGAGCCACCTGGGATTAGCTTCTGGAATTGCAGAAACATGCTCTCCTCCCTGGTAATGACATCTCGCCTTATCTCTTAATCCCAGTTAGTTCCAGAATGGCACCCCATCGGAGTCCTGGAGTGTGGGCAGGAAGGCCAGCTGCCTCTAATCAAATGGTGACTCTTCCTCTCCCTTTCAAAAGACTGCAGGGCTCCTGTTAGAATGATTGCCATTTGCAAATGGGATGGGCTGCTCTTGACTTATTTCATCACTACAGCAAACCTCCACCCTCTGTCTCTGGATGTTTCCTGCGTCTTATCTTCGAAAAAGCTCCTTGGCCCACAGAGGTAGCCTGCTGGCTGGAATGTAATTGGGCAGCATTTGAAGACCCGGTGGCCCTCTTGGAAGCCAGCCACCCTATCTCTTGGTGCAGAGACCCCTCGGGAGCTGTTCTGAAGAGCACTGGTGCCCAATTCTGGAGGGGCTTGAAATGTATTTTTGATTTACAAAGCAAAGCAATACAAAATAAAACCCGTCTTTTAATGTACTACATAAAATGTATTTTAATGTGTTACATTTCCCACAGCGCGTTTGGGAAAACAAATCATTGCAGGATTGTTAGTTTAAGGGTATGGAGTTGAGTGGAAAAAGATGGGGGCCAGAGAGAGGTTAGCTGATTGACCAAATTCAGCCCAGTTTGCCAGGTACCTCAATGAGACAGGTTAGTGGCTTATTAGTTCCTCAAAAGGGAGACTGGGAAAAAGAAGACGAGCAAGGTATGCCAAGAAGGGAACCTCTACAAATGTCCCAAGTGCCCCAGAGAGCAGGTGTCAGCTCTCCTCGGGTGATGCTATGTTACTAAGCTGCCACAAGGTGGCGATGAACGAGACCGCTTGCTTTTGTAATAAGTGCTTTTGGTGCTCAATTTTAGATGTTGTTGTTGTTAGGTGCTGATGAGTCGGTTCTGACTCACAGTGGCCCTATGTACAACAAAATGAAACACTGCTCGGTCCCCTACCATCCTCACATCCTCACTGCTATGTTTGAGCCCACTGTCGCAGCCACTGTGTCAATCCATCTCGTTGAGGGTCTTCCTCTTTTTCACTCACCTTCTACTTTACCAAGCATGAGATGCTTCTCCAGGGGATGGTCCCTCCTGATAACATGTCCAAGTATGTGAGATGAAGTCTCACTGTCCTCGCTTCTAAGGAGCATTCTGGCTGTACTTCTTCCAAGACAGATTTGTCTGTTCTTCTGGCAGTCCATGTTATTTTCAATATTCTTCGGCAATACCATACTTACTTTTGCAACTGTTTCTTCTCATTTTGAGTCTTGCCACATCAGCAAATGAAGGTCTCGAAAGCTTGACTCCATCCACGTCATTAAGGTTGACTCTACTTTGAGAAGGCAGCTCTTCCCCAGTCGCATTTTGAGTGCCTTCCAACCTGAGAGTCTCATCTTCCTGCGCTATATCAGACAGTGTTCCACTCCTTTTCATAAAGTTTTCACTGGCCAACTTTTTTAGAAGCAGATTGTCAGGTCTTTCTTCCTAGTCTGTCTTAGACTGGAAGCTCTGCTGAAACCAGTCCACCATGGGTGACCCTGCTGGTATTTGAAATACTGGTGGCATAGCTTCCAGCATCACAGCAACATGCAAGCCACCACAGTACAACAGACTGACAGGTAAGACATTGCTACTTATGAAATGAGATCAACTGGGATTTTTGTGGTGTCTTAATAAGAAAGTTTGTGTTGTCAAACTAAAGTATCAAAAAGGGCCTTCTTTGTTTGTAAGCACATAATAAACAGATGTCCAGGTCTGGCTCACCTCCAAAGATCTGCTGCCTGATCAAAGAGCTGTTGGGCTCCATGTGCTTCTAACCCTTTTATGAGCAGGTCACTTCCACCAGGCCAACTCAGCTGCAACAAGCTGAGTCCCCAAATCCTAGGAAGAAAGGCCTGGCAATTCAACTTCTGAAAATCGGCCAATGAAAACCCTATAGATCACTAAGGTCCGATCCCACTGTACATGGGTTTGCCATGAGTCAGGGCCAACTTGACAGCAGCTAACAACAACAACTCACCTTCTGACTTTACATTAGCAAATAGTTACACTTGATATGAGTATCCCCCTTTCCTGTCCCAGCCTCATTCAAAATGTTCTACTTGCCGAGTTGAACAAATGCCCACATCCAGGGTCAGCCTCATAGGGTTGTGATTCACTGTGTAAAATTCTAGCACAAAACTTAATCCTTTGAGACTTTTAAGGCTGCAGCTGCAAACAATTAATTTGGGTTACACTCCAAGCACATCTGGAAGAGGATGCCGTAAGTGCGGCTCTCCAAATAGTTCCTCAGAACACTAACGTTTTCCAGTCTGAGCAGGTATCAGCATCACCTGGAGGGCTTGTTAAAATACCGATTGCTGGGCTCTGTTCCCTGAATTTCTGAATCTGAAGGTCTGGGGTGGGGTCCAAGGATTTACATTTCTAATAAGATCTCAGGTGATGGTCATGCTGATACTGCTGGTCCCAGGACCACATGTGGGGAAGTATGTTCCAGAAGATGCTAACAGGGGTTCAACATGACTTCAGTTGTTGCTATTGTTTTTTATGTACTTACTAGTACAGGTAGTCCCCAACTTATAACGGGATTCTGTTCCAATGACACTGTCGTATGTGGGTTCTGATGTAAGTTGAATACTTGATTATTTTTTTTTTTTTAGTTTTCATTATTATTGCCTTTTATTGTCAGTATCTTTATAAATCTAATCTATTTGTCTTTGTGGGTTGGAAACATTGCATGTAAATTTACAGATATGATGACTTCAGCAGATTAAGCACTGCAACATTATATGAAGTACACATTATTAAGGCTAAAATGCACCCAAAAAACCCAAACAAAAATCGATGCTTGCAAGTGCGGTTTGTCATAACTTGAATGCGTTGTAAGTCAGAGACTACCTGTATTCTCATGGAAAATAATTCAGATAGTTTGAAAAATCCTATCATAAGCCACTGCCTTCTCGGCTTTATTTATTCATTTATCCTCCAGTCATTAAAACAAACATTAATTAAGTATTGAAAATGTTCTGGGTTCTGTTCAAGTCTCTGGGGAATCAGGCAGAGGAAGCTCTCCACCTATCAGGGGTACAGAGAAGCATACAGATCATTACAACTCAGTGGGCTACTTACTATGACCAGAAGAAAATTAATGCTAGGCGTTTGGGGGCTGGAAGGTGGCAAGTGGTTTAGCGAACCAACAGCAGGAAAGAGGAAGGTGGAGGCCAGTTCTCAGCAGCATTGTCTGAGTCACTCATTGGTCTGGAGAGCAATGGCTTTTATGTTGTTAAAGTCCTAGGCCTGGACTCTGACCAGTACAGGGTTAAGGTGCTCTGGGAATTCACAGACTGGCAATGGTGACCAGGGCCCGTTTCGTGGGCCTATGGCCTACACACACACACAGGGTCTCATGCTTAGCAGAGCGCCCCACTTGGTTTAATGCTCTGCTGCTGCCATCTTGAAATTGTTGATAGTGTTTGAACAAAGTCACCAGCATTTTTATTTTGCACTGAGCCCTGCAAATTATGTAGTAGTCCTGATGGTGACTTAATCTGTCACTCCACAAACATCATTTCTGAGCATGTTTGTTGTTGTTATTAGCTGCCGTCCAGTCAGCTCCGACTCATGCTGACCTTAATATAACAGAATAAAACATCGTCCAGTCTGCGCCATCTTCCTAGTGTGTTTGAGTCCATTGTTGAGGCTCTTGTGTCAATCCATCTCATTGAGCGTTTCCCTAGTTTTCGTTAGCCCTCTGCTTTACCAGACATAATGCCTTTTTCTAGTGATTGATCTTTCCTGACGATGTGTTGAAAGTAAGCGAGTCAAAGTCTCACCCTCCCTGCTTCTAAGGAACGTTCTGGTTGTATTACTTCTAAGACTGCACCACCTAAGCATCATACACTGAGTTAGGCATTAGTGGTTCTCACATCAATAAAATAGGGTGCCTACCAGAAGTGGTATTAACTGAACGCAGAAAACAGACACATTAATAGGAATGGACAGTATGATGTGATAAGCGCTAGAAGAGAGAAGTACACGCCCCATCATATATGTCCACAGAAGAGAATTTATCTCTGCCAAGCCCTTATTGGTGGTCAATAGAAAGCTCTATATTTTCTATCACAGCTCACAGAGGACTGTCATCCTCACCCAGGTAATTTCTGGGGAAGAGTCTTTTTATCTCCATCCTATAGAACATCACCCTCATGCCTGGAGTTCAGAAGAAGGGTCTGGACAAGATATATAAATTTGGTAATTGCCAGACTATAGATGATCATAAAAACCCAAGACTGGATGAAATCACCAAGGAGTGAAAATACAAGATCTATTAGAAGGGAAGGGAGGACTTGCTAGTACTGAGGGCTTATGTAGGGTCACAGCGGGTACTGGAGGGTGTCTTCACATTGTGCAAAAACTTCGACTTTGTCATATCAGACATGATGAACTGTGGACAATTTTCAGCAAGCCCATCATGAAACAATCCCTGACTCCTAGTACAATTTCGTATTCATTTCTCAGGGTTAAGAGAATATCTCACCCAGAGCAACAATCCCAGTGCTTACAATGGTCATCAAAGTCCTACATGGCTGATACCTCCAACGATCTCACTTCTCCCATCTGATCTCCTGCTAGGCTTCCCTTGCTCACTGTGCTCCAGCAAACACTGGCTCCTTGCACTTGCTCAAGCATACCAGGCCACTCCTGCCTCAGAGGCTTTGCACTAGCTGTTCCCTTTGTCTGGAATGCTTTTCCTCAGGTACCCTTATGGCTTACCCTCTCACCTCCTCAAATGTCTTTCCTAAATGTTTTCACTGACCACCTATGTCCCTTGCCCCCTTACTCAGCTTTTTCTTTCCCCATAGGACTGATAGCCATCTGACTTACTCTATATTTTATTTCTTTATTGCCCGTCTCTTCTCACCACAAAGTCAGCCCCATGAGGGCAGCGATTTTTGCTTTGCTTTGTCTTGTTCATTAAGAGCATTGCCTGGCACACTGTAGGCACTCAGTAAATATCTGTGTTGCAGAAATAAATAAACACAAGAACGCACCTGTAAGCATGCAATTCAGAGACGATCAAAGCACCCACAAGAGATGAATAAAAACAGAGAAGTGGGTGCACTGTGGTTCTCTGATGTATCTCAGCCTCAGGGGAATAAGGACTCTTCTACCTCTCTCAGAATTTCAGTGGAGGGAGAGGGCAGTTGAAAAGGGTCACAAGAAAGGAAGGCAAGACTGGGATGAGAGCCAACCTGCTCCTTTCTGAAGAGCCCTGGCTCTGCTATCACCTCTGAGAGGACATGAGACAACGGGAGCATGTCACGCCATCTCCAGCGATGACAGTTGCTCTTGCTCCTCCTCTTCCTCCTCCTCTCTCATCTTCTTTTCGCTGCCGCTTCAAACCCTGCCCTCTTTGAATTCTTTTAAATAGTCAAGCCTAGCAACGTACAGGGGAATGGTATCGCACTTCCCTTTGAAAGCTGACTCAGCAGTGGGTGCCGCACGTGTCTCTCAGCATGAGGACCGTCCCCAGCTCCTCATGCAGCACATGGCAGGCACCTTCACTTGGGAAGAGATTCTGAGAGGCGGGGGCAGGGGAAGGCAGAGAAGAGGGAGACGCGTTGACAGTGCTCCCCGCCCCCCCGCCCCCTTCCCGGCTTTCCTTTCTTTTAAAAAATTGCAGCAAATGGATCTTGTTGGGAAAACTGGACAATTATTTTTACAATGCCTTGTTTCTGACTGCCGGGGGAGAGGTGAGGAGGCGTGAGAATAAAGATGCAAGTCTCATTGTCTAATTCCCTTGGGCCGGCATAAAGCATCCTTGCTTGGGATTGTTGAAAATTGCTCACTGGCCTCTGCTTGGACTTTCAAGGGAAGCTGAAGCCTGTAAACATGCACGTTTCCCTGGCGTTGTTCTGAAAATGATCCTCATCACGGTAAACATGCTGAAGTCTTAGGAGTTAAGGAGTGGTAATAGACTGGCAACAAGCTGGAGGCCCCAACTGCAGGTACAGGGGAATGCGTGGGAGTCAGGGTGCCTCTGAGTAAAGGGGGAGTAATGCCCAGATCATAAGCTGACATGGTTTTATCTAGAAGAGCCACATGGCTCTCTGACTCACCACACTTCCCCACAGCCAGTAACTGGGACACATCAAGAGAACATCAATGTTTTCAGAACAAGCTTCGTGGAACAGGAGAATAAGACACACGTTTTATCAAATTTCCCTGGAGGACACAAGGGCTTGATCTAGGGTGGCTGGTGAAAGAACATAAAGCTTCTGGCAGGAAAACAGGACTAAGAAATGATGATAATAAAATAAAATGGAAATTAGCTGAGTGTGCTAAGCGGTGCAGATGCATAGTGTCTTAGTTATCTAGCGCTGTTATAACAGAAATACCACAAGTGGATGGCTTTAACAGACAAAAGTTTATTCTCTCACAGTTTAGGAGGCTAGGAATCTGAAATCAGGGTGCCAGCTCCAGGGGAAGGCTTTCTCTGTCGGCTCTGGGGGGCAGGTCCTTGTCATCAATCAGTTACAGGTGGGCCACTGTGGGTCCAGGCATGGTGGCGGGAACGTGCAGGGCATGGTCTGGGCCTGGTGGGCATTCTGTGTAGCTGGAGAGTAGAGAGACCAGGTGTGCAGTGGAAGAACTTCCCAGAAGGACCAGCTGAAGACACCATATTGGAGAACACAGAATGCCATGATAAGCAGGGGGAGAAGCAAAAGACCTTGGTTCCTGGAGAAAGCCCAGATCTTTTATAAACTGCCTCTAAAGGCACCGTAGGTGGTGGTAACAAGAGCAAGTGGCTGGTGAAAAGGCAGAGAAGAAGACAGTCTCCAGTGTGGGCGAGGTGCATTGGAGGAGGATCCTGGTCTGGGTCCAGGCACAGTCTCCCGTTTTGCCTGAGGTGCCTCGTGCTCCCTTTGCTCCGCTAGCGCCTTCTGATGAAACCAGCTCTCCCCCAGCCCATATCCTGAAAATCCCCATCTACACTACGGTTGCCTGAAGAATTCCTCCTTCCTGTTCCCCAGGCACCCTAGTGTTCTTGGCCAGTTCTGATATCTATAACGATAGAGCCAGGCCTGCTAAGGAGGGGTTTGGTCCACTCTATAGGGTAGTAACTGGTCTTCAAGCTTTAGGAAGGGTATATAACCCACTAGGAATGAAGCAATGAGGGAAAAGTTCTTTCCCTACATTCCAAAATAAATTTCTCTCCCTGTTTTTGTCCTTCATGAGATTCCCCATCACTAGGCTACCAAAAAATAAAAACAAAACAAAAACAACAAAACCAGTTGTCGCCGAGTTGATTCTGACTCATGACAACCCCATGTGTGGCAGAGTAGAACTGTACCCCATAGGGTTTTCAGTTGTTGAATTTTTGGAAGTAGATTGCCAGGCCTTTCTTCCAAGGTGCCCCTGGATGGACTCAAACTTCCATCCTTTCAATCAGCAGTCCAGTGCTTAACCGTTTGCAGGGGGACTCCAGGCTACCAAACGTATGTGAAATGGCACCGGGGGTGACTCTCATGGACATCACTGACTGAGCATCAGCGCCCACATTTACCCGGGTCTTGCTGCCAAATGAAACCCCACCTCTGGTAGTTCCTTCAGAATACAGTCAAGGGTCAATTGTTCTTGCTTATCTAAGAGGCTCATTCTCTGAGGAAAAACTATAGGGAAGTGACGTAGATTTCCCCTCAAGCAACAATCTTGCAAAGCCCTCTTTCCCTTGAGCTTTTCACAGCCATTGCCAGATCCCAGGAGAGCGCTGTGGGTTTGTTCCATGCCTCTCTGCTCTTTGATCTGGCCCTCAGAGTCTCAAGGTAAGAAACTCTACCAGACAAGGTTGCAGAGGTTGCAGAGTGTGTCAGCCCCTCTGGTGGCAGTGGTGGGGGTGGTGCGGGGGGGACCAGCCCTCAAGGTAGGCTAAGAGGCAGACGCACTGAGTGACAGCTGGAATTTCAGCTCCAGTCACGGGAGGGCTGGACATCCTTGAACTTTATCCTGAGAATCAATTATTTTAATATTTTTGAGCACAGTGTTAGGTGCTGTATATTATTTTTCGTTTATTTTTACTTTAAAGTGCTATGTATGAATGAATTTTCCTTTGTGCACCTTTTAGTATCTGAAACAGCCCTCAAAAATTTGCTATCATTTCAAATACTAGCTGACAATACCGCTTCTCTGCCTTTTCTAATTTCCCCTTCCTACCTTTGTCTTTGCCACTGAGATCCATAAGACAATGTCAAAGTGTGTTCTGCCGAGTGGATCCTCATCAAGGGCCTTAGCTGTAACCTTAAGTGATGTGGCAAAATTGCAAGCATGCAGAGTGTGTGAGCCATTGATGGGCTCCAGCTGTTAATGGGACTGTGGCCTGGAGTTTGTGCACTGGCTTCTCGGTTTCCCTCCCTGAACTTTTCCTCCTCATTTTGTGCTCTCTGGAAGTCCCTGGGTGGTGTGAACGGTTAACACACTCGGTTGCGAACTGAAAGGTAGGAGGTTAGAGTCCACCCAGAGGTGCCTTGGAAAAAAGGCCTGGCAATCAATGTCTGAAAAATCATCCATTGAAAACCCTATGGCGCGCAGTTCTAACTCTGACATACATGGGGTCACCATGAGTGAATTGACTCGACTCAGTGGCAACTAGTTTATTTCTCACTTTCTAGAAATGCAGACTTGAGAGGCCAGGGAAGGAGTATAGGTGCCATTGTCGTGTCCCACCAAGTTGATTTCAACTCATAACGACTCCATGTGATAGAGAAGAATTATTCCATAAGGCTTTTAGGCTGTCATCTTTATGGGACTGGATCACCAGATCTTTTTCCTGCAGAGCCACTGGGTAGTTTTGAACTACCAACTTTTTAGTTAGCAGCTAAGCCCTTAACTGTTCTGCCACCAGGGCCCCTTGGTTTAGGTGTAGCACAGCTAAAATCTTTGATAGGTGGGTGATGGTGGTGGGGGCAGCACCTAAGAGCACATCGGATGGTGAGCATGTCCTGAGGTATCCTTGCATGACACATCCTTGTAAGAACATCAGGTGGCTCCTGTCAAGATCAAACAGGAATTCTGGACCAGAAAGGGAAGTGGCAGTGGCGGGAGAAAAGGGAGGGAGCAAAGAGAGAAAGACAGGCAGGAGAAGGTTGTTCGTAAGAGCTTTATGCATAATAGCCCCACACTGGAAGCAACCCACATGCCCGTGGACAGGAGAATGGATGAGCCAATTGTAGTATATTCCTGCACTGGAATATTACTCAGAAAGACAAGAGGAATGAACTATGGATAAAAGGAACTACCCGTGTAAGTCTCCAAAAATATTAAATATTATATTCAGTGAAAGAAACTGGACACAAAAATACTACATATTACGTAATTCTTCCCCCCCAACCTGGTGATCTGGGTGCTCTTTTTTTTTAATTGTGCTTTAGGTGAAAGTTTACAGCTCAAGTTAACTTCTCACACAAAAATGTATACGCTTGTTGTTACGTGACACTAGTTTCAATCCCTATAATGTGACAGCACACTCCCCCTTTCCACCCCACGTTTCCCGTGTCCATCCAAGCAGCTTCTGTCCCTTTCTGCCTTCTCATCCTGCCTCTGGACAGGAGCTGCCATTTGGTCTTTTGTATCTGATTGAACTAAGAAGCACACTCTTCACGAGTATTATTTTATGTTTTATAGTCCAGTCTAATCTTCTTCTGAAGACGGAGCTTTGGGAGTGATTTTAGTTCTGGGTGAACACAGCCTCCGGGGGCCATGGTTTGAGGGTTCCTCCAGTCTCAGTCAGACCATTAAGTGTGGTCTTTTTACATGAATTTGAGTTCTGCTCCACACCTTTCTTTTAAAATGAATCTTTAGAATAGACAAAACTAATCTGTAGTGATAGAAATCAGAACTAGTGTTGGTTCTGTGGAGGGGGAGTATTGACCGGACAAGGATGTAGGGCGCTTTCTGGGATGATGGAAATGTTCTACATTTTGATGAGGGAGGTGGTTCCAAAGGTGTATACATTGTTGAATCTCATTGAACTGTACACTAAAACCTGCTATTTTACGTAAATTTTATCTCAATAAAAACCAGGATTAAAAACAAACAAACAGGGGTATTTAGAGAGAACAAAAAGAGAGAGGCTTTTGCTTGTGTGTTCATGTTTGTGTATATATGTACATATGAATGCACACAGACATACACAATATACATACATATTACACATACACACATATACATAAACACATATACATACATATGCACACATACATATATACACACAAACACATACATATGCATATACATACATACACATCACATACACATATACACACATGTACAAACACATGCACATACATATACCTGAATGCATATGCACACACATACATGGACACACACATATACACAGTTGTGTAGCAAGAAAGAAACCACAACCAATCACAATGGGATAGCAAAGGACCACAGGACAGAACATTCCAAGCCCTCAGTTGGAACCTCATAAATCTGTGTTACAAGAGAGGCAAACCGTGTAAGCGTTGACAGAAGCTGACGAGTTCACAAGGCTGGCTGGACAGAATCTAGCCTGGAAGATTGGGGTGATTAAAGTGCCATCACCTGTTGAGCGATTGAGAGCTCATAGCTTTCCTTTTCCATCTGGATGAAAAAAAATTGCAATTTTTCACTGCTGCAGAATTTAACTGTGACTTACATTTCACAATCTACATAGTTGATTTCATGTACTTTTGGCAGCTCTTTCCCATTTTCTGTAGTTACCAGAAAGAGTCGTTCCCCTGGGAAGTTAAAGGGGTGCGTAGTTTGCACCCTCATCTCTTCCTGCTGCCACCAGGCTCATGAGGGGAAGGTCAGAGTGAGGAGTGTGAAAGGCACTCGCTCTTTGATTGCAACAGCATTCTGGAAGACCAGACCTTCAGGTTCCTATTGTCTGCCCACGTTTTCCCTACCCAGCCCCTTTAAATCTCCTGGGGGAGCAGGGGCTTGAAATGGTCTTGAAAATGTTGGCTCTACTACTTATTAGCTGTTTGGCTTTGGAAAAATTAACTAATTTCATCATTTGTAAAATGGATTCCGAAATGCCCACCTTTGATGGCTACTATGAGGATAAAACGAGAAATTGTCTAGCCCTACAGCCAGAGTAACATGGGTGCCCTGGGGCAGATAAAACCAGTTACCATCGAGTCAATTCCAACTCATGGCGACCCCAGGTGTGTCAGAGGAGAACTGTGCTCCATAGAGTTGTTAGTCAACACGGTAAACGTTTGCACCACCCAGGGACTTCCAAGGGCAGATAGTTTTTGTTGTTAGGTACCTTCAAGTTGCTGTTGATTCGTAGAGACTCCATGTGACACAGTAAAATGACTCCATAGGGTTTTCTTGGCTTTAATCTTTACAGAAGCAGATCACCAGGTCTTTCTCCCATGGAGCCACTGGGTGAGTTTAGCTTTTCCTATTTACCCTACTCACAATATCATTGCCTGATCAGACATGCTGGTCTATTTTTATATACTTTCTTCTTTAACACACCCATTCTTTGTTCACTCATTGGCTCATTTATTCCCTCATTGATTAAATAAATATTTATCAAACACTTATAATTACAAACTGTGATCAGTTCTCTGAAAAAAGGAATGTCATTTTCTGAGAGTGTATATCACAAGGGAGCTTGACTGAGGCTGCCGGGTCAGAGAAGGCTTCCCCCAGAGGTGGCAGGTGAGTCAAGGTCTGGGGATGGAGAAGAATAAGTTCCCTGCACACCCCCATTCCAGCCTTCATGGCTTTGTCTAGATGGTTCCTCAGTCAAGAATGAGCATTGCTCTTCTTGCTGTGAGTCTAATCCCTTAAACGCTCAACTCAATTTCTGTCTTCTCTCTGAGCCACTTCTCAACTCGGCTGCCTGTGCTCATTACTCTGGGATGAGTTCCTCTGGGGCTTAAGGTCTGTTCCATACAATCTATACATGAACATAAGGGATTATCCTTTGTGTGGGTTGTGTGTCTTATTTTCCTCTTATGAATTGAATTGTTCTCCCCCACCTCCACCCCCTGGGCCAAATCTGTGTTGAATTCTTAGCCCTTGCACTTTGTGGATGTGATCCTGTTTGGAAATAGGGGTTTTCTTTTGTTATGTTAATGAGGTCATACCAGAGTAGGGTGGGTCCTAAAGCTAATCACTTCTGAGTTATAAAAAGAGCAGAATAGACACAGAGACACACATAGAGGGAAGACAGATGCCATGTGAAGATTGTCTATAAGCCAAGGAACCAAAGAATGTCCAGGACTACCAACAAGGAAGGAATTGACATGGCTGAGAACTTGATTTGGACTTGTAGCCTCCAGAACTGTGAGACAATATATTTCTGTTCTTTAAAGTCACCTACTTGTAGTATTTGTGTCACAGCGGCACTATTTTAACTAAAATACCCCCCAACTCAACTATAATCCCTGGATAGCAGTGGCAGTCCTTTCCACGTCTTTTATAATCTGCATGATACTGGGCACTGAGAAATTACAGAAGAGTTACTTGCTGATTGTACTTTCATGTGGACAAATATTGCATCACGCGCAAAAGATAGCAGAACATGAAAGTAGTATGGTGGTGTAGTTAAGACCTTGAAAGCCAGATCAATCACTGGCTAATTTGTTCTTTCAATAAATATTCATAGAGTTTCTGCTTCAGGTCAGGTCCTGTCCTGGGTGCTGGGGATTCATCAGTGAATCAAAGATCCCAACTCTGAAGAAACTTCCCATCTAGAAAATCCCAACACATACCCAATAAGCATGTAAGTAAGTAAATTATATAGCAAGTTAGAAGGTGAGAAATGCCAAAGGAATAAAAAAGTAGGCCATGGTAAAGGGGATTGGGAAATCCCAGGGCAGATGTGGAGGAGGTAGAAGATGTTAGAATTTTAAATAGGTAAGCTTCCTTGTGAGGATTTTTTGGTTTTCTTTATGTTGGTGAAGAGTATCGAATATGCCATGGACTGCCAGAAGAATGAAGAAATCTGTCTTGGAAGTACAGCCAGAATCCTCCTTAGAAGTGAGGATGGCGAGACTTTGTCTCACAGGTACTTTGGGCATGTTATCAAGAGGGACCATTCCCTAGGGAAGGACATCATGCTTGGTAAAGAGTGAGTGAAAAAGAGAAAGACTCTCAGTGAGATGGATTGACAGTGGCTGCAACAATGGGTTTAAACATAGGAAGGATAGTGAGGATGGTGCAGAACAGGGCAGTGTTCTGTTCTGTTGTACATAGGGTCACTATGAGTTGGAACCAACTCAATGGCACCTAACAACAACATTCTTAGGAGGTGGCCATCCTCTTCATTCTGTTTATAACTGAAAGTCCAGTTTGTTTTTTTTTTTAGAATTTTGCTGACAGGTCCTAAAACTATATGGCACTGTTCCTCCTTGAATTGTAACAGGAGAAAAAAAAAATCATGAATTTCGAGTACTGTCTTAGTCATCTAGTGCTGCTATAACAGAAATACCACAAGTGGGTGGCTTTAACAACAGAAGTTTATTCTCTCACACTTTAGGAGGCTGGAAGTCCAAATTCATGGTGCCAGCTCCAGGGGAAGACTTTTTCTGTCTGTCACCTCTAGGGGAAGGTCCTCGTCATCAGTCTTTGCCATACTAGGAGCTTTTCAGCACAGGGACCTTGGGTCCCAAGGACGTGCCTCCCTCCTGGTTCTGCATTCTTGTTGATAGGAGGTCCCTCAGTCTCTCTGCTCGCTTCTCTTTTATATCTCAAAAGAGATTCACTTAAGATACAACCTTATCTTGTAGATTGAGTCCTGTCTCAATAACATAACCGCTGCTAATCTTACCTCATTAACATCACAAAGGTAGGGTTTATAACACATAGGAAAATCACATCAGATGACAAAATGGTAGACCATCACACAATACTGGGAATCACAGACTAGCCAAGTTGACACAAACTTTTTGGGGGCCACAATTCCATAACAGGTATGAAGGGACTTTAAATATCTAGATTTCAATATTTCCTGAAACTATTCTGGCTCCCTTCACTGAAAGGGAAAAGGGACGACTTGGGCCTGGGTTCTAAGGAATATCTGTAATTCCATTTCTGCCCTTGTCCAGAAGGAAAAAACATGGGCATATTAAAAAAAAAAAAAAAGAAAGAAAAAAGAATTTTAAGGCTTTGCAGAATTTAGAAAATGTCTTTGTGGAGTTCAGTTTTTTAGATCCATATAAAGAATTATTTGTACTGAATTCTTGTTTGTTCTTATTAAATGTGTCTATTTCCTCCATGTCCTTCCTGTACCTTTTTTAGGTCAAAAATTTCAGGGGTCCTCTAGAAAGAATTGAGCTGTCTGGTTAGAAAGAAAATTTGAATTTGGATGGCTTTGCCCACGGAGCGTCTGTAAATGTCTAAGTTACCGTGTGTGCTCTGTTGATTGAAAGCATGGACCTTTCTGAACTCATTTGTTAACCGAAAACTGTGAATGAGCCCCTTAAAGAGTCATGAAATTTTCTGGAATTAATAGCAGAGAAAGTGCTAACTTTGTCTCACCAAATGAGTTCATTCCTCTCGACAGTCTTTAATTAATATGAGCTCTCATTTATAGCATTTAGGGACTTGATATAAATCAAAATGCAAGATTTACACAGAATATGACTATAACTGGCCAGGATTCTCGTTCAAACTTGATGGATTCCAGTTCAAGGAACCCAGCCAAACATTGATTGAATCCATTGACTAGCGCTGTTGCCAATAGTCAACTTGAAAGAAATCCATTCTGAAGATCGTGAGTTGCAGTCCATTGCAGTAGAATGAATGCATTAGGAAGAATATGGTCTGAAGTTCATTTACAGGTAGTCCATCATGAATTTGAGTAATAATTTATATTAATGAGGACCTAGAGCTGGAGTACAACCATGGGACTAAGAAACCTGCAATAATTTTGCCTTGCAGCGAGCATGGACTTGCTTGGTGGGCAGCAAATACATACCAACCACAGTCTTCCTGAGTTCTAAAGCTAACTCAACAGTAGCCATAGAGTCTGTATAGCTTACGCTTTGTACTGACGGATATGACAGATACACATGTGCATATACACACCATATATGTATGTATGCCATGGATTGAATTATGTCCCCCCAAAAATGTGTGTATCAATTTGGCTAGGCATGATTCCCAGCGTTGTGCGGTTGTCCTCCATTTTGTGATTGTAATTTTATGTTAAAAAGGATTAGGGTGGGATTGTATCACCCTTAACCAGGTCACATCCTTGATCCAATGTAAAGGGAGTTTCCCTGGGGTGTGGCCTGCATCACCTTTTATCTCTCAAGAGATAAAAGGAAAGGGAAGCAAGCAGAGAGTTGGGGACTTCATACCACCAAGAAAGAAGCACCGAGAGCAGAGCACGTCCTTTGGACCCGGGGTTCCTGCATGGAGAAGCTCCTAGTTCAGAGGAAGATTGACGAGAAGGACCTTCCTCCAGAACCAACAGAGAAAGCCTTCCCCTGGAACTGAC
>NW_004443984.1:15392129-15412811 GCF_000243295.1 Trichechus manatus latirostris
ACATGTATAAAATTAAAGCCCTTGCTATTGTTTTGGTCTTCCTTACAATTTGTCCAAGGGCTGGGGAAAGTGTAATAACTTCTACAAAAAGTACTTATAATAGTACCTTCTCTGTGCTGGGGAGAGTTCTAAGAGTTTTATGTATATTCAATCATTTAAACACCACAACAACTCAAGGAGGTAGAAAATATTATCATTCCCAGATGATAGAAGCAGAAACTGAGGCAAAGAGAGTGGAAGTCAAGTGCCTGAGGTCACATAACAATGAGTGGGAAACCCAGAGGGGAAGGTAAGAGGACTCCAAGACTCCCAGCCCTGAGATCCTGCCTCAGTGTTCGTCCTCAGGGAAGGGCTTCCTGACTCCAGGCTCAGTTGGTTCCACCTTGTGCCTTCCCTTCACAGCTCTTGTCAAAGTCAGTGATTTCATGTTTCTTTGTGTGACTGTCAAGTTGACATCACTCTCCCCCATGAAGGTCACCTTGCTCATCATGGTGTCTCCAGTACCGAGCTCTATGCCTGGTACACAGTAAGTACTTTGTCCTTAATGGATGAAAGCATCATCCTGAGGTGGAGAAACTGGTTAGAGGAAATAGAGGGATAAGAGGGATCAGACTAGCAGTAGTCCCCAAGGTTTTGATTGGTATGATTAGAAGCAGCCATGCTGACTTCCTTTTCCTGACCTAGCTCTGGACTTCTTAGCTTGGAAGACACTGGCATGGGCCCGAGGACTGGGTGCAACACCTGACTTTGGCATGTATTGACCCAGCATAGTTAATGAGCTGTTTCTTGGGTGCCTAAGAACTATCACTGATGTTCCATTCTGTGGAAAAGGGCAAACCACAGTTGGGTCAGCCTGGGAGTCAGTGCACCATTCATTCCTTCTTGCCTGCCTTCATTCATTCCATAAGTACTTATTGAGCACTTCCATGTGCTAGGCACTATTCTAGAGTCTGGAAGCACAGTTGTGAATTAACCAGAAAAAATTCCTGCCCAATCTAGTAGGGTTGGGATGGGAAGAAGACAGACAATAAACGCATAAACAATAGATAAGCCTGGTGGTGATACGTGCTGGGAAGGATAATGAGGTGGGTATGGAACACTGAAGAAGGTGAAGTGTAGGAGCTGGGTGGGGTGGGACAGATGGGTAGACCAGGGTAGGCCCTCTCTCACGAGGAGATATTTGAGCAGAGCCAGAAGGAGGTAGGTATGGAAGCCATGTGGATATCTGTAGGGACAGTATTCCAGGGAAAAAAATAAACCAAAAAACAAACAAACCTGTTGCTGTAGAGTCGACTTCAACTCATAGTGACCCTATAGGACAGGGTAGAACTGCCTCATAGGCTGTAATCTTTATGGAAGCAGACTGCCCTATATATCTTTCTCCTGTGGAGTGAGTGGTGGGTTCGAACCACCAACCTTTCGGTTAGCAGCTGAGAACTTAACCACTGCACGACCAAGGCTCCTTAGGGAAGAGAATAGAAGATGCAAAAGCCCCAAAGTGAGAGTGAGCTTGGTGGTCCAGGAATAGCCTGGAGGCTGGGTGTCCAGAGTGGACTGAGCGAGGCAGGGGTGTTAGGAGATGAGGTCAGGGAGGTCATGGGCACTATAAGGATGTTTACTCTCAGTAAGGTGGGAGGCCACTCTTCCCAGAACAGAGTCTTTCCAACAAGGCTGCAATTGCAAAGCGCTGTCTTCCTTGCAAATCCAGATAAGAGTTGGGGGATGGGGAGGGACTAGGGTATTCTAGCGTGTTGGTCAAGAGCGTGGCTCTGGAATCAGACATAACTTGGATTTGAATCCTAGTCCTGCCACCTACTAGCCGGGTGACCTGGGACAAGCCATACAGACTTGCAGAGTCTCGGTTTCCTCATCTGTATAATGAGGTCAAGAATGCCTTCCTCACTAGGGCCACTGGGAGGACCCAACTGCAGAGTATATGTGAGCACATGGCTGGTCCCCAGAGATCAATAGATGTCACAGTTTTATTGCATTGTTGTTTTAATCTTCTAGAGATTTGACTCTGGGGACCAGAGTCACCCCGGCTGGGGCCTGTGGAGTCATGGCAGGGGATTTCCTGGGATTCAACAGAACAGAAATCTTGCAGTGACTTTTGAGCTTACCATAAACCTCCTTCTTGGGAAGCCGGCTTCTGGGGTAGCAAGAAAAACATTGCAGCTGGAGCCCTAACTCAGGAAACAGAGAAAACTGACCGGCCTTCCTGCTGTCTCAGCCATGGCAGAAGCTGCCTAGGGCCTGGGAAGATGTTGGGACAGGACTCCACCTCCATGGCCTTTCACCAAAGACAGGCATTTCACGTTTCAAGATGAGGATAAGGGCCTGCCTTGCCCAGCTGGGTTCAGGTTGGCCCATGATGAAGATGAGGGGGCCGGGACTCACACTTGTCCCTGCTGGAGCTCTGAGCAATGCACACTCAGTGAGTGAGTCCCAGAGACCCATCTGGCCAGAGATCTTCTAGGACCAGAGGGAGCCCCTTTTGTTAAACTGACTTATAGTTCTTCGTTATGTGCTTTTTGCATAATTCTCTTCCCTGCTGGACAAAGCCAAAGGATATATGATGATTTATCTATGATATTAAAATGACTTATGTTAAATCAAAGCATATTTGCTAGCCCAGTGTCCAGGTTGGCAGTGGCTGGGCAAAGTGACGGGGACCAGGGAATCTATCTGGCCCTCTGTCTCCTCTGGTAATATAGCTTAGGATCCTCAAGTGGGACTTGCTGGAGGCATGGGCCAAACATCTAGGAAATGGGAACGATTGGGAGAAGTTGGAGTGAGGCTAGATGAGCAGTAATCTATCAGTCTGTCATACTGTGGTGTTTGCCTGTTGCTGTGATGCTGAAAGCTATGCCACTAGTATTTCAAATACCAGCAGGGTCACCCATGGTGGACAGTTTCAGCACAGCCTCCAGACTAAGATGAATGAGGAAGAAAGGCTTGGTGATCTACTTATGAAAATCAGCCAACAAAAACCCTATGGATCATAATAGAATACTGTCTGATACAGTGGTGGAAGATGAGCACCCTAGGTTGGAAAGAACTCAAAATACACAGCAGCTGCAACAATGGACTTGACCATATCAATGACTGTGAAGATGGGGAAGGACTGGGCAACATTTATTCTGTTGTACATGGAGTCACCATGAGTTGGCGCTGTATCTGTCCTTAAAAGGTCCCTTGTGTGCAGGGACGGATTACTCAATAAGCAAGGTCAGCACGTGTTTAACACCCAACAAAACAGGAGCACCAGTTGTCCAAAGCAAAGACACGTAGATGCCGAGCAGACAGGACACAAGGAAAAGCAAGCACTGCAATAGAAGGTAACCAGCAGGGTACTAAAATGAAACTGATACCACTTTATAAATTCTTTTTATCAGGTAAGAGAAATGTCCAGGGTTGGTTTTAGGTACATCTGTATGCAGGGGCTCAAGCTATGTGTCTAACACTCTGTCTCTCCCATCTATCTTTTGACTCTTTTTTCCTTCTGTGGTGGGTTAATTCTCCCCTGTATGGGCAAGACTGGCTCCGACAGCTCCAGGCTTACGTTATCTTTCGTGACTGCCTTCTCAGAAGGACAAAGTACCTCTTTCCCAACAGTTCCAGAAAAAGTCCCAGGGGAGGACTTTAATTGGCCAGGCCTGTGTCCACACCTAGAGCCAGACTATTAGGAGAAGTTCCACCTGAACCACGTGGACCAAAACTAAGGGAGGGATTAGATGCCAAAGTTACTGGTCTACTATAGAGTGAATGTGCACTGGACAGGGGATTTGAATCCAGCAGTGTCTGTCACATAGTAAGTGCTCAATAAATGCATCTAATAGGTCTCTACTATCATGTCTTTTGCTATTGCGTGCATTGTGGGTAGCTGAAGTCTTCACAAGTTTGATTTCTGGGTAGCATATGAATTTTTTCCAAAGAGATTTTATATCTATTAGTATTTGCCCTATTGCTGTTTTAGGGATGTTGTAACAGGAACACGTGTTAACAGAAGTGAAAGCACATTGAAAAATATAAAATCACCGTGCCACTGACTATTTCAGCACATCTGGTACCTCATGATGGCCCTGTGAGAGAAGGAGGCTGCATGCCGTCTCCCTCCATTTTACAGAGGAGAACATCAAGGGAACAAGATCTTAAAGAACTTGCCTAATTTCAGCCTAAAGTGTGTGGAAACCCAAGGAAACCAGGAAACTCAAGTTTCCTGACTCTCAGTCCAGAATACTCCTCATCAGACAATGTTTCTCAAATTCTGTTCCAAGGAATGTCACATTGCAAAGAAGTGCATGGGGGGTGGGGGTAGGGTCTAAGTAGGAAGGGTCTTAGGATCTTCAAACCAGTTTCCATGAGACCAGCTCTCCCTTATCTGTTTTATCAAAACAGTCGTTGGAGCAAGATTTTACAAGAAACAAAGGTTGCTGTGCTCTTAGCAGTTAGATAACCACCATTGTAGACCAAGTGAGCCCTTAGGCAAAGAAGCTTGAGTTTCAATCAGATGTCAAATAGAATTGGGGAATATAATCAAATGAGCTTCCTCAGGGGAAATTTCTCTTCTACTAGAATCATAGGAAGAACCTCAGGGATTAGAATCCAAGAATTAGACAATGGTCTAAGAACATTCAAGTTGCCCATAGAAAGAAAAATTACTTTCCATCTCTTAGAGACCCACCTCCCTCCGAGACCGCATACTAGAACTGTTAACATGTTTTCTTGATACAACATCCTTGAAACAACAGGGCAAGCATTAACAGATAGGAAATCTCTTTGGAAAAAATACAAATACTACCCAGAAATCAAACTTCTGAAGACTTCACCTACTTACCGTGCATGCAATAGCAATGATAACAGTAATGGGTCTATTAGATATCATTTATTGAGCTCTTACTATGTTAGATACTGCTGGGTTCAAATCCCCTCTCCAGCACATATTCACTAGATAACCATACATAGTGGTGCTGTAACTTTGGAAGCTAATCCTCTCTCATTTGGGTCCATGTGCTTCAGGTGGAACTGGACCGCACAATGGAAGTTCACAAGTGAGTTGGATGTGAGGATGCTACATAAATACTACATCACTGAATTTGAATGTAAGGCATCTGTTTTTAACCTGTTAGGTGACGTCTGGACCAAATATAGCCTCACAATGAGATTTTTCTTTTTGTTTGCTTCCCCTGTATGTGTAAGGAAAGAGATCGTAAGAGAAATAGTATACGGATAACTGCTTAGTCTGCACCACTGAAGTTTAAAGATCTAGAAGGGCTGGATGGTGCAGGTTGACCCTGTACACGTCTTCCACACTGGGTAGCCATTGTTCTGGGCCATGCTAATACTTTAAATAGTCTGCCAACCCTGGTGGCATAGTTGTTAAGAGCTATGGCTGCTAACCAAAAGGTTGGCAGTTCAAACCCACCAAGCGACTCCACGGGAGAAAGACCTGGCAATCTGCTTCTGTGAAAATTACAGTCAAGAAAACCCTATAGGGAAGTTCTGCTTTGTCACACAGGATCGTTATGTGTCGAAATTGACTCAATGGCACTAACAATAACAATAGTTTCCTAAGGCCGATGTAACAAATTTCTACAAAATCAGAAAACTTAAAACAATAGAAATTTATTCTCTCAAAGTTCAGGAGGCTAGAAATCTTAAATCAAGGTGTTGATAGGGCCATGCTCCCTCTAAAGCTTCTGGGGGAGGAAATTTCCTTGCCCCTTCCAGCTTCTGGTAGCCCCAGGAATTCCTTGGCCTGTGGCAGCACGACCCCAAGTGGCCTCTGTCTTCACGTGGCCATCTTCCCTTTATGCTGGTGTCTCTGTGTCTCTTCTCCTCTTCTTGTAAGGACATCAGTCACATTGGATGAGGGACTCTAGTCCAGTATATCTGATCTTAACTAGTTACATCTGCAATGACCCTATTTCCAAATAAGTTCACACTCCAGGAAGGACATGAATTTTGAGGGGACATTATCCAACCCAGTATACCATCTCATTAGGCCGTCATGACCCGCTAAATAGAAAACCGTCTTGGAAATAGGTTTTCAAAATTCATTTCTGGTTGGTTATTTAGACTTCGGAAAGTTAGTTTCCCCAGACTCAATGGGATTTGGGGTGTGCAACTGAGTCTTGTCAAATCTGAGGGATCTAGACAGGGGCTCTGTGGTTAAACGAGTCTGGGAGCCCGCTCTTGAAGAGTCGCAATACCCACTGGCACAATAAACATTCTGAAAAGCTTTAAATAAAGAAAACTGTTCAATGATATTTAGCCCAGAATGTTTCAAACTTATTGATAGAATTTGTTCATATTTCAAAGATAATGGTTCGGGAAACATGATTTATTTAACATAGAATGTCTCTGGCTCACGGTACTGCCACTATTCTAACATGGTAACACTAAAGAAAACAATCAGTTGTGCTTAGTAGGTTCTTGTATATCCTAACGTACTTAGTACACTCTTATTACATACTTTGTTGTTGTTGTTGTTAGGGGTCCTTGAGTCGGTTCTGACTCTTAGTGACCCCATGTGCAACAGAACAAAACACTGCCTGGTCCTGCACCATCCTCACTATTGTTCCTATGCTTGAGCCCATTGTTACAGCCACTGCGTCAGTCCATCTCTTTGAGGGTCTTCCTTTTTTTCGTTGATCCTCTACTTTACCAAACATGATGTCCTTCTCCAGGGACTAGTCCCTCCTGATAACGTGGCCAAAGTATGTGAGACGAAGTCTCGCCATCCTCGCTTCTAAGAACCATTCTGGCTGTACTTCTTCCAAAGCAGATTTTTAGTTCTTCTGGCAATCTGTGGTATATTCAGTATTCTTTCCGAATATCATAATTCAAAGACATCAGTTCTTCTTCAGTCTTCCTTATTGTTGTCCAGCTTTTGCATGCATATGAGGTAATTGAAAATATCATGACTTAGGTCAGGTGCACCTTAGTCCTCAAAGTGAGAACTTTGCTTTTTAGCACTTAAAAAGGTCTTTTGCAGCAGATTTGCCCAATGCAATGCACCCTTTGATTTCTTGACAGCTACTTCCATGGGCTTTGATTGTATATCCAAGTAAAAGGAAATCCTTCAATCTTTTCTCTGTTTATCATGATGCTGCTTATTGGTCCAGTTGTGAGAAATTTTGTTTTCTTTATATTGAAATGTAACTACATACTGAAGGCTGTACTCTGTATTTTTTTTTACTGAATTTATTTTACTTTATTTTATTGTACTTTATATGAAGGTTTATAGAACAAATAGTTTCTGATTAAACAATTAGTACACATATTGTTTTATGACAATGGTTAACAACCCCACAACTTGTCAACACTGTCCCTTCTCAACCGTGGATTCCCTATTACCAGCTTTCCTGTCCTCTCCTGTCTTCTAGTCTTTGTCCCTGGGCTGTTGTGCCCCATTAGTCTTGTTTTGTTTTATGGGGCTGTCTAATCTTTGGCTGAACGGTGAACCTTGGGAGTGACTTAATTACTGAGCTAAAAGGGTGTTCAGGGGCCATACTTGTATGGTTTCTCCAGTCTCTCTCAGGCCAGTAAATCTGGTCTTTTTTTGTGAGTTAGAATTTTGTTCTACATTTTTCTCCAGCTGTGTCCGGGACACTCTGTTGTGATCCTGGTCGGAGCAGTCAGTGGTGGGGCCTGGGCACCATCTAGCTGTACTGGGCTCAGACTGGTGGAGGCCGTGGTAGTTGTGGTCCATTAGTCCTTCAGACTAATATTTTCTTTGTATCTTGTTTTCTTCATTCTCCCTTGCTCCCGAAGGGCTGAGACCAGTGGAGTATCTTAAATGGCTGCTCACAGACTTTTAAGACCCCAGATGCTACTCACCAAGGTAAAATGTAGAACATTTTCTTTATAAACTGTGTTATGCCAATTGAGCTAGATGTTCCCCGGGACCATGGTCCCCACAGCCCTCTGCCCAGCAATTCAGTCCCTCAGGGAGTTTGGATGTGTCTATGGAGATTCCATGACCTTTCCTTGTACAGGTTGTGCTCTTCCCCAATATTGTGTACTGTCTTACCCTTCACCCAAGACACCAGTTATCTATTGTCTATTTAGTTTCCCCCCTCTCATCCCTTGTAACCAACAAAGATTGTTTCTTTTTGTGTGTAAACTTTTACATGAGTTTTTACAGTAGAGGTCTCATACAATATTTGTCCTTTTGTGATTGACTTATTTCACTCAGCATAATGTCCTCCAGTTTCATGAAGGCTGTACTCTTTGATCTTCATCAATAAGTGCTTCAACTCCTTTTTGCTTTCAGCAAACAAGGTTGTGTCATCTGCATGTCACAGGTTGTCAGTGGGCCTTCCTCCAATCCTGATGCCACGTTCTTCTTCATATAGTCCAGCTTCTCAGATTATTTGCTCAGCATATGGATTGAATAAGTATGATGAAATGATACTCCCTGACATATATCTTTCCTGATTTTAAACCACACAGTATCCTCTTGTTCTGTTTGGACTGCCTCTTGGTCTATGTACAGGTTCCTCATGAGCACAATTAAGTGTTTTGGAATTTCCATTCTTCACAATATTATCCACAATTTTTTATAATCCACACAGTCAAATGCCTTTCATAGTCAATAAAACACAGGTAAACCTCATCTGTCAGTTTGTTGTACTGTGGTGGCTTTCATGTTGCTGTGATACTGGAGGCTTTGCCACCGATATTTCAAATACTAGCAGGGTCACCCTTGGTGAAGAGGTTTCAGCAGAGCTTCCAGGCTAAGACAGACTAGAAAGAAGATCTGGCAGTCTACTTCTGAAAAAACTGGCTGGTGAAAACGTTATGAATAGCAGCAGAACATTTTCTGATATAGTGCCTGATGATGAGTCCCTCGGGTTGGAAGGCAGTCAAAATACAACTGGAGAAGAGCTGCCTCCTCAAAGTAGAGTTGACTTTAATGACGTGGAAGGAGTCAAGCTTTTGGGACCTTCATTGGCTGAGGTGAAATGACTCAAAATGAGAAGAAGCAGCTGCAAACATCCATTAATGTTTGGAATGTGGAATGCATGAGGTATGAATCTAGGAAAATTGGAGGTCATCAAAAATTAAGCGAACACATAAAGATCAATATCCTAGGCATTAGTGAGCTGAAATAGACTGGTATTGGCCATTTTGAGTTGGACAATCATATGGTTTACTATGTCAGGAATGATAAATTGAAGAGGAATGGTGTCATATCCATCATCAAAAAGAACATTTCAAGATCTGAAGTACAACGCTATGAATGATAAGGTACTATCCATACACCTACAAGAAGACCAGTTAATGACTATTATTCAAATTTGTGCACCAACCACTAATGCCAGAGATGAAGAAATAGAAGATTTTTACCAACTTCTGCAGTCTGAAATTGATCAAACATGCAATCAAGGTGCATTGATAATTACTGGTGATCGGAATGCAAAAGTTGGAAACAAAAAAGGGACCAGTAGTTGGAAAATACGGCCTTGGTAATAGAAACGATGCAGGAGATTATGTGATAGAATTTTGCAAGACCAACAACTTATTCATTGCAAATACCGTTTTTAACAGCATAAATGGTGACTATACACGTGGACCTCGGCAGATGAAATACACAGAAATCAAATCAACTACGTCTGTGAGAGGAGATGATGGAAAAGCTCAATATCATCAGTCAGAACAAGGCCAGGGGCAGACTGCAGAACTAACCATCAATTGCTCATATGCAAGTTCAAGCTGAAGCTGAAGAAAATTAAAACAAGTCCATGAGAGCCAAAATATGACCTTAAATATATCCCACCTGAATTAGAGACCATCTCAACAATAGTTTGATGCGCTGAACATCAATGACTGAAGACCAGACTAGTTGTGGGATGATATCAAGGACGTCATACACAAAGAAAGAAAAACTACATACTTAGTACATTCTAAATCCTAAATAGGAATCCAGGAATGTGGCTTTTCCCAACATAGCTCCCCCGGCATCCCTCTGGGATGGAGATTTCAAAACTACTTGGGAGATAGACCGTAGCACTCTACAGAACAATCCACTACAAGAGAAGAATACAAGATGACATGTAATTAATAACCAAGTGCTGACTAGAGTACTGGAAACATCCATGCCATATAAGAACCATCCACTGATTACTCCAATTGATATTTTAAAACTCACTGGGAGCTCTTCCCTGAATTACGTGGGAAAACAATTATTTATAATTGATAAAAGTTGCTTATAAATGATTTATATCCTTTCTATGGATGTAGTAGCTCTAGTTATAACCCAAGACACATTGTTTAAAACCAATGTCTACACTGAGAGTACATGCGCCAACTCTCTGTTGAGTCCAGGGAAGAGGTAAGTGCTTCATGGTGTAGCTTGGACAGACCACAGATCTTGGGACACTCATGTCATGTGACAAGCAGGAGTACTGGGAGTGGCAGTGGCTTCATGGGCAGTGAGGTGCGAGGTAGCCCGGCACGGTGGTAAGAACATGGACTGTGGATCAGAGTGGATGGGGTTCTGATCTTGCTTTTCTCACTGTGATGTGATGGTTCACTTTTGTGTGGCCTTTCTTGTCATGGTCTTGTAACTCCCACCCAAGTGATTGGGGGAGACTGTGCAAATAGGGTAATTGTGGCCTACCAAGGGGATTGGTCAGTTTTGCCTTAAAATAGATCCAATTCCAGAGCAGAGAGAGAATCCCACCGCCACCAAGGAAGGAGAGCCAGAGAAGTGGTGACAAAGAAAGGGTGGCAGGAGACACTGGCAGGAGAGACTGGCAGGAGATGGCATTGTGGGCTTCCCAGCCCTTGGAGTGAGAAATCTGAGTGCTTTTGGGCCTAGGCTTACTGGCGGAGTGAGATGCCTCTGGGCACTTGGTGGAGCTAGGTTTGTCAACCCACGGAGCTAGAGCTAAGTGCCTTCTGGCCAAGGCTTATTGGTGTAGTGGGGTGCTTTTGGGTACCTATCGGCAGAACTGAAAGAGCTTTGTAGCCTTTGCCTGAGCAGGACAGAGGCCCTGGGCCAGGGAGAGACCTGCCTGTGAGCAGAGCTGAGAAGAGGCTCTCCTGATGGAAGAACTGTATCCTGAGCGTTCCTGAACCTGAATTGTAACATGTTATTTCCCTAATAAACACCATAATTGTGAATATTATCTGTGAGTTCTGTGTGGCCACTTCAATGAATTATCAAACCCAGCAGAGAAGTAGCGAATGCCATGGGAGGGATGGTTGGTCTCAGAATTGGTAAAGATGGCAGAGAAAGGAGGCGTGTCTGACCTCCACCTCATAGGAATCAGCCTTGGGCTGTGATCCTGATTCTCCTTCCCCTTGTCAAGTTAGAGGAGGTCAGGCACCATCCTCCTGGCATTTTTACACTTAATTTCCCACTTTGTGATTTTTGGAAAATCATTGAACTTCTCTCTGAGCCTCAGTTTTCTTATCTGTAAAATGAGAATAAGAAAGCTATCTTAACAGGGTCATTGTGAAGACTAAATAAGGCGAGGTCCCTGGGTGGCGCAAAGAGTTTGCTCTCAGCTGCTAGCCTAAAAGTTGGCAGTTGAAACCCATCCATTGGCACCACAGAAAAAAGGCCTGGCGATCTGCTTCTATAAAGACTACAGCCAAGAAAACTCTATTGAACAGTTCTACTCTGTAACACATGGGTTGTCATGAGTCAGAATTGACTCTATAGTAAGGTTTTTTTTTTTGTTATTGTGGAGTTTTTTTTTTTTTTTATTACAGTGCCTGCTATACGCTGGCATGGTAGGCGCTGAATAAAGATAAAGAGCTACCAAGGGACAGAATTTTTGAAAATGCACAATAAAATCCACATAGGAATGATGAAGTATCAAGTTGTTGTTCCATATGTTTACTGAAAACTCAATATTAGCAATATTAGTATCTGTATCTGTGGGCAAGCGGGCGATTTCAGACAGAACTTCACAGGGGACAGATTTTGGGTGAGGAGGTGGTCACCACAAGACCCTATCTAGCCATTAGTTTGCAGATCGAGAAGCCTGATTTTTATTTGTACACACAGGTCCCAGTGACTGACTCACAATAACTAAACTCACAAGACACTGAGGAATGAGCCAGAAGCTAATTTCCTGACTTCCGGCTGGAGAAAGACCTGGCTTCAGAACTAGAGACAAACATTTGGCTTGCCCTATTTAGAAGATCAGATTATAGACAAGAAGTTGCTTGGAGAGTACACTGTTAGAACACAGGAGGTGGATCACCTGAAGAAGTTTCTCGGGTTGCAAAGAAATTTGGCTTAATCACATTGAGAATCAGGCTTGCTCTCTAGAGTCAAAGTCTCATTTTCCCTGTTTAATAATTGGCCCTGATAAATTCCAACAAATTCTTACTCTCCAATTTCTTTTCCTTTTCTTTGCACCAAGAGCAAAATCACTTTCCACCAAAAAGTTAACAATATGTAGCATTTTCTTTCCGTTGACTGCATTCTAACAGTAATAATAAGAGTAGTGGTCACTGTTTACTGAGCACTTACTATACAACCTGCACATTGCAAAGCACTTTAGATATATTATCGCCTTTAATCATCACAACAAGCCTGCAAGATGCTAAACAGGAAACCGAGGCTCAGAGAAGTTAAATAACTTGCCCAGGATCATACAGCTATGCAACAGTGGAGCTGATATTTGAGCTCAAATCTTCTTCGTTTTGAGCTCCTAACTTCCCACTGATACCGCTATTAGTAAGATCTTTCCAAGGTCCCATAATGTTCATCTCCATTGGACCCATAGATCCTTTGAATGGCTGTGGGATATACCCTGGTTTCACTAGCAACTCTTACGGACCATCTCCCGGAATGGTCATGTCTAGAGAGTCAAATCTTTATATGTAGGTGTCTTGCAGTTTCCGTTTCAGATGATGACATTTTCTGATGGTGCCAAAAATCAGGGGTGCGCTTCTCTAGGGCCTCCTTGCACAGTCTGTGCCTAGTGTAGCCAGTGGGTTCCCTGCTTTTTCCCAACCAGCTCTCAGCTACTACTGAGGGCCTTCTGGCCAAGGCTTATTGGTGTAGTGGGGTGCTTTTGGGTACCTATCGGCAGAGCTGAAAGAGCTTTGTAACCTTTGCCTGAGCAGGACAGAGGCCCTGGGCCAGGGAGAGACCTGCCTGTGAGCAGAGCTGAGAAGAGGCTCTCTTGATGGAAGAGGCTTGCTTCACTGATGGTCAGGCTTGCTTCACTGATGGTCATTTGAACTGATGCATTTCATCAGCTCTGTGTCTTTGTTTAAGTATATTGTGTACTGAGAAGCCAAAGCTGGTTTCCCGAAGGACTTCTTTTATTCACCTTTGAGAAAAGGGAAAGTCAAGTAAAAGCCTCTTTCCTTCCAAATCAGGCAGCCAGAGAAATGCCAAGAACCTCACTAAAATGCTTTTGCTTTTGATAACAGGCAGGTTGACTCAGCAGCCAGGTGCAATGGATTTAGGGTAAAAAAAATTAATAACGCCCTGCCTAAAGGGAAAGTGTTATCAGCAGGATGACATGTGATAGGAATACCTAGGTGCATTTGTTTGTTCAATTGTTTGTGTATAATAAAATTAAAAATGTAAGCAATCATTTTCTATAGTACTGTCGAGGCATATGTTTTCTAATTCTCTGCAGAAGTCTCACTTTGGGGAAACAGGACTGTTATTTAATGCTGTATCAAGAAGTCACTCTCTAGTGACATTGGGTAATAGTTTATCTCAAAGCAGAACCCATTAGTGCCAAATTCTGCTTTGTAGACATGTCTGGAATGTGAACATAAATAAAGTACAATACAGTAGGATTAGACATAGGCGAGCACATAATCAGGCGGTGCTAAGCTCCTCATTCCATCTAGGGAATCCCCAAATGAGGCACTGCTGCAAATGCCAACATGAGCCCAGAGTTGGAAAAAACACAGCTGCCCATTGCACCTTGGAATTTCACGTATGTCCTTAAAGCAGGAAGGCATCGTCCTTTCCCTGCAACTCCTTAACCAGCTCATTTTCTCTTCTGCCCCTCAGCTTCACTTTCCATCTCCTGCATGTGGCATATCTCCCCATTCAACTGCCCAAAGCCCTTGCAATCTTTTTTTTTCCCCCCTCTCCTCTAGGGAGACAGCAGGGAGGTGCTTGGTGGCATGTGGACATGCTTTGGAAGTATGCCTGCTCTCTTAGTGTAGTTCTCCCAGAAGCAGATCTGAGATAAGGATACAAGTGAAAGTGGTTCACTGGGGGAGTGTGGCTAACACTCATAGGAAAGTAGGGGAGGGATACAGAGAAGGGAAGCCAAAAAGTGTCTGCCATTAAAGCTGCTACCATGGAGGGTGCCTGAAGCTTAATCCCACCGAGGAGTTCTGGGAAATGGTCCAAAACACAAGCCTTGGAATTATCCCAGCCAAGAGGCAAGCGAGCTGGGGTATTTACACACCAACTCCTGAGATTCATTGACTGCACGTTTGATCAATTTCAGACTGCAGAATTTGGTAAAAATCTTCAATTTCCTCATCTTTGGCATTAGTGGTTGGTGAGTAAATCTGAATAATAGGCGTCTTCCTTGTAGGTATGTGGATATTATCCTATCACTGACAGTGTTGTACTTCAGGATAGATCTTGAAATGGTCTTTTTGACGATAAATGTGACGCCATTCCTCTTCAACTTGTCATTCTGGCATAATACACCATACGATTGTCTGATTTGAACTGGCCAATACCAGTCCATTTCAGCTTACTAATGCCTAGGATACTGATGTTTATACATTCCATTTCATTTTTGATGACTTCCAATTTTCCTAGATTCATACTTTGTGCATTCCACCTTCCTATTATTAATGGACGTTTGCAGCTATTTCTTCTCATTTTGAGTCATGCCATATCAGCAAATGAAGGTCCTGAAAGCTTCACTCCATCCACATCATTAAAGTGGACCCTACTTACCCAGTCTGCCAACCTGAGTGTTTGCCAACCTGAGGGGCTCATCTTCTGACACTATATCAGATAATGTTCCGCTGCTATTCATAAGGTTTTCACTGGATAATTTTTTTCAGAAGCAGACTGCCACGTCCTTCTTCCTCGTCTGTCCTAGTCTAGAAGCTCTTCTGAAATCCCTCCACCATGGGTGACCCTGCAGGTATTTAAAATATCGGTGGCATAGCTTCCAGCAACACAGAAACACGCAAGCCCCCATAATATGACAAACTGACAGACATGTGGGGAGACAAGAGTTAAAGGGTTCTAAAGTCGGAGTTAAAGTGTTCTCAAGTCTTCGCATTGTTTAGGAGTAAAGTAGAAATACTCAATAATTTTCGATTTTATAAAGTAAACTAAGCATGTTATAAGAACTTTGATCAACACAATAGATCATAAGAGAGAAAAACGATGGAAAGAAAAGAC
Source organism: Trichechus manatus latirostris (assembly GCF_000243295.1). Taxonomy (NCBI): domain Eukaryota; kingdom Metazoa; phylum Chordata; class Mammalia; order Sirenia; family Trichechidae; genus Trichechus; species Trichechus manatus. The sequence goes on from NW_004443984.1 coordinate 15,407,503, forward strand.
GAAAAGACATGACAAACAGCAAGCACAAAATAAGATTGGCAAAATAAGTCTCAGTGTATCAGTAAACAAATCTAAGTGTATCAAGAATCACAAAAAGTGTAAACAAACTAATCCCACCATTTAAAGACAGAATCTTTGATGAATAAGCAAAATCTGCATACTCCATGCTTTTATAATAACAGCTAAAATATAAGTATTCATATGTTTAAGGATTAGAAAGAAAAAACAAAATTTTCATTATTTAAAGACAAACTTATCTACATAGAAAACTCAAAGACTCTACATGCAAACTAATAAAACTAAATAGAGAGAATGAAGAGAACAGGATGCAAGGAAAAGCTTGGTCCAAAGGACTAATGGACCACAGCTACCAAGGCCTCCACCAGACTGAGTCCAATAGAGCTAGATGGTGCCCGGTTACCCCCACTGACTGCTCTGACCGGGATCACAACAGAGGGTTCTGGACAGAGCTGGAGAAGGATGTAGAACAAAATTCTAACATACAAAAAAAGACCAGATTTACTGGCCTGACAGAGACTGGAGAAACCCTGAGTGTATGGCCCCCGGACACCCTTTTAGCTTAGTGGTGAAGTCACTCCCAAGGTCTACCTTTCAGTTGGGGATTGGACAGCCCCATAAAACAAAATGGGACTAATGAGGCACAGCAGTCCAGGGACAAGGACTAGAAAGCAGAAGGGGACAGGAAAGCTAGTGATAGGGAACCCAAGGTTAAGTAGAGACAGTGTTGACATGTTGTGGGGTTGTTAACCATTGTCATAGGGCAATATGTGTACTAACTGTTTAATGAGAAACTATTTTGTTCCGTAAACCTTCATCTAAAGTGAGAATAGCAGCACAACTGGAAGAACGTAATTGACGTCACTGAATTATACATGTAGAAATTTTTGAAATGGTGTATCTTTGGCTATGTATATTTTCACCAAAAAAAAAAAGGTCCTCCAAGGTCAAGAAGGGAGAGTGTTGACATGTCATGGGGCTGTTAACCAATGTCATAAAACAATATGTGTACTAACTGTTTAATGAGATTTGTTCTGTAAACCTTCACCTAAGGTACAATAAAAAAAACTAAATAGAGAGTTCAGCAATTGGGCTGGAAAAAAGATCAAATGTACAAAAATCGATAGTATACATCAGCAAGAACAACTAGAAAATGTAGTTTTAAAAGGATACCATATACACTAGCAATAAAAAGTTAAAGGTACGTAAGAATAAGCCTTTATGGAGAAATTTATAAAAGTTTATTGAAAGACATAAAAGAAGACCCAGAGAAATGGAGAGATAGGTGGTAGGCTGTATTCATTAGTGGAAAGAATCAATATTATAAAATGGAAATTCTCCTCAATCAGTCTATAAAGTTAATGTAATTCTAATCACGATCCTAAAAGGACTTCCTTGGTAGAATCTTGTTGAAAGAAATTATATACAGAAAAGCAAAGAGTCAAAATAAATTTTAAAAGAGTAATATGGGAGGAGGTTCCCGTGTAGATACCATGACATTACAAAGTTGTAGTAATTAAGACAGTGTAACACTGATGCAGAGCTAGACAAATAGATCAATGGAACAAAATAGGAGCTCAGATTTGATCCTACATGTATGGAAAGTGAATTTATGATAGATGTGGCATTAGAAACCAATGAGAAAAAGATGGACTGACAATAAGTAGTACTGAAAACAAACAACCCATTGCCATCGAGTTGACTCCAACTTATAGTGACCCTATAGGACAGAGTAGAACTGCCCCATAGGGTTTCGAAGGAGTTGCTGGTGGATTTGAACTTCGTACCTTTTGGTTAGCAGCTGAGCTCTTAATCACTGCACTACGAGGGCTCTATAAGTAGTATTAGGATTGTCATTTTTCCATATGGGGAAAAAAATAAATTAGATCCTTACTTCAAACAATACACAAAAATCAATCCCAGGTAGTAGAGTCAATGCTTTGAAATGTTTAGAACAAAATATAAGATGATATCTTTAGGGCTTCTTGGTAGAGAATTTCTTTCAAAATGCAAATGTTAGAGAAAATATGATAAATCTTACTATAAGCAGCCTGGACTCCTTCTGACTCAAGAGCACCAACAAAGGACAGGGGTTGGGGCCCTTCCACATACCTACTCTGCACCCAGGAATTACAAGTCCTGACACTAATGTGGGCTATGATTTTTCTGGCACTCCCTTCAAATGTGTTTCATATCATGTACGTTTATGCTGTTTTTATTTGCTCTGTGACCTTGGACAAGCCATTGAAATGCCATCTTGGGAAAATTTCTATCCTGTCTCATAGTAGTATTTTAAGTACTCAATAAAGTAATATATTTTAACACTCAAAAAAACAAAAACAAAAAGAAAAACCTATAAGGTTGCTGTATGTCTGAATCGACTTGACGGCAATGGGTTTTTCTTTTTTTAGTTTTGAGAATTCTCTAAGGAGCCCTGGTGGCATAGTGGTTAAGTTCTCAGCTGCTAACCCAAAGATCAGCAATTGGAACCCACGAGGCACTCCATGAGAGATAGATGTGGCAGTCTACTTCCATAAAGATTACAGCCTTGGAAACCCTACGGGGCACTTCTACTCTGTCCTACAGGGTTGCAATGAGTCGGAATCGACTTGATGGCAAAGAGTCTGGTTTTTGGTTTTAGGGAGTTTGCTATAAGTCGGAATCTACTCAATGGCACACAACAACAGGGAGTTCGTTTACTTTAGACACTTCATCAGCAAAGACCAATTGCTAGAAAAGGACATCACATTTGGTAAAGTAGAGACAGGGTCAGTGAAAATGAGGGAAAACCTCAATGACATGGATTGACACAATAGCTGCAATAAAGGACTCAATCTTGAGGATAATGCAGGACCTAGCAATGTTTCGTTCTGTTGTACATAAGGTCACCATGAGTCAGAGACAACCCCATCAACCAATATGCATTGATAATCACTAGTGATTTGAATGTGAAAGCTGGAAACAAAGAAGAAAGAATAGTAGTTGGAAAACATGGCCTTGGTGATAGAAACGACGCTGGAGATCTCATGAAAGAATTTTGCAAGACCAATGACTTCTTCATTGCAAATACCTTTTTCACCAACATAAATGGTGACTATTCACGTGCACCTCACCAAATGGAATACACAGGAATCAAATTGACTACGTTTGTGGAAAGAGATGATGGAAAAGCTCAATATCATCAGTCAGAACAAGGCCAAGGGCTGACTGTGGTACAGCCCATCAATTGCTCATATGCAAGTTCGAATTGAAGCTGAAGAAAATCAGAACAAGTCCACGAGAGCCAAAGTACAACCTTGAGTATATCCCACCTGAATTTAGAGACCATCTCAAGAATATATATGACTCATTAAACACTAATGACCAAAGACCAGATGAGTTATGGAATGACATCAAGGACATTACACACGAAGAAAGTAAGAGATCATTAAAAAGACAGGAAAGAAAGAAAAGACCAAAATGGATGTCAGAAGAGACTCTGAAAGTTGTTCATAAACATCGAGTAGCTAAAGTGAAAGGAAGAAATGAAGAAGTAAAAGAGTTGAACAGAAGATTTCGAAGGGCGGCACGAGAAGACAAAATAAAGTACAATGATGAAATGTGAAAAGACCTAGAGTTAGAAAACCAAAGGGGAAGAGCATTCTCGGCATTTCTCAAGCTGAAGGAGCTGAAGAGAAAATTCAAGTCTCGAGTTGCAATATCGAAGGCTTCTATGGGGAAGATATTAAACGACACAGGAAGCATCAAAGCAAGATGGAAGGAATACAGAGTCACTCTACCAAAAAAAATTGGTTGACATATAATCATTTCATAAGATAGCTTACGATCAAGAACCAGTGGTACTGAAAGAAGAAGTCCAAGCTGCCAAGCTGCACTGAAGGCACTGGTGAAAAACAAGGCTTCAGGAATTGGCGGAATACCAATTGAGATGTTTCAACAAACGAACGCAGCGCTGGACATGCTCATTCGTCTATGCCAAAAATTTGGAAGACAGCTACCTAGCCAACTGACTGGAAAAGATCCATATTTGTATCCATTCCAAAGAAAGGTGATCCAACAGAATGCAGAAATTATGGAACAATATCATTAATATCACACGCAAGTAAAATTTTGCTTAAGATCATTCAAAAGCAGTTGCAGCAATACATCAACAGAGAACTGCCAGAAATTCAAGCTGGATTCAGAAGAGGACATGGAACGAGGGATATCATTGCTGAAGTCAGATGAATCTTGGCTGAAAGCAGAGAATACCAGAAAAATGTTAACTATGGAAAGGCATTCGACTGTGTGGATCATAACAAATTATGGATAACTTTTCAAAGAATAGGAATTCCAGAACACATAATTGTGCTCATGAGGAAACTGTACATAGACCAAGGGCAGTCTTTCGAACAGAACAAGGGAATACTGCGTGGTTTAAAATCAGGTAAAGTAAAACATGGGTCAGGGCTGTACCCTTTCACCATATTTATTCCATCTGTATGCTGAGCAAATAATCCAAGAAGCTGGACTATATGAAGAAAAGCACAGCATCAGGATTGAAGGAAGATTCATTAACAACCTGTGATATGCAGAAGGTACAACCTTGCTTGCTGACGATGAAGAGGACTTGAAGCATTTATTGATGAAGATCAAAGACTACAGCCTTCAGTATGGATTACACATTAAAATAAAACAAAAATCCTCACAACTAGACCAATAAGCAACATCATAATAAAAGGAGAAAAGACTGAAGTTGTCAAGGATTTCATTTTACTTGGATCCACAGTCAACATTCATGGAAGCAGCAGTCAAGAAATCAAAAGACACTAATGGACCACGGTTACCACGGCCTCCACCAGACTGAGTCCAGTACAGCTAGATGGTGCCCGGCTACCACCACTGACTGCTCTGACCGAGATCACAACAGAGGATCCTGGACAGAACTGGAGAAGGTTGTAGAACAAAATTCTAACTCACAAAAAAAGACCAGATTTACTGGCCTGACAGACTGGAGAAACCCTGAGAGTATGGCCCCCGGACACCCTTTCAACTCAGTGGTGAAGTCACTCCCGAGGTTCACTGTTCAGCTGGGGATTGGACAGCCCCATAAAACAAAATGGGACTAATGAGGCACAGCAGTCCAGCGACAAGGACTAGAAGGCAAAAGGGGACAGGTAAGCTGGTGATAGGGAACCCAAGGTTAAGAAGGGACAGTGTTGACATGTTGTGGGGTTGTTAACCATTGTCATAGGGCAATATGTGTACTAACTGTTTAATGAGAAACTATTTGTTCTGTAAACCTTCATCTA
>NW_004443984.1:15413062-15414283 GCF_000243295.1 Trichechus manatus latirostris
AAGGTCGAGAAGGGAGAGTGTTGACATGTCATGGGGTTGTTAACCAATGTCATAAAACAATATGTGTACTCACTGTTTAATGAGAATCTATTTGTTCTGTAAACCTTCATCTAAAGTACAATAAAAAAAAAGAAGAAATCAGAAGACTGATTGCTTTGGACAAATCTGCTGCAAAAGATCTCTTTAAAGTATGAAAAAGCAAAGATGTCACTCTGAGGACTAAGGTACGCCTGACCCAAGCCATGATGTTTTCAATTGCCTCATATGCATGGGAGATATGTACAATGAATAAAGAAGACTGAAGAAGAATTGATGCCCTTGAATTATGGTGTTGGTGAAGAATATCGTATATACCTTGGACTGCCAAAAGAATGAACAAATCTGTCTTAGAAGACGTACAGCCAGAATGCTCCTTAGAAACAAGGATGGCAAGATTTTGTCTCACATACTTTGGACATGTTATCAGGAGAGACCAGTTCCTGGAGAAGGACATCATGCTTGCTAAAGTAGAGGGTCAGCAAAAAATAGGAAGACCCTCAAGGAGACGGATTGACGCAGCGGCTGCAACAACGGGCTCAAACATAGTAATGATTGTAAGGATGGCACAGGACCAGGCAGTGTTTCATTCTGTTTTACATAGGGTCTCAATGATTCAGAACTGACTCGACAGCACCTAACGAAAAACAACTTGTCTTACGTGCTATTTTGATATTTCAATTCTGCCTTATTTTTATAGAACGACTCCTAATTTTATTATTGTTGTTGTTGTTTCATACATTTGATGCTTGTTTATATTTTATCACGTTTTCAATGCTTCATGCATCTTCTTATACCTCATGTCTTTCCGGGTTTTGCATCCTTCTTTCTGAACTACCCATTGTAGCAGTTTCTACAGCAAGATTCTACCAGTGGTAAACTCAGTTTTTGCCTGCTTGAAAATGTCGTTTTATCCTCACTTTTAAGTGATCATTGGTCTTTGTAGACCATTTAAAGATATTATTCCATTGTCTTCTGGATTATGTTAATATTTTGAAAAATCTACTGTCATCTGGCCATTGCCCTCTGTCATGGATTGAATTGTGTGCCCCAAAAATATGTGTATCAACTTGGCTAGGCCGTGATTCACAATATTGTGTGATTGTCCACCATTTTGTCATCTGATGTGATTTTCCTACCTGTTGTAAATCCTGTCTCTGTGAGGCTGGTGAGATGGGATTAGCC
>NW_004443984.1:15425824-15456612 GCF_000243295.1 Trichechus manatus latirostris
AGCCCCTGCTGCAGATCGATAAAAGTGCCTACTTAAGGGGCAGGGCTGTTTCTAGGGTCACAAATCTGCCATTTCACAGCTGAAGCAGTTGAAGTTAAACTTCAGATGTTTGCCCTGTTGTACTGTGGTAGTGAGGACTAATGCTGTTGAGATGGGTCCCCACAAGTCTGTACAGGGGTGTAAGGCACTCAGAGTCTGCAGACCCCTGATACCTGTGTCTAGCAAAGGAGCTGTGCCGACCCTGTGTTCCTGGCTTAGGGGAGCCAGTAGTTTATTTGTTCCCTCTCCAAGGCCAGGAGAATGGGTCAGGGTGTCTTTTGGGATCTACTTCCAGCCAAGCAGACTCCCGGTGCAGAGTGCGGAGGGAGGAGGTAAAAGGGAGAGAGGTTTTTTCCAAATGGGTTTTTTTTTTTTTTAAATCCCCGTGAAAGGGTGCATGCATGTACTTATCTTAGCCTCTTGGGAGCTGCTTTTCACTGGTTCGGAGTATCCAAGCAGAATCTCTGCTGCCGGGTCTCTCTTGATGTGGAAACTGCTTCCCAAGCACGTGCACAGCACAGCTGTTTGCCTGCTTCACTGCGGACCAGCGTGGCTGCGGCACTGCAGTTTCGCCACTGCAGCTCTGGTGGTCTTTGCTTCTTCCAAAGAGTCTGCCTCTCCTCTATCACTCAGACTGATTCCTCAACTTTGCCTTGTTTAGGGCTCCTAGATATTCATATAGAATCAAATCGCTTGCTTTTCCAGGTCTTTGTTGTAAAAGGGATATAAGAAGCGTCTAACTACTCCACCATGTTGGCCACGCCTCCTGCAGATTTATTTTTATTTATCCTTCTTGAAACTTGTTGTTCATTCTCAATCTATAAGTACATGTTGGACTAGTTTCCTGGGACTTCTGTAACAAATCACCACAAACTTGGTGGTTTAAAACAACAGATATTTATTTTTTCAGAGTTCTGGAGGTCAGAAGTTGGAAATGATTATCACTGGGCCGAAATCAAGGTGTTGGCAGGGCCGTGTTTTCCTCAGAGGCCCGGGAGAGAATCAGTCACTTCCAGCCTCTGGTACCTGCTGTGACTCCTTGGCTTGTGACTCCATCACTTCAATCTTTGAGGCTAGCATCTTCAAATTGCTTTCTGCTCTGTCTTTACATCACCTTCTTTTTATGTGTCTGTATGAAATCTCCTCTGTGTTCCTCTTAAAAAGACACTTGCGATTGGATTTAGGGTCTGTCTTGGTAATCGAAGGTTGTTGGGTGGTGCAAATGGTTTGTGCTCAACTACTAGCCTAAAGGTTGTTGGTTCAAACCCACCCAGCAGTGCTGTGAAGGAAGGCCTGGTGATCCGCTTCTGTAAAGTTTATAACAAAGAAAACCCTATGGAGCTGTTCTGCTCTGTCACATGGCCTCGTCATGAGTTGGAATCAACTTGATGGCAAAGCATTTGGTTTTTGGTTTAGGTAATCCAGGAAAATTTCTCCATCTCAAGATCCTTAACTTAATCACACTTACGAAGACTGTTTTTCCTTATAACAGTTACAGGTTCCAATGCTTGGGACCTGATATCTTTGGGTGGCCATTATTCAGCCTACCACACGTTTGTCATTTACTCTGAAAATTCTCATCCATAATAATTTGATTATTGTGCTTTCCCAATTCTCTCTATTCTCTACTTCTGGAACTCCTATTATAAGTAAAATGAATCTTCTCATTTAATTTTCTATTTTATTTTACCTCTTTCATGTCTTTTACTTTTTGGCTCTATGCAATGCATCCTGACTAATTTCCTCAGATATGTCTTCAAGTTTATTAATTTTCTTTTTGTTAATGATTACTCTACTGGTCAGTCCGTCAAACAAAACTTTTAAAAATTGTTTTTTATTGTGTATTGTTACTCTACTGGTCAGTCCTTCAAACAAAACTTTTAAAAATTGTTTTTTATTGTGTATTAGGTGAAAGTTCACAGAGCAAATTAGATTTCCATTTGATAGTTGGCACATAAAGTGTTCCATGATACCGGTTTCATTCCCCACAACGTGTCGGCACTCTCCCCGTTTCTGTCCTAGCTTCCCTGTTTCCTTTTGTCTGGATATTCTGCCCTTTCCTGCCTTCTCATCTTTGCTTTTGGGCAAATGTTGCCCTTTTGATCTTGTATAATTGATTGTTCTAAGGATCACGTTCCTCTCGGGTGTTATTGTTTATTTTATGGGCCTGTTGGCCTGTCTATGGTTTGGCTGAAAGGTAGTCTCTGGGTATGGCTTCAGTTCCAGTTCAGAAGGGTGTCTTAGGGCCACAATCTCAGGGTTTCCTCCAGTCTCTATAAGACCAGTAAGTCTGGTCTTTTTTGTGAATTGGATTTTTTGTTCTACATTTTTTCTCCCGCTCTGTCTGGGACCCTCAGTTATGATCCCAGTCAGAGTGGTCAGTATTAATACTGGACACCATCTAGTTCTTCTGGTCTTGAGGTCATGTATGCCATGGTTCATGTGGTCCATTAGTCCTTTGGGCTAATTGTTCCCTTGAGTCTTTGGTTTTCTTCACTCTCTTTTGCTCCAGACGGGAAGAGACCAATAGTGTATCTTAGATGGCCACTTGTAAGATTTTAAGACCCCTGATGCTACTCACCAAAGTAGGATGCAGAACTTTATGAACTATGTTGTGCCAATTGACATAGATGTTCCCTGAGTCTATGGTCCCTAGCCTACGAATTTTGTCCCATGAGGTGCTGGGTTATGTCTAAGTTGTCCTGACTATATTAATATTAAGCAGCACCTACAGTTATGTATGTAACTACCACCAAACTTATATCTGCAGGTGGGTCATCATATGAAATTTTTAATTTAATTATTATTTTATCTAGAAATTCTATTAAGTTATTTTTAAAATCTGCCCTTTTTCCTTACTATGTGGTATTCTATTTTTTAAAATGACTATCTAAAAATTGTACTTTAGATGAAAGTTTACAGAGCAAATTAGTTTCTCATTAAACAGTTAATACACATATTGTTTTGTGACCATTGGTTGCCAACACGTGACATGTCAATATTGTCCCCTTCTTGACCTTGGGTTCCCCATTACCAGCTTTCCGCTCCCCTCCTGCCTTCTTGTCCTTGCTCCTGGGCTGGTGTGCCTATTTAGTCTCATTTTGTTTTATGGGCCTGTTTAATCTTTGGCTGAAGGGTGAACCTCAGGAATGACTTCAGTACTGAGCTATAAAGGGTTCTGGGGGCCATCCTCTCAGGGTTTCTCCAGTCTCTGTCAGACCAGTAAGTCTAGTCTCTTTTTTTTTTTCCTTTGTGAGTTAGAATTTTGTTCTACACTTTTTCCAGCTCTGTCCGGGACCCTCTATTGTGACCCCTGTCAGAGCAGTCGGTGGTGGTAGCAGGGCACCACCTAGTTGTGCTGGACTCATTCTGGTGGAGGCTGTGGTAGTTGTGGTCCATTAGTCCTTTGAACTAATCTTTCCCTTGTGTCTTTGGTTTTCTTCATTCTCCCTTCCTCCAGACCGGGTGAGACCAGTGGAGTAACTTAGATGGCCACTCACAAGCTTTGAAGACATCAGACACTACTCACCAAAGTAGGATGTAGAACATTTTCTTTATAAACTATGCTATGCCAATTGAGCTAGACATTCCCTGAGAATTAAAATGACTTTAATCATTTTAAACATATTACATAGTCTTTCAGATAGTTCTCTTAACTGAAATTCTTGAGAGGGGGTGTCTAATCCATCGTTTTATTGTAGTTTCTGACTCTTGCACATGGTGAAATTTTTCCTTGTGTATTTTATAATTTGGGATTGCAAGCTCATTTTCAGCAGGGCTTTCTCTGTGGGGCCTGGGTTGAGGGTGGGTCTCTTTCTGGCCATTTTGTGTTCGCTTCTTCTAGATTCCTCATGGTTATTACCATTCAGAATCACTGTTTGCGTTCCTTCTCAACTTGGGGATTCTGGGTATTAGAGGTGATGTAAATTTGAAACCCAAACCTCTGTGAAAGCAAATTTTTGGTATTAATTCTTTGAGAACAATTTTCTTTTTAACCGAACCTATAGTAAAGAATACAAGCTCTCTTGCCTTCTTAGCACATAGGGAGTTTCTCCGTATCTACTCTTTCTTGGGCAGTCAGCCCTCTCAGAATCCTAGCCTCATTTGGGGGCGGGGGGCAGGCTCTCATTTCTCACAACCCACTTCTCTTCTCTGGAGTCCAAGATGTCAATCTCTGTACCTTTCATGACATTAAAAACACTAGCCCCTCTGTCACCAAGATTGCTTTTCAGTTCCTCTTTTGTTTCTGATTCCTAAAACCAAAACCAAACCCATTGCCGTCAGTTCAATACCGACTCACGAAAACCCCACATGTGCAGAGTAGAACTGCAATCCATAGGGTTTTCAAGGTTGTGATCTTTCAGAAGCAGATCATCAAGTCTTTCTTTCCAGGTGCCTCTGGGTGGGTTTGAACCACCAACCTTCGGTTAGTTGAAAAGAGCTTGATCATTTACACCACTCAGGGGCTCTCTGGTCCCTAGAAATACTTTTACTTTCTTGAGAGCTCAGCTATGCATTTAAAGTGATGTTTCTACATTTTATCAAGCATTTCTAAATGTCTGTGTGGGAGGGTTGCCTCTTTAATCACTACCCTCTAGCCACACTGGTCTTTACAGTTCATAGAGCACGTCATAATTTCTTGAATAAGAAGCTCTGCATAAAACAAAACAAAACAAAAACTCTCTGCCTGCAATGTTTGCCCACAGCTGGCTCCTCATCCTTCTGAGCTCAGCTTAAATGTTATCTCCTCTGCCAGGCCCTTCTAAACCCCACCGCTAGAGAAAACCTCTCCATTACTCTCTCCCGCTTCTCTTCCTTCATAGACTTGATCACAACTCATAGTTGCCTTGTTTGTTTATTTGTGTACTTGTTCACTGTCTGTCATGCCCCCCTAGAATGGAAGAAGTTGTTACTAGTTGTCGTTGAGTTGATGCCGACTCATGGAGACCTTAAATACAACAGAACGAAATGTTGCCTGTTTCTGTGCCATCTCCACAATGGTTGAGACCATTGTTTTGACTATCGTGCCAGTCTGTCTCACTGAAGATTCCCCTTGTTTTCGCAGACCCTCTACTTTGCCAAACAGGATGTCCTTTTCCGGCAATTGGATGATGTAGGGACCTTATCTGGCTTATCTCACTCTGTATCTTTAACATCTACAACAGTGCCCCACATGTAGGAGATTTCCAGAAAATATTTACTGAGTGAATAAAGGAATGTTTCATAGCTTCAGACTCTCAAGAGACTCTAACCAGGTCCAGAACAAACCTACAAACTTACAGTCAGGATGTGACGTTCTGAAGAATCAGGGAAGGATATATTCCCTTTGGCCCATGGGCATTAATTACTTCCTCATTTCTATGCACAAACTCTACTACTCAGAAAATCTAGATTCCAGCAAAAGTGCAAAAGTGGAGGAGTTTGCAGATACAACTTTTAAGTATAACCAAACCATTAGACTTCTTATCTTAATAGGTCCTAGGGGGTCATTCTCACCTTGTGTAAGCATTAGCCCAGAGGCAAGCCGCCTGGAGGATACAGGACCCATCTGCTGTAACTGAAGTCAAACAAACCTTCCCCTAGCTGTCACCCAACCAAAAAAAAAAAAAAAAAAAACCCACTGCCATTGGGTTTCCAAGGCTGTAAATCTCTACGGAAGCAGACTGCCACATCTTTCTTCCACGGAGCTGTTGGTGGTTTTGACCCGCTGACCTTTCAATTAACAGTTGATCGCTTTAACCACTGTGCCACCAGGGCTCCTTCCAGTTCCCCACAGAGGTGATACATTGAGCCAAGAGGTGTGTGGATAAATAAAACTAGCACAAAGAATCCACACAACATAGCAAAGAATAGGATCTTTAAAAAATAAATTTAAACTTCACATGTTGAAAGCACTATATTCACTTTCCAGGAACTTAGAAAATAGAAAAAAGAAACCACTCACAATTTAATACCTACCATAAACCATGGCAATAACTTTGGTGTATATTCTTCTGGTTTTTAAAATCATGCTTTTTGGGGGCTATCATTTACTGAGCGGTTACTGTACACATGATCTCAGTCTATACAACTGTGAAGTAGGTGTTGCCATTTTAAAATGAAATAACAAGGGTGCAGAGAGGTCAAGTAAAGGCTCAAGTTCTCCCAGGAAGGTATTGGGCAAGTGGAGGCTTGAAACCAGGTCTGTCTGATTCTAGACTCTGTTCAAGCCTTGTCTTGCAATTCTGATATTATATTGCTTTTACCCTCCCACCTTTCTACAGAGCTTCTTTTTTTTAAAAAAAATTTAATATTACAAGCTTTTTTGCATGCTGTTGGATAGTCTTCATAACCATCATTTTTAATGACCAGCAGAAAGATATCTGATCACTATTTCTTCATTCAAGACAAACTGACCACTCTGGAAAACAATTAGCCCTATCTTGTAAAGCTGAGCACTTGCATAGCCTATGATCCAGCAATTCCTCTCCCGCGTGCACATCTTGGCGAAAGCCATAGTGGTGGGCCCCAGGTGCCATAGACAAGACTTTATAGAAACATTGTCCACAATGGCAAAAACTGGCATGATCCTGATATCCAGAACAGGATGGATACTTTCTTTCAGTGATATCTGAACACACTACAGTTACATAGAACAACAAAGATGAACGTTTCTGATACAACATTGAGTGAACAAAGCAGGTCTTTAAAGCTACCATTTTTATAAAGTACAAAAACAAGCAAACCTAAGCCATATAATGTTGGAACTTCATACATGACTAATGAAACTATATACATACATAAATAAAAGCACAAGAATGACAAGCAAAATCTAGACTGTACTCCACTCTGAGTTCAGTGTAGAAATTCATTTGGTAAATATTTATTGAGCACCTACTAAGTCCCAGCTCCTCTGCTTGCACTTTGTATACAACAACTTGTTTATTCCTCACTTCAGCCTTACGAGGTACTTACTATTATCAGCTGCCTTTTACAGATGAGGCAACCAAGACTCAGAGAGTGTAAGTAACTTGACCAAAGGCCACACAGCTAGGAAGTGATGAAGCAGGTCTGTTGAGCTCTAGAGCCAGCACACAGATCCACGCAATCCCACTGCCTCTCTAACACAACAGGAAACTGCTTTTAAAGGACTGCAAGATTCATGGAGGGTTTTGGTGTCAAAACTTTATAATCTTAAAGGACAGGCTTTCCTGAAAACCAATATGATTTTGGTTTAGATGCTTCATAAATCATACACCTTCTCCCCTGCTGGGCATACAACCAATTTCTCATATCACATTTGGACTCTAAAGGCTCATACCCAGTACACTGGATTCCCCATGATTTTCCATCTGAGTAAAATATGAAGAAACTGCATTTCAAGTCATTCCATTTGTTGTTATGACAACACAGAGCCTGGATCTGTTCTGAGCACTGGTATGCAAAGTCCTGAGTTGAAAACATTTCATATACATGATTCAGAAGGTCTCTGAAAGAGGTGGGTTTATTCACATAGACTGCCTCCTCCCTCCTTCTCACCACCATCACACACAAAGACGAAAATGTTTCTCAGCTACCTTAAAGCAATGTAAAAAACATAAAGAATGTACAAAGCCATATAATTCTGGGAGAAGCACGCCCAGCAGGGGAGCTGAGCATATGTGCTCTCTTCTGCACTCATAGTGCAATAATGTGGCAGAACGTCAGGTGCCTGAGAGCACAGTGAAACAATTTCTTCCACCAGAATCTATTGTGTCCTTCAAGTCTACTTTCTCTCTTCTTTTATATACATACATGTCGGTGACAAAATATGTTTGTGTATGTGTGTGTTTCATTCCACAATATTTTTTGTTCACTATTATTTTGGGGGAGCCCTGGTAGCACAGTGGTCAAGAGCTCAACTGCTAAGCAGAAGGTCGGCGATCCACCAGCCACTCCTTGGAAACCCTATGGGGGCAGTTCTACTCTGCCCTATAGGGTCGTTATGAGTCAGAATCGACTCAGTGGCAACAGGTTTGGTTTTTATTATTTTCTGAGCTTTTTCAATAGTTCATCCCCTTAACTGTGTTAAGTAATCTATTTAATGAATAAAAATCAACTCGATGGCAACGGGTTTCGGTTTTTGGTTTTTATTCATAAAATAGATTACTTAACACACTAAAGGGATGAACTATTGAAAAAGCTCAAAGAATAATAAAAACCAAAAACCAAACCCGTTGCCACTGAGTCAATTCTGACTCATAACAACCCTATAGGGCAGAGTAGAACTGCCTCCATAGGGTTTCCAAAGAGCAGCTGGTGGATTCAAACTGCCAACCTTTGGTTAGCAGCCGTAGCTCTTAACTACTATGCCACCAGGGTTTCCATATTTAGTGAACAGTGCCCATTGTTTATCTTTTTCCTATTTCTGAACATTTAAATTGCTTCTAGGTGTTTTTCTTTTTTTTCCTTCCCAGCATAAACAGTAATGAACATCTTCATGCATGTCTCCTCAGGCACAAGTGAGAGAACTTCCTTAAGTATATGACTGCAATGGAATTCCTCGTCCTTAGGATGGGCACAAGGTCCCTGGGTGGCACAGTTTGCACTTGATTACTAATTTAAAGGTTGGTGGTTTGAACCCACTCAGTGGTGCTGTGGAAGAAAGGCCTGGTGATCTGCTTCTGTAAACATTACAGCCAAGAAACCCTACAGAGCAGTTCTACTCTGTAACACATGGAGTCACTGTGAGTTGGAATTGCCTCTATGGCAATGAGTTTGGAGGAAGTACACATGTAAAGTTTAAGTAGATCCTACCAAATTGTTCATCAAGAAAGTTGTACCAGCATACCCTCCCAGCAGTAGTTTATGCAAGTTTTCATTCCCCATTCTCTTACCAATGCTTGATACTGTCAGATTTTAAGCTTGCCTCAATCAATGGCGGTGAAATGGTATCTTATTATCCTATCTTATTGGCGGTGTAGTGGTTAAGAGATTGGCTACTAATCAAAAGGTCGGTGATTCAAGTTTACCAGCGGCTCCTTGGAAACCCTGTGGGGCAGTTGTGCTTGGTCCTATAGAGTCACTATGAGACGGGATCGACTCAACAGTGATGGGTATATATATACATAGTTTCAATTACGCAAGTACTAGTGAGGTTGGGCCTCTCTTCCCATGTGTACTGGCCATTTCAAGTACCCTTCCTGTCATGTCTCTGTTATTTCTCTTCGGCTTTTTTTGTTTTGTTTTGTTTTTGCTGTTGGTTGTCTTTTCTTATAGCTATGTTGGAAATTCTTTAAATATCCCAGATACTAAGTCAGTTATATCTTGAAAATATCTACTCCCAGTCTGTGCTTTGTCTTTAAACTTTGTTCACGGAAGGCTTGCAATCTAAATGAATCAAATTTGCTAATGTTTTATTTGCTGATTTTTTGAGGGGAGGGGAATTTACTACGAACTCCTTCTCTAGCCTGAAGCCTTAAAGACATTTTGTTTCATTTTTTTCCTAATAGATTTTAAGTTTTCTTTTTCACACCTAGGTCTTTGATCCATCTCGTTTTATTTTTTGTGTGGTCCATGAGTGGGGGCCAACTTGATGGCAGCTAACAACAACAATAACAATGGTGTGAGGTAGGGGTGTAGTTTCATTTTTTCTCATCTAGAAAGTTAATTGTCTCAGTCCTATTTGTAAAAGTCTTTCATGGTTCATATCTTTCCTACTGGTTTGCTATGATACCTCTACCATGCATTAAGTCTCCATAGATTTTGGGGTCTAGCTCTGAGATCCATCTTCTCCTCCATCGATCTATTAATTTATTTCTGTACCAATATCATTTGTTTTCATTGTGATAACTGATACGGCAGGTGTTCCCTCCTTGTTCTTTTTCAGAATTGTTTTGGATACTCTTAGTGGTTTACTCTTGTGAATTTTAGAATCAGTTTGTCTAGTTTTGTCAATAAAAAATTAAAAAGGAAAGAAAGGAAGGAAAGAAGAAAGAAAGAAGGAAGGAAGGAAGAAGGAAATTTTGCTAGGATTTCGATTAGAATTGTTTTGAATTTATGGATTAATTTGGCGAGAAGTGACATTTATTAAATTTACATGGTGAGTATGGCCATCAAACAATATGAAATATTTTTATGTTTATTTGAGTCCTTCATGCCCTTTAATAACATTTTATAATTTTCTCTGCGAAGTTCATGCAAGAATTTTGTTAGATTTATTCCTAGATCATCAGATTGCTATTCAGATTAAATAGGGTGTAGGGTATAAATGATTGGAATACTAGTAAGAACTCAATATGTTAGCAATTATTAGTATGATCTCATAAATTATATGGGTTGGTATTGGGAACCGGCTATTTTTTTCTATTATATTTTCTAATATATTTTCTGCTGTATAGGAAGTCTGTTGATTTTTTTAAAAATGTGGACCTTGTATCCAAAAACCTTTCTGAGATCTCTTTTTAAGTTCTGAAGTTTATATGTAGATCTTGGGTTTTCTACATAGAGAGTCATATTTCTGCAAATAATGAAAATAGAGTGTCTGCCTCTCTAATTCTCATGCCTATCTTTTTTCCTTTTTCTTGTTGTATGGTATTGGCAAACACTTCAAATACAATGTTGAATAATATATGTGATAGCAGGTGCTCTTGCCCTGTTCAGAGCTTTGCTGAGAGCATGTCCACATTTTACCGTCAAGTATGTTTGTTTCTAGATTTTAGCAGCTACTGTTCATCGAGCTCAGGAAATTTTTATCTATGTCTAATTTGGTAAGAGGTATTATATTTTATTTTTCTTTTAAATCATGAATAAGTGTTGAAGCTTATTGATAACTTATTCTGCATCTACTGAATTAATTATATTTTCACTTTTCTTTTAATCAGTTAATGTGGGAGTTACAGTGATAGATTTTAAAATTAAGTACAGTCCTTGCATTCCTGGCATAAGCTACTTAGTCACAATGTATTTATTTTAATACACTGATAGATTCAATTTGCTGATAACTTATTTAGGATTTTTCCATCTGTATTCAATAAGTGCAATTGGACTGTAATTTTCTTATGCTGGAAGTGTCATAAAATTGGTCTTCTTCTCTCTTTTGTGCTCCTTCTGAATAATTTGTATAAGAAAGAGATTATCTGCTTTTTCCAGCTTTAGTGAAGTTCACCTTTAACATTTACGAGCTCAAATTATCCCCTCCACATGGAATTTTCTCTCCTTTCCTGATCTGAAAAATTCTCTTGTTTCCAGACCCCACTAAAATGCTATTACTTCTGTGAAGCCTTATTTGATTCCTTTCCCCACCCTCTTGCCCTCTTTGGAAATCCATTGCAACCTCTGTCCCCCTGGCATCCTCAGAACAATTGGTTCACACCACATTTGCAGCATTTATGCTTCACATCTTGAATGTGACCTACCTTCACCAAGTGCCTAGCACCAGGCTTTCTCCTAATAGATGTTCATTATGTGTCATTGGTTGCCGTTGAGTGGATTCTGACTCATGGCGACCCCATGTGTTTCAGAGTATAACTGCTACATAGGGTTTTCAAGGCTGTGACCTTTTGGAAGCAGATCTCCAGGCCTGTCTTCTCAGGGGCCTGTGGGTGGGTTTGAATCACAATCACCAATCTTTCTGCTAGTAGTAGAACCCTTTTTTTTATTGTACCACCTGGGGGCTCCTGATGTTCAGGATACATTTGTCAAATGAATATCTGTACTACTATCCATCTTGGAGCCCTGTGGCACAGTGGTTTGGTTAAGAGCTCAGCTGCTAACCAAAAGGTCAGCAGTTCAAATCCACCAGCTGCCCCTTGGAAACCCTGTGGGGCAGTTCTACTCTGTCCTACAAGTTCGTTATGAGTCGGAATCGACGTGAGGGCAGCAGGTTTGGTTTTTTTGGTACTATCCATCTTGTTCATCACATCCCAAACACACACACACACATACACAATGCAGGAAGGACTATCATGAGAAAAAAATGTTTTTAAATGAGTCAGTTTATGAGGCTGATTCTTGTGATCTAGCCACAAGGCAGGGCCTTGCTCTTATGCAAGAAATGTCATTACTTAGGTTCCCAGTGAAGGGCAGCGCATTGGGGGCCAGGCCTGGGAGAGCACACTAGGCAGCAACATTTACTGAGGATTAATGGGCTGAATAAAACTTCTCCATTACGTACCTATCACAGAGGTTTATGACTCTGTATATAGGTGGTGTAAATACCGTAATTATACCAGCTATTGCAGTCAGCAGCACAGATTGGAGACAGGAGCTCAGTCCTTCCTTGTCATCCCAGCTAGGTGTGGGGTGGTGAGTGGACACTGGTTAGAAGCTAGAGATCTTTTCTTTAACTTCCAACATAATAGGCTTATACTTAACATAGCATTTCTCACCATGGGGAGTTACTCAGTTAATCAATATAAAGTTGTTTTTTTTTAAACAATAAATCTTTTCTCCATTTCAATGCAGCCATTACAGGAATTGAAACCAGAGATCTTGATTCCTGTCCCAGCCCTGCTACTGGTCCTGTGATGCTGGGTTCTACATATCCGTACCTTGCATGGATTGTGAAAGAAAGTACCCTCCCAAGGAACGTGTATTGTAATAAGTTGATTGGACCAGACAATTTGTAAATGTCTGTCTAGCCCTCCAGCTTTATGATATCTGAGAGCTTAAAATGCAAGGAATACAACACTAAGAGCCTGGCTTGGCATGACGGGCTCAGTGGGATGCAGTGACAATGCGACTTTAAATTCACTGACAATGGGACGCCCCTTGGCCAAGTTATTTTCACACTGCTCTTAGAGATGTGGCTATTTCTTCCTTCGTGATTCTTTTAGAACAAATACTGCCTGAGCTAGAGACAAAGAAAGGCATGTGAGTGAAAGGAGCTCCCTAAACGCTTCCCCCCAGTCCCAGGTACCCAAGGAGGATAGCAGAGGTGGTTCACTATGTCTAATAGACAGCGAGCTTACCAGGGGCCTGAGTTTGGGGATTATTACATATTTGGGAAGAAGAACTGCATGGATGGTGATTGTTGTTGTTAGCTGCTGTTGAGTTGGCCCCTGACTCCTGGTTACCCCTTGGACAACAGAGTAAAGCACTGCCCAATCCTGGGTCATCCCAAAGATCAGTTGTGGATTGGACTGTGGTGATCCATAGGGTTTTCAGGGGTTGATTTTCGGAAGCAGATTGCCACACCTTTCTTCCTAGTCTGTTTTAGTTTAGAAGCTCCACAGAAACCTGTTCAGCATCATAGCAACACACAGACTTCCGCTGACAGATAGCTAGTGGCTGTGTATGAAGTACATTGGCTCGGAATTGAACTCAAGTCTCCCACATGAAAGGTGAGAATTCTACCACTGAACCACCACTGCCTCATCCTCCAAATGGATGAAATTGACTGTGCAATCACTTGTTCTTTTTTTTTTTTTTAATTCAACAACTATTTATTGAGTGTCTTCCTCATAAAAGTCACTCCAATACTTTACGGGGGAGATGATAAAATGAATGAGACGTGGCTACTGCCCTCAAGGAACTCATAATCCAGCAAGGGATAAGAGAGATTCACTTGGAAAAGGATATGAGGAGGCCAGAGAAAGAAGAAGTAATTGACAGCTAGAATCTCAGGGAAGCCTTCCCCAGAGAGGTGACTTGGAGCAGACAGCCTTGAAGCATAAGAAGGGTTTTTAATTGCAGCACAGAGGGTCGGAGAGGAGCAATTGGTATTGGTTGGAAGGACTAGCATGTGCAAAGTCCTGAGGTGGGAAAAGTGAGGGGCGTTCAGATTGCCACCCATTAGCAGCGTGAATGTCTCTAGCTATTATCCAGGACAGAGGGTTTTGAGAAGGTCATATTAATGATCTCAGTGTATCCCACTGAGCCCATCATGAGCCCGTGTTAATGCCCAGGATTGATCCTAATGGGAGGCCACTTGCTTGTTGCTGAGCAAGTCCGTAATGACTTTTGGCCCTTAAATTAATCTTTATGAATGACTATCAAGGTGTTTGCATTCTGCATCATTGAATTCACTTTTCCATGATAAAACACTTGTTAAGAAACATATTTGGTAAGCAGCAAATAGGTTACTCAGGAGAGGTAACCTATTAACAAATTAGCTGCCATGCAAAGATCCTTGTCCAGAGGTGGTGTGTGCTCCGGGTGGGGAGGACTACAGGGAGACTCGAGGCATTGGTAGCAGTGGGGGCGGCCCCAAGACTTCTGGAGATATGAAATCCCTAAGTAATCTGGAAGCAAAAGTACAAGACCACTAAGTGCCTACATAGGAGAAAGACAGTGAGGAAGCTCAGAGGCGTCTGCATCATTCCGAGTGGTTGTCCATAATGTCTGCAGTCACCGGTTGATGGTGCCTTTCTCTCCCATCACTTCTACTTGGGAAAAGGGAATAAAGCCATCAAAACGCTAATGCCTATTTTTCAGAGAAGATAAAAAATAGTCATCTCGAGAATTCTAAAGCAGCCTTGATTACATTTCCTATTTTGGGAAATGTGAGCTCATCTCCTGCAAAGACACCAGATCAAAGCCCTTTATTTAGCAGTGGAGCTAATGCTACCTGGGCATCAGCAGGGCCAGCCTCACCTCCAGCCTGCACCCCCCAAGTCTCCAGCCTTTAGAAGGGGTAATAGCAAACACTTCTACAGTGCCTGCTCTGTGCCAGACATTGTTTAAAGTGCTTTATATGCATTAACTCATTTAACACTCATAATTAATCTACAATATACTGCTATATTCTCATTTTACAGATGGGGAAATCGAGGTACCTGGCCTGAGGGCACAGAAATAGTAAGCAGCAGAGCCAAAATTCAAATCCAGGAAGTCTAGATCTAGTCCATGCTTTTAACCACTACACTAAACTTCCTTTCTAGGAAAAGAGGATAAATAATAATGAACTATCTAGTAACCATGCTGTATCAGTTAGCTATTGCTGCATAACAAACCACCTCAAATTTTAGCAGCTTAAAACCACAATCACTTATTATAATTCATGTATTAGTAGGTGTGCTAGGGGTCAGCTGATGCAGGCTGGGCTTGGTTGATCTTGGCTAGGCTCACTCATGCATCTGTGGGTTAACTGGGAGCTCTGTTCTAGGCTGCATATGGCTGGGGCACCCTAGGTGGGGCAACTCAACTCCATATGTCTCTTCCTCCTGTGTTCAGCAGGAGATCAAGAGGAATCATGCAAGGGCTCTTGAGGCCTTGTCTCAGAATTGACACACCAATATTTCAGCCTCATCCTATTGGTCAGAGTGAGTCACATGGGGGTAAATATACACTGTCTTCATGGGAAGAAGTCCAAAGTCACATGATGAGGGATGTGGATACAGGGAGTGGTGAAGTGGGGCCATTGCTGCAATCAACCAATTTAAGTCTTACAATGGTGTATGGAATTTAAAACAAAACTAGTTATTATTGAGTCAGTTCTGACTCATGGTGACCCCACGTGTTTCAGAGTAGAACTGTGCTCCATAGAATTTTCAGTGGCTAGGATCTTTTGGAAGTAGATCACCAGGTCTTTCTTCTGAGGTGCCTCTGGGTAGGTTCAAACCTTCAACCTTTTGGTTAGTAGCCAAGGGCTTAACAATTTGCACCGCAAGGGACTCATATTGACTTTAGGCTTTAGAAAACGGTGAGAAATAAATGTTCAAAATCCAACATCAGGGAAGCCACTAAAGGAGCCGAATGTAGGCACAGAGATGGAGATACAACTTTCTATATATCTTACTTTACATTTTAGATGCCAGTCTTGTTCTAAGTAAAAAAAAAGAACTCATAGAGCAGAGAAGATGGAATCTGTCCAAAGAGATGGTTGATATTAGTGAAAAGGCATTTAGGTGACAGCACATTTTCAATCCTATTGCTATAAACAGATGCAGGTTGTGTGGCTTTAATTGAGTGGCATATTCCCCTGCATTTGTCATTGATGTTTACAGCTGATCCAATGTTTTCTTCTTCACCTGTAACGACGTGGCGAAGGGGTAAGATGAGGATAACACTCGCCCATTTCTCACTTTTAGACGATCCTCCAGAAGCTAAAGCACATGGCCACAGAAATCATCCCCAGTAATTTCAAGCTGGCAGAGCCAGGCTAATTATCTGCAATTTCATCTGTCAAAATAGTTGGGAAAATTCTCACTTGTTTGGGGAGTGAGTCTGATGGCAGAGCTTTGCGAACGCTCTGGAACTTTCACAAGTTTGAAAAGGTGGTAGATGTTGGTCTCGGGTTAAGATCATGTCATTGTCCTTTTTCCAGGCCTGTGTGTCTGAGCAATGGGATCACAGTCTGCACCTGGCAGGGCCTTGACTCTGTGCTATCTGAGGCACAGTAGGTGCCACAGTGGTTCCTCCAGCTGTGGCTGAGATAGGGAAGCTGTGGGCTTGTGAGTGTGAATTCTCCTGGAGGTGTGTAGATACCTTTTCCAAGGATGGACAGTCAGCCAGTGCACATACCAGTGTGGCTGCCTGCTTGTTATGGTTGGCACCACTCTGACTGGTCAGTGCCTCATTCTTCTTGGCTGCTGCTCTGGTGGTTAAATAGCTTCAGTACTTCCCTTAAGGTTGCTATGAGTCGGAATCTACTCGATGGCAACGAGTTTGTTTTTTGTTTTTAACCATTTTCTGGAGCCCTGGTTGCACAGTGGTTAAGAGCTCAGCTACCAACAAAAGATCGATAGCGCGAATCTACCAGCTGCTCCTTGGAAACCCCATGGGGAAGTTCTACTCCGTCCTGTAGGGTCGCTCTGAGTTGGAATCGACTTGACAGCAACGGGTTTGGTTTTAGTTTTTTACCTCACTTCTAAGGAGCCCTGGTGGCACAATGTTTAGCACTCGGCTGCTAACTGAAAGGTCGGTGGTTTGAACCCACCAGCCACTCCATGGAAGAAAAGAACTGGCAATCGGCTCCCATAGAGATTATAGCCTAGGAAGCCCTGTGGGGCACTTCGGCTCAGTCACTATGAGTCAAAATCGACTCCATGGCACCTAACAACAACAACATCCTTCTTCTAGGTCCCTGGGTGACAAAAGGGGTTTGTGATAGGCTGCTAATCTAAAGGTTGGTGGCTTGAATCCACCAGCCACTCTGAGGGAGAAAAGATCTGGCAATCCAATCCCATGAAGATTACAGCCAAGAAAACCCTATGGAGCAGTTCTAGTCTGTAACCTACGGGGTCACCATGAGTCAGAATCAACTCGATGACAACAGGTTTTTTTAAATTTTACTCTTCTGAAGTCCTTGGGTGGTGAAAAAAATCAATGTGCTTGGCTGCCAATCAAAAGGCTGGAGATTCAAGTCCACCCAGAAGTGCCTCAGAAGAAAGGCTTGGTAATCTATTTCTGAAAATCAACCATTGAAAACCCTGTGGAGCACAGTTCTACTCTGACATACATGAGGTCACCATGTCACCATGAGTCAAAATCGACCTGATGGCAACTGTTTTTTTTTTTTTTTTTTTTTTAAATCTCTTTTCTAGCTTTGCACCAGGGTTCTTCTTGCCCCTCCAGATCCACTCTCCTCCTTTCCCTGGGAGGCTGGATCAACGGCACCCTTCCCTTCCAGCTCTCTGTTGGGTTTGGTCATTGGGGCAAAGTAGATTGGAATGAGTAGAGGTTCCAGAGTCCACAGGCCTGCGCTCACAACCTTGTTCTGCCACTCACCAACGAGGTGACCTTGGCATATTAGCCAAACTCTCATCTGCTGCTGTTCCTATCTCTGTAGAACAGGAACACTCCCTGCCTGACTCACAGGGTTCTTATGAGCATTCAATGAGATCATACACAGAAAGCACCTAACGTGCTGCCAAGCAAATAGCAAGTATTGATAAACAGTGGGATTTATCTCTCTTCTTTCATGGAGGGGTTTCAATGACAACATCACTTAGTGGTGATAAGTATTAAGATCTTAGGCAAGCTATTTAACCCCTAACCTCTGGTTTAAAATGGGCTTTTACAAACTATCTTCTCCCCAGGGGGCTTATGAGGACTATATGTGACAACATGTACAAGGCTTCAAATTACAAGAAGAGTAAAATTATCAACCAACTCTCGGCTTTTATTGTTATGTAATGTTGGTTCATATTTCAACAAGCCCTTTGATTGTTTCCTTCAGCCACTGAGCAGATGCCCTCCACCCCTAGCTCCAGGTTCCCTACTTATGTATTTGTTTGGAACATTGAAATAGTCTGGCCAGGAGAATATCGGAAATCAATTTGTCTGTTAAAGTGGTAGAAATAGCAAGAGGGTCTCAGGGGACCAGACCATTGCCCTTCTCCTGGGCATAAGAGCACATGCCTTTTTTAACCCCGCTAAGAGCTCTCACGGAGCCCTGGTGGTGCAGTGGTTAAGTGTTTGTCTGCTAACCAAGAAGTCGGCAGTTCGAAGCTACTAGTCGTTCCTTAGAAACCCTATGCGGCAGTTCTACACTGGCCTATAGTGCTGCTATGAGTCGGAATCGACACAACAGCAATGGTTTTTTTCTTCTTTTCTTTTTTTAAAGAGCTCTCACAGGGTCCCTGGGTGGCACAAACAGTTAAGTGTTCAGCTACTAACTGAAATGTTGGAAATTGGAATCTACCCAGAGGCGCCCTGGAAGAAAGGCCTGGTGATCTACTTTCGAAAAACCACAGCCTTGAAAACCCTATGGGGCATAGTTCTACTGTAACACACATGGGACTGCCATGAGTCAGGGTCAACTCCACAGCAACAGGTTTGTATTTCGTGTGATTTAAGAGCTCTCACACCTTATGTGAGAAAACAGGAAAATCACACACACTGATGTGCTTACCAGGAACACACTTGTACTCGGGGGGAAGTAGGGGTGCTCCCCACCGTAAGAAATGAGCTTTTCTCCCATCCTACTCATCTGGTGGCAGAAGGACATCAAAAAGCCTGAAGCAGCTGCGCTGTGTAAGATAAATGCCAGTCGGGGCTGCCTGCCTTTGATCGTTAAATCCTTACAGCAAAGCTCTAATTCTCCTGGTACCATTAAAATTAGTTTAAAGGGCTTCCCAACTCTTTTTTTCTTTTTTTTTTTTTAATACCTTTCCTCTATATGGGGAGTTTGTGGGTATGACTTTCCGTGACTGCTACAAGCAGCAATTCCATCCCCTCCTCCCCCATTCAAGGGCTGAATGATAGCAATGGCATCCTGGGGCCTTCTGAGAAAACATCTGTCGAAGCTAAAGTTCAGGGAGCACATATATTAATCATTAGTGACTGGGGAGGGTGCCACATGTCAGTGCAAATGTGTACCCTGGAACAAGCACAGAATGGTAACACCAACTGTTAGGGACTGAATTGTGTCTCCCGAAAAAGATATGTTGAAGTCCTAATCCCCAGTACCTGGGTATGTGACCTTGTTTGGAAATAGGTCTCTGAAGATGTTATCAGTTACGTTTGGAAATAGGGTCTTTGGAGATGTTATCAGTGAAGTTAACGTGAGGTCATAATGGCGTATGGTGAGTCCTAATCCATCTGAGTGGTGTCCTTATAATTGAGAAGAGACACAGAGAGACAGGCAGAAGGAAAACAGCCACGTTACAATGCAAGGCAAGGAACGCCTGGGGGCTACCAGAAGCTGGGAGAGACAAGGAAGGCTCTTCCGCCAGAGTCTTTGAGAGAGCATGGCCCTGCCTACACCCTGAATTCGGACTTCTAGTCTCCAGACTGTGAGACAATACATTTCTGTAATCTTTAACCACCTATTTTGTGGTGCTTTACTACGGTAGCACTAGCAAATGATACACCAACCATGTTGAATTCTATGTGAGGCGGCATTTTACGGCAAATCTTGATACTACAACACCTACGTGTGCTTGCTATTAGAAGGAAAAGTGATTTTCATAGCCCCGATGGCACAGGAGGAGCACTGGTGGTACAATGGTGAAGCACTTGGCTGCTAACTGAAAGGTCAGCAAACCTTATGGAGCAGTTCTACTCTGTTCTATAGGGTCACTGTGAGTTGGAATCTATTCAATGGCAATGGGTTTGGTTTTACTGGTTTTGATAGCGGAGGGAAGATCCTTAGTGACGTGTGACTCGTCTAAAATTAAAGTATGTCTGCAAGAGTTCACAGTCTCAATATTTTTGTTTATACACATTTATTCTTACTCCATATTGATAATAGGAAACCCTGGTGGCATAGTGGATAAGAGTTCAGCTGCTAACCCAAAGGTCAGCAGTTTGAATCCACTAGGCACTCCTTGGAAACCCTATGGGGCAGTTCTACCTAACTGAGACATTATTGTTTGTCATGGCTGGACAGGGGATGGGCACTACTACTGACATCAAGTGGGCAGAGGCTAGGGATACTACTAACATCTCACAATGCACAACCTCCCACAACAAAGAATTGTCCGGCCCCAGATGTTAATGGTGTCACATTAGGAAACGTTGGGGTAGATTGAAGCCCCATAAGAGCAGAGACCCTATCTGTCTTGTTGAATGCTGTGTCTCCAGCACCTTGCACCAGGCCTGGTGTAGAGTAGACCTTCGATAAATAACTAACTGAATATATAAATACATGATAAATAGAAGCAGTACCTCTAATAGTCAAAGTAAGGCACATTCAATCTCTCCCTATTATAGAATCATCCCACAGACTTGAGAAAATGACCGTTATTGTTGGATATACTATAAATGTACGCGTCTACCTTACGTACTCTTACCATGTCCCTCTAAAAATTTTGACAAAGAGATAATTTTTTTCTTCTCTGTGATTTTAGTGTTGTCTCTGGAGGCTTGCCTCTGAAGGCTTTGGTTCCATAGATGAAGGGGTGTAAACTGTGCTTAGTTAAAGAAAAGCAAAGAGATGACCTTCTGCTTCCTCATCCTGGCTATGCTCATCCCACATTCTGTGATGTAAAAGGAGCCTCTTGCAACTGGGATCAGCAGTAGTTTCCAAGGACAAGTTGTGCTCCTAGACGCCAGAGTGCACAGTGACCGGGTGATGATTTGGTGCAAGTGGTAGATATACATGGGGATTTGAAGAAGTGAGGCAGACAATTTGTGCAAGTACAGTGACTAGATAGATAGGTAGATATCTGCTGTCAAGTCGACTTCGACTCATGGCAACTGTTATGGACTGAATCATGTCCTCCCAAAATGTGTGTCAGCTTGGCTAGGTCATGATTTCCCAGTAATTGTGTGATTGTCCACCATTTTGTTATCTGATGTGATTTTCCTATGTGTTGTAAATCCTACCTCTATGATGTTAATGAGGCAGGATTAGAGGCAGTTATGTTAATGAGGCAGGTCTCAATCTACAAGATTAGGTTGTATCTTGAGTCAACCTTTTTTGAGATATAAAAGAGAGAATCTAGGAGAGAGGAGGGGGACCTCATGCCACCAAAAAAGAAGCATCGGGAGCAGAGCACATCCTTTGGCCCTGGATCCCTGCACTGAGAAGCTCCTAGACCAGGGGAAGATTGATGAGGAGGACATTTCCCCAGAGCCATCAAAGACAGAAAGCCTTCCCCTGGAGTTGGCACCCTAAATTTAGACTTCTAGCCTCCTAAACTGTGAGAGAATAAATTTCTCTTTGTTAAAGTCACCCACTTGTGGTATTTCTGTTACAGCAGCACTAGGTGACTAAGACAGGAACCTTATGTACAACAAATGAAATGTTGCCCAGTCCAGTGTCATTGCTGACATTTTGGATTCCACTGTTGCGGCTATTGTGACAAACCATCTCACCAAGGGTTTCCCTTGCCCTCGCTGGTCCTCCGCTTTACCAAACAAGATGTCTTTCTCCAGCAATTGCTCCCTCCTGATGATACATCCAAAGCAAATGAGTGGGACAATGTTCTGTTGTGATTCATAGGGTTTTCAATGGCTGACTTTCAGAAGTAGATTGCCAAGCCTTTCTTCCTAGTCTGTCTTAAACTGGAAGTTTCGTGGAAACCTGTTCACCATAGGTGACCCTGCTGGTGTTGTAAATACCAGTGGTATAGCTTCCAGTATCACAGTAGCATGCAAGCCTCCACAGTACGACAAACTGACCAACAGGTGGGGACAGTGACCCAATGTCTACCAATTAATGTCCAGGGTTGAAATTGTGAGGGGTGAAAAAGAGGAAAAGAAACACTTCCGGAATACCATGAGCCCAGCACAAAGAGAATAATCAAAGGCACAAACGAGGCGGGGAAGTCAGCATTCCAGCGTGTATCTCATAAGCCCATGTAACGATGATATATATGAAGTGAACATATGTGCGGCTTACACCAACTGCTAGTGGAAGGAATGGATTTGAGGGACTTTTCCTTTCTAATAAATTTTCTGGTCATATTTTGAAGGTGGTGCCAATGGGATTTACTGACAGATCAGATGTAGGGGTGAGAGAAGGTGCGAGTAGCTGGAAGATGGGAGTGTCACTGGCTGAGACTGGGAAGACCGTGAGAAGAGCAAGCTGTGGGGGTGGGGGAGTTCACAGGAGCTCAGTTTTGAGAACGTTAAGCTTAAGATGATGGTCAAGGAGGCCGTTGTCTATGTGAGCCTGGAAGAGTTGGCTGAAGATGTAAAGACTGGATGAAATCCCCAAGGGAGTGAGTGTCTTTAGCAGAGAGAAGGGGTCTGAGGTTTGAACACTGATGTGACGGTTAATTTTATGTGTCAACTTGGCTGGGCTATGGTGCCCAGTTGTTTGGTCAAACATTAGTGTAGATGTTGTTGTGAAGGTATCTACATGTGATTAACATTTAAATCAGTTAATCTTGAGTAAAGCAGATAACCTCCCTAATGTGATGGGCCTTATACAATCAACTAAAGGCCTTAAGAGCAAAACTGGAGGTTTGCAGAAGAGGATTCTGCCTCAAGATCATAACATAGATATCCTGTCAGAGTTTCCAGCCTGCCACCTGGCCTATGGATTTTGGACTTGCCAGCCCCACAATCATGTAAGCCATTCTTTAAATCAATCAATCTATCTATCTATCTCTCTGTCTGCCTATCTATCTATCTATCTGTCTGTCTGTCTGTCTGTCTATCTGTCTGTCTATCTACTACTTATCTATATCTATCTAGAATGCAGCATCAGGATTGGAGGAAGACTCATTAACAACCTGTGTTATTCAGATGACACAACCTTGCTTGCTGAAAGTGAAGAAGACTTGAATCACTTACTAATGAAGATCAAAGACCACAGTCTTCAGTATGGATTATGCCTCAACATAAAGAAAACAAAAATCCTCACAACTGGGCCAATAAACAACATCATGATAAATGAAGAAAACACTGAAGTTGTCAAGGATTTCATTTTACTTGGATCCACAATCAACACCCATGGAAGCAGCAGTCAAGAAATCAAAAGACACATTGCATTGGGCAAATCTGCTGCAAAAGACCCCTTTCAAGTGTTGAAAAGCAAAGATGTCACTTTGCGGACTAAGGTGCACCTGACCCAAGCCATGGTGTTTTCAACCACCTCATATGCATGCGAAAGCTGGACAATGAATAACCAATACCAAAGAAGAATTGATGCCTCTGAATTGTAGTGCTGGTGAAGAATATTGAATATACCATGGGCTGCCAAAAGAATGAACAAATCTGTCTTGGAAGAAGTACAACCAGAGTGATCCTTAGAAGCAAGGATGGCGAGACTACATCTCATATACTTTGGACATGTTATCAAGAGGGATCAGTCCCTGGAGAAGGACATCATGCTTGGTAAAGTGGAGAGTCAGTGAAAAAGAGGAAGACCCTCAAGGAGATTGATTGACACAGTGGCTGCAACAATGGGCTCAAGCATAACAACGACTGTGAGGATAATGCAAGACCTGGCAGTGTTTCAGTCTGTTGTACATAGGGTTGCTATGGGTCAGAACCGACTCAATGGCACCTAACAACAATAACAACATCTATCTATCTGTGTGTCTGTCTGTCTGTCTATCTATCTATCATTGTCCCTATTTATTTGGAGAACCCTGGGTACCCCTACACCTAAAGTCAGAGCCTGAGCAGCCAGAGAGGAGTAGGAGAACCATGATAGTGTGGCCCAGGCACTCCCCACCACCTCTGGGTTCCTCTCTTGCTGAAGGCACCAACCAGTCCTTCCTAGGTATGGCAATAGTTGCCTAACTGGCCTCCAGTTGCCTAACTGGCCTCCTGTCCCCCTGTAACCTGACCCTACAAATGCTGGTAAATTTCCGTTAGTCCTTAAAGTAGCCCAAGCCAGATTTGGCCCCCTGGCATGCACAGGAGGGCCAGCTGTGACCACTAATTTATTACAACAGAGGATGCAGCAACAGGTGGAACGAATCAGAAGGAAAATCAGCACCTGGACCCTATTCTGAAGCTTGAGGTCAGAAAAGAACCATGTTACCTCCTGTTACCTGACGGCCTTCTAGAATTTTCCCTCCCCAGTACGCCTGCACGGCTACCATCTTGCTGCCCAAATCACATATAAGCCCTACTTTACCGTAGCTTGGGGAGTCTGATCTGAGGAACTTCCTCCAGGCTCCTTGCTCTGCACATTGCAGTAAAGTTGCTTTCTCTTTCTCAAAGATCGGTGTCCAGACAATTGGCAAATCAGAGTGCACTGGACTAGGACCCACCTTTCTGGGTTTGGTAACACCCGTCCGCCAGTAAGTTCCCAACATATCAACCAGAGTGACCCTGTTAACACCTCTGGCAGATCTTGTCTCTCCTGTGCTCAGTACCATCCAAGAGCATCCATCTCCCTCCAAGTCAAACTCAACATCCTGACAATGGTTGACAGCAAGTGACCTGGCCCTTGTACTTCAGTGAACTCACCTCCCATTCCTCTGCCCCATGCACCCTCCTCCATCAGCCCAGCTACACTAAGCATGGGCCTCCCTCAGAGGCTTTGCACTTGCTGTTCCCTCTATGTGGAAGGCTCTTCCCTAAATCCCTGCCTCACCTCCTTCAGTTCTTTACTCCAATGACACCTCTTAGCCAGGCCTCCCCTGGCCTCTTTAGCTAACATCTGAACTCCCACCCAAACTTTATTATCTCCTCTTTCCAAGAGAGGTGGCTATTCTATTTTTTTTTCTGTAGAAATTTATACAGTAGATCATACTATACTTTTTACTTACCTATCTTACTTTCTGCAAAGTCACTTTGAGGCCTAAGGTGCACCTGACCCAAGCCATGGTATTTTCAATCCCTCATACGCATGGAAAGCTGGACAATGAAAAATGAAGACCGAAGAAGAATTGACACCTTTGAATTATGGTGTTGGTGAAGAATACTGAATATACCATGGACTACCAGAAGAACAAACAAATCTATCTTGGAAGAAATACAGCCAGCATATTCCTTGGAAGCGAGGATGGTGAGACTTCCTCTCACGTACTTTGGACATGTTATCAGGAGGGATCAGTACCTGTAGAAGGACATCATGCCTGGTAAAGCAGAGCGTCAGCGAAAAAGAGGAAGACCCTCCATGAGATGGATTGATACAGTTGCTGCAACAATGGGCTCAAGCACAACGATTGTGAGGATGGTGCAGGACCAGGCAGTGTTTTGTTCTGTTGTACATAGGGTTGCTATGAGTTGGAACCAACTCAACGGCACCTAACAATAACAACAACAATCTTATTTCCTATCTTTTCCACTAGAAGGTAAGTTCCACATGTATGAGATTTCTGTCTGCTTCATCCCCAGAGCTAGATCAAGGCTTAGCACGTAGTAGATGCTCAGAATGATTAATCTAAACCAAAAGTTGCTGTAATGTCTTATTTAACTTCTTTGCATGTAGCAGATTTTGCTTTTGTAATTGTGAAAAGAAGCAACGAATTTCATTTACTACTTTATTTTTACATCACATTCTAAAATATGCCCACGTCTTTATTTGGCTTTGATATATTTACCTTTCTTTTAAAGAATCAACCTATTATTGTAGGGAGCTTCAATTTAATTTTGGCAGTAAGAATTGCTGCCGATTCTTATTTGGAAGAAGAATTCATGTGTTTAAACTGCAGTGTTGGCGAAGAACACTTAATATATCATGAACTGCCAGTAGAACCAGCAAATCGGTCTTAGAAAGAATACAACCAGAATATTCCTTAGAAGTGGGGATAGTAAGGCTTCAATTCATTTACTTTGGACACATTATCCAGAAAGACCAATGGCTAGAAAAGGACATCATTGTTCTTAAAATAATTGTTGCTAGTTGCTGTCGAGTCAATTCTGTCTCATGGCGACCCCATGTGTGCACAGTAGACCCGTGCTCCACAGGGTTTTCAAGTCTATGACTATTTGGAGGCAGATTTCCTGGCCTATCTTCCAACATGCATCCAGGTGGTTTCCAACTGCCAACCTTTTGGGTGGTAGTTCAGTGCCTAACCATTTACGCCACTCAGGGACACCTTGGTAAAGTAGAGGGCCAAAGAAAATGAAGGAACCCCTCAATGAGATGGATTGACACAATAGCCACAACAATGGACTCAAACATACCAGTGATCATGAAGATGGTGCAGGACCAGGCAACGTTTTGTTCTTTATACATAAGATTGCCCATTATGAGTCAGAGCCAACTTGACAGCAACTAACAAGTAAGACTTAAATCATTGAAGTTTATTCCCATCATCTATAACTATGTTCCAAAAAATTTATCCGGTTCCATAACTATTCTGCTTGCTTATTTATTGTGTCTGTGTCCCTCCTAGAGCATCATCTCTACTAGAGCAGGGGCCTGGCGTGTCTTGCTCACTGCTGAGTCCCCAGTACCTAGCGCAGTGCCTGGCACACAGTAAGGCTTATCAACTATCTGTTAAATGAATGAATGAATGGATAAATGCATAAAGAACTGAATCTTAAAATTCTGTCCCCTGAAATATTGGCCTATTAGGATCATCATTTGACCCAGTGGTTCTCAACCAGGGTTGATTTTACCCCCAGGGGATATTTGGCAATGTCTGGAGACATCATCACATCTGGGGACTGGGGGCTACTGGCAGCTAGTGAGTAGAAACCAGAGATGCTGCGAAGCATCCTACAATGCACAGGATGACCCCACAACAGAGAATGATCTGACCCCAAATGTCAGCCATGCTGAGGTTGAGCAAGCCTGATTTGAACCAAACAGGCAATCCATCGCTCTACCTGGGACCTCACCTTTGGCAACGGAGTTAGCAGTTAGCTCTTTCCACAAGCAAGGTCACTGTAGGCCAGAAAGCAGACATTTAAGTCTGAAAACCTCTGTTTGGCTGCCCAGGCAGTACAGCTGGCTGATGACTCACCCGTAGGCTCCGTGTTATATCAGCTGCTTTGCCAAGTCTAACTAGGCAGTGACCTGGCCCATTGTGAAAACTGCAGCTCAAGGAGTCGGGATTATTGGAAATGGAAAGGGGTAGAGGCTGGTTTCCCTGCTTGGTGGAATCACTCTGTCTAACATTTTCTGTCATTGTTGCCATGGAGAGCATTCCCTTTGAGCCAGAGGGGAGTGGGGCTGACATCTCTCATAATGCTCAGTCTTTCTACAGATGTGGCGGCCTTTTGGACCTGCTCCTTCACATGTGTCATCTTTCCAACAGAAAGAAACTTCTGGAATGGCTGACTGGTGGATAGGAAACCAATCACTGGTTAAAAAGGCCTATATAGTGAGTTGATTCTGCCCATGTTATTTTAAAATGTCTATATAATATGAGCAGTGAGGCAACTTTGAATGTCTTCCATTTAAACACTGCAACGGAATGCTTGGATTCCCATTCGCTTTCACTCAGAAATAACAAGAAAAGGAAAATGGCTAAGTAGCTACGTGTCTTCAATTATTATGCAAGATGGTATTTCCTTCCCAACATAAAAAATAGATAAATGTCTGGCTGATTGGAAAGATCCAGATACTAAACAAATCCCATTTTCTACTAACTGCCAGCACACTCAGACAATGCCATAGGAGTATTTGCTCTGCAAATGAAAACAAACGTGGTAAAAACAATTTCATTTTACATAATGCTTTCGGGTTTATTGTTTTGCTGCAATTATTTGACACCTGGAATCTAACGACTAATATGCTCGCCTCCACTTTTTGAGCACCTACTAGGTGTTTTGGAGTCCTGGTAGCACAGTGGTTAAAAGCTTGGCTGCTAACCAAAAGGTTGGCAGTTGGAATCCACCAGCTGCTCCTTGCAAACTCTATGGGGCAGTTCTACTCTGTCCTATAGGGTCACTATGAGTCGGAATTGACTCGACAGCAACGGGTTTGTTTTTTTGTTTTTGGTCTTTACTAGGTGTTTCATCTTGATCATGAATGAAACTATCATTTAAAGGTAAAATGAGGTTCAGAGGGGTCATGTGATTTTCCCAAAGTCACGCAGCCAGAGTGTGGTGTTGACTTGTATTGCTTTAGATTTCATTTCCAATCATAGAACTGTGTTCTTTCCACGTGCATTGCATGTACAGGGCTGTGCACATTCAGGTGCTACATGCACGTTTTTGCTGATGATCAAGATGGAAAAACTTCCCCAAGAAATAGTTGTTGCTGTTGTTAGTTGCCAATTCAGCTCCAACTCATGGTGACCTCAGGTACAACAGAACGAAACATTGCCCGGAGCTGTGCCATCTTCACGATTGTTGGTATGGTCGAGTCCACTGTTGCAGCCACCGTGTATTCTGAGTGCCTTCTAACCTGTGGGGGGCTCAACTTCCAGCACTGCATCAGATACAGTTCTGTTGTGATCCATAGCGTTTCACTGGCTAAGTTTTTGGGTGTTTTCAGTTGCCTACAGATATTTTTGCTACCGGTGTTTTCAATCATATGCATGTGAAAGCTTGGCGATGAATAAGGAAAACTGAAGAATTGATGCATTTGAATTATAGTATTGGTGAAGAATATTGAATATACTATGGACTGCCAGAAGAACGAACAAATCTGTCATGGGTGAAGTACAGCCAGAGTGCTCCTTAGAGGCGAGGATGGCAAGACTTCTTCTCACGTACTTTGGACATGTTATCAGTAGAGAGTCAGGGAAAAAGAGGAAGACCCTCAACCAATGGATTGATATAGTGGCTGCAACAATGTGCTCAAACATAACAATGATTGTGAGGATGGCACAGGACTGAACAGTGTTTTGTTCTGTTGTACGTAGGATGGCCATGAGTCAGAGCCAACTTGACAGCACTTAACAATTTTTGTAAATAGATCACCAGACCTTTCTTCCCAGTCTGTCTTAGTCTGGAAATTCCACTGAAACTTGTCCACCATGGATGACCCTACTAGTATTTGAAATACTGGTGACATAGCTTCCAGCATCATAGCAACACGCAAGCCACCACAGTGTGACAAACTGACAGATGGGTGGTGGAGAAGGAACGGATAGCCACTCTTCTTTTTTTAAATTTTTTTATTGTACTTTGGATGAAGGTTTAAAGAACAAAGTTTCTTTTTCATTTTTCCCATACAAAAATTTATACACACATTGTTATGTGACTCTAATTGCTCTCCCCGTACTGTGACAGCACACTCCTCCTTTCCACCCCTGATTCCCCATTGTCCATTCAACCAGCTCCTAACCCTCTCTGCCTTCCCATCTCACCTCTGGACAGAAGCTGCCCGTTTAGTCTCTTGTATCTACTTGAGCTAAGAGGCAAACTCCTCACAAGTGTCACTTTATGTCCCACAGTCCAGTCCAATCCCTGTCTGAAGAATTGGCCTTGGAAATTGTTTTAGTTCTGGGCTGATAGAGAATCCAGGGGTCATGCTTTCCGGGGTTCCTTCAGTCTCAGTCAGACCATCAAGTCTGGTTTTCTTACTAGAATTTGAGTTTTGCACCCCACTTTTCTCCTGCTCCATCCGGGACTCTCTGTTGTGTTCCCTGTCAGGGCGGTCATTGGTGGTGGCTGGGCACCATCCAGTTCTTCTGATCTCGTAGCCACTCTATTTTCTCATTCATTGTGTTCACATGCTGAGTCTCTGCACACTCCCCTTTTCTATTTATTGTTTGCATCTCCCTCATTTGTGTGTTAACTAACGACCTAGAGTCATGGCTGGACCAGTCCCATGGAATATTTGCAAGGGGGCCTTGCTTCCGTAAGAACCCCAAGGACCATCTTTGTGTTGAGTTTATCATATACATGTTCAGCTCCACACGTGCCATGCAGCAACTTTACACATTGTTGTGAGTATGTGATAAGAAGTGCACATCAGTTTACTCCTCAGTGGGTCTGCATTTCCCAGGTCTCACTTAGCATGAGCATCTTGCCAGTCACACTAAGTGTGATCCCAGTGCTTAAAATACATACAGTAAAACCTGCAAAAGCCAGAACCTATGTAAGGTGGAAACCTGTCAGAGAAGGAAAACGCAAGTATTTTCCACTAAAACAAATGATAGAAAAGTGGTAACATCGCACCATCTCAAAAGTGGAAAACTTGGGAGACCTGGAAAAACCAGGCAGTCCCGCGGAGTTCTGGCTCTCACAGATTTCACTGTAGTTTTCATATAACACGGCCCTAAATACAAGCCAACCGTTTTATCTGAGACTCAGGTAAAGAATTACCTGCTCTGCTGTTGTTAGTTGCTGTTGAGTCGGCTCTGACTCACGGTGACCTTATGTACAATAGAACAAAACGTTGCCCAGTCCTGCGCCGTCTTCATGATCCTTTTTATGCTGGAGTCCATTGTTGTAGCTAGTGCGTCAGCCCATCTCACTGAGGATTTCCCTTTGCCTTTACCAAACGTGATATCCTTCTCCAGTGATCGATCCTTCCTGACGATGTGTCCAAAGTAAGCAAGTTGAAGTCTCGGACAATATTCTTTTTTTTTAATTGTACTTCAGGTGAAGGTTTACAGAACAAATATTTTCTCATTAAACAGTCGGTACAC
>NW_004443984.1:15457236-15458646 GCF_000243295.1 Trichechus manatus latirostris
CCTGCTGTTATTTGAAATACTGGTGGCATAGCTTCCAGCATCATCACAATGTGAAAGCCACCAGAGTAGGAAAAACTGACAGATGGCTGGCAGTGTTTGCTCTAGCGCTAGGGAAAGGCTGCCTGTGGTAGACTTTCTTATGGAGAGATGGTTATCTTTCTAGGGGATCCACTCTGTGATTCCCCTTAATAGCCTCCTATACTCTGTTAAAGTGTAGCGATGCTAGCATGACTAATAAAAGACAAATTGAACGTGCTGCTGCCTCTGTAACAATTTTTTTGTTATTGTCTATTGTTTCAGTTAGCAGACACTAAAGTACAGCTACCTTCTAGAGGAGGTCATTGAGATTTGGGGACGTCTTACTGGAAAAGGTGGGAAACTGCTAACTTGCAGCTGTAGCTGAGGTCCCCAAGCCAAGCTGAAAGTCTGTCTGGGTGTCTTCCTAAAAAGGCTGAAGTGCTCTAGAGTATAAAAGGCTGAAGTACATTTGATAGGACACTGGCGATCCTGATGATCACTCTTGGTTAATCAGATTATTAGATTTATCAGCGTCCTTTCTCCCACATCCCTTCTCAGGACAGATGAAGTCTGTCCCTGCCTACTTTAATGGAGATAATTTACTCTCAAATCCTGCAGCATAAAGAGGGTGACATTATGTATATGTTCCACCCTATGGGCACATTTGTTCTGATCTGGAATCTATACTCTGGAAGTGGATCCCAGCATTTATTCAGTAAAAGCTCACTCCTGAGGCGGCTCCTCCAAGGGCCTCCTCATGTGTCCTTACCTCTGAGCTCGGGTCAGCAGACTTTGCTAATGAGCTCAATGGAGGTTCCAAATGGGTTTCCATTGGCGGAAGTGGGGCTTGTTATTTAGCATATTGAATATAAGACATGGGTTCTCATTGATGGAGTTAACGGTATCCATGATGTGTGGTTTGGCTGAAATAGTTTTGAGAAGCTCCCCCTCCTGCCTGAAGCAGATATGAGAAGCTGGCAGAGACTTTCCTCTCCTCTTTCAGGGTTGATGCTTGAGCCTTAAGCCGTCCTGCATTTGGCTAGCAGTTTGCATGATTCTGGTGCCTTTTATAAGATGAGCTCTCTGCTGCCTCTAGAATACTGTTAGGTCTCCCTGGGGGAGACGGTGCCGTGCAAGATGTGTTCAGAGCACCTAAAACGACAGACAGCTGGAATTTTATTGAGTTTATAGAAGAAGTCTGATAGGCTGGGGTGGGGGGTACTTGCTCACAGTTATTTGTTAGTAAGTGTCTGTGTGGGAGGCAGGGTTTGGTCTGAGATGTGCTCTCTTTATAACCTGGCAGCAAGGTTGCAGGAAAGTAGCTACTTCTCAACCTCTTCCAACTACTGGTGGTTCTCAATAGCTACCAGAAAGAACTTAGTAGGTGCGCAC
>NW_004443984.1:15471031-15476397 GCF_000243295.1 Trichechus manatus latirostris
TCTTGTAGAGTCTTGGCTTATTAATATAACTGCTGCCTATCCCGCCTCATTACATCATAGAGGTTGAATTTACAACATATAGGAAAATAATATCAGATGACAAAATGGTGGACAATCACACAATACTGAGAATCATGGCCTAGCCAAATTGATACACATATTTTTGGGGGACACGATTCAATCCATGACAGTCACTATGAGTTGGAATTGACTGGACGGCAATGGTTTTTTTTTTTTTTTTTAATGATGTTAACTTGTAAATTTCTCTTTGTTAAAACCATCCACTTGTGGGATTTCTGTTATAGCAGCACTAGATAACTAAGACACGCCCCGTTTGCCTTCCTTCTACTGTTCTCTTATGTCAGTCAACAAATATGCATTGAATGTCTCCAAGTCTGGGGTATCATGCTAGTTAAAAAAAAAAAAAACTGCTTAGTTAATTCCAACTCATGGTGACCCCATGTGTTGCAGAGTAGAACTACACTCCATAGAGTTTTCAAAGTTGTGACCTTTTGGAAGCAGATCACTAGGTCTTCTGTGGTGCCTCTGGGTGGGTTTGAACCGTAGTCAAGCACTTAACCATTCTTGCCATGCAGGAACTCCTCATACTAGATCAAAAAAATAAATAAATAAACAAACCCATTGTCACTGAGTCGATTCCGACTCATAGCAACCCTATAGGATAGAGTAGAACTTCCCCATAGAGTTTCCAAGGAGTGCCTGGTGGATTCAAACTGCCGACCTTTTGGTTAGCAGCCACAGCACTTAACCACTATGCCACCAGGGTTATAGGCATTGTTACATGTTGTCTCTACCTCTACAAATACAGATAAGCTGAGTCCTGTAGGTCTTCACTATAGACCTAGATGTGAACCCCACTGTTGGAAGTGAGGAGGCTGAAATTCAGAAAAGAACCAAGATCCGTACTTGGATCAGACTCTAAGTCCTCTGCTCTCACTCTGTCCTTCACCCCTTTTCTCTTTTCTGGCTTCTTTGCTTTCACGTGGCCTGGTTCATTCTGATATGATATAATGTAGGGATCAAAGTTCAGAGAAATTCAAACTGAAGGGTCTCCAAGGAACTGTGAGAAAAGGTAGCACTTAGGGAATATGAACTGAAAATGGAGGAAATACAGGCACAGGTGGGCCTGCATACTTAGGGGACAGGAGTCTCCCTAGGGCCCCTCAAATCACATGACATAGTTGGACCCTACAATGGTTAATTTAGTAGGTCAGCTTGGATAGCCTATGGTTCCTAGTTGTTTACCCAAATACTTGTCTATTTGCGAACATGGAATTGTTACATGTGATTAAATCTGTTGGCCTTAGGTAGAGCAGACTACCTTCCATAATACAATGTAATGTAATGACCTTCCAAAATGCAATTTAATGTAATATAATCAATCAATCAGTTGAGGTCATACCAGAGTAGACTGGATGCTAAATCTAGTTACTTCTGAGTATAAAAAAAACCAGGATGGACACACACACACACACACACACACACACACACCAACACACACACACGGAGGAAGACACCATGTGAGGATCATCTACAAGCCAAGGAATGCCTGGGTCTACTGACCAGGAAGGAATCCACATGGCCGAGACCCTGATTTGGACTTTTAACCTCCAGAACTGTGAGTAAATAGATTTCTGTTCTTCAAAACAACCCATGTGTGGTA
Organism: Trichechus manatus latirostris; assembly: GCF_000243295.1. Taxonomy (NCBI): domain Eukaryota; kingdom Metazoa; phylum Chordata; class Mammalia; order Sirenia; family Trichechidae; genus Trichechus; species Trichechus manatus. Next base: position 15,472,716 of record NW_004443984.1, read on the forward strand.
TTTGTGTTATAGCAGCATTGAGTAACTAAGACAGACACCCACTGTCTCTGCACTAAGCCGTTGTAGGGCTCACCTTTGGACTGATTTACACAGAAGGCAAGAACAGCAGTGGGAAGTGATGTTGACATTGTTACTAATTTGGCTTAGATTCTCTAGTTCTGTTGCGAAGTGACATGGTGTCCTGGAGCCGGATTCCTTCCAATGCAACTATGACAATTATCTTGAAAACCTTCTAAATTTCCTATTTGCAGAGGAAGGGCTGACCCTTTACTTGTCTAAGAACTCCACACCCCCCCGCACCGTCTTAGCAAGATTTGAGCTGGTGTAACCGAATGGCCAAATCCTCAATGGAGATATAGCAACAACTTTTATTTTTTTTCATTTGTATGTTCGGAGGGCTCTATAAGAGTCATATACAAAATGAACCGCATTTAATTGCCAAACCCTTTCCACAGACTTTTACGAATATGTCTTCTGCTAACTTTCTGCTGTAAAGGATTATGTTTAGATCCTTGGTTTTTAAACGGGAACAGCTGCAGTGGACTAGCAGACAGCTTTAATGAACAGATGCGTATTTCTGGAGGAAGCGATTTTCCTTTTTATTATTATGTCACCAAATTTGGTTTATTTCCAAGCAATTTACATTTTAAGCTATGACTCACTTATGAACTGACAATAATAACTGTGGCCTCCAGGTACGGAAATTTATCACAGCAAAAAGATCTGGTAGGCAGTGCAAAATTTTTAGTTATTGTTATTAGCAATACGCTATAAGAGGAATAGCTACACTTAGGATCGAACTACTGTGCCCGGCACTTTTGCAGTCTCAGGGAGCAAGTCTTTTGGTTTGGGGTTGATCTATAAAGTATTATTCTTTAACTCAGAGATTCTCAACTGGGGCAGTTTTACTCCCTGGGGGGACATTTGGCAATGTCTGGAGACATTTTACTAGGGGAGGGGTGCTACTGGCCTCTAATGGGTAGAGGCCAGGGGTGCTGTTAAACATCCATGCATAGGACAGCCCCCCACAAGAAAGAAATAGCCAGCCCAAAGTGTCTATACTGCTGAGAATACAAAATCTTGCTATAACCAAATACAACTTTCATTCTTTCTTTTTTCTTAGTTAGAATGATAATAGTCACATTTTACACGGAAAATACACTGTTTCCTCTTTATAAACCCTTTCCCGTACCTCATTGTGCTAGCATCATTATTCCCACCTTTGAGATGAGTAATAACGATAGTTAACGTTTGTCCAGAACGTTCTCATGCCAGCCCCCATGCTATGCGCTTTACCATTACCTCCTTTGAATGTTGCAGCGATCCTAGGAGGCAGCTGCTATGATGAACCCCGTTTTGCAGTGGAGGAAACTGAGGCATAGAAAGGTGAAGTACATTTCCCATGGTCCCACAGGTGGCAGGTGGAGGAAGTTTCAAACCCCAGCGAGTCTAGCTCCAGGGCACTCACTCTTACCCACACGTTCTCCAGCTCTGAAGCCCTCGAGGTCAAAAGAGACGCAAGGCTCATGCACTCAGTTAGTGCCCGTGGCAGGACCCTGGCCAAGGCCCCCGCCACAAAAAGACTTTAATGAAGAGGCCCTTAACATAAAGCATTTGCCAAACCACATCCGGTAAGAAAAGGATTCTGAGGCAAAGTAAGAGTGGGAAACTTTGCAGCCCCTCTTTGGGATTCGATATGTCATTAGTAAAGGCTCTGATAAGGTGTGCATTTAATGAAAAAACCCTGTTTATTGTGTTTAATCCAGTGGTTCCCTGAGTTATTTGACCAGAGAACCCCCTTTTATAGGACACTCATTAATATCTAGAGCAGAAGCCAGTACACTTTTTCTATAAAGGGCCGGATAGTGAATGGTTTAAGCTTTGTGGACTGCATACGGTCTCTGCCCAATATTCTCCTTGCTTTTTATAACCCTCTAAAAAACGTAAAAACCATTCTCAGCTCAAGGGCCTTACAAAAACAGGCTGTTGGCTGGATTTGGCTTGCAGGATGAAGTTTGCTGATCCCTCTAGGGAGGCAGAGTTTGAGAAACACGAATTAAAAACCATTTTTTGATGTATTATTTTTCACAAAGACAACAGAGAGAAATCCAATGTGACCAAAGTTCTGTTCATTACCTGTGTATTCTTTCCATCTAAGAAATGAGAAAATATACAAGTCTGAGCGGTACACTCTTTTGGGCTGTGTTTCCTCCATTAAAGGAAAAAACCAGTCACGGCTAGAGGGTGGGTGGGATTCTATGCTGCGGCTCTGTCTGGGCTGGCTGTGCCTACTCAGGCCCTTCAAACATCCTGCAAGGTGGGAGACGTAGGGTGTTTAAACATCATCTTGTCATTATGCAGATGATTCTCTCTCCGTCTACCAGGCTAATGTGGACGCCTGCCAGGAGTAGTTTATAGAGATTGCAGCTATTTCAGAGTCCCCAACTGCCAACCTTAGCAAGATAATAAGGACTTTTATGGGCACTGAATTGGATTTCCTTTAAAAATTCAACCATGGCTCCCTGAAGTGAAACTCCAGCACCTTCTGGAGCCAGGATGCCAGTTCTTGGAGATCTCTATTTAGAGGCAATGGCTGCTTTGTAGGGGGAGACATGATATAAGATGCAGTATGGACCAGGAGACAGGACCTGGGTTCTTGCGCTGGCTCGGCCATCACTCCATTGGGGGACCACATGGAGGTTGGCCCCCCTTTCTACCTCAGTTTCCCTATCTGTAAAGTCCATCCAAAGCATGAAATAAAGACGAATGAGATGTATACTAGCAAATATCTAGAAGGGAGGTATTGTGAATTGAATTGTGTCCCCCAGAAAGCGATGCGCAAGTCAGAACTCCTGTATCTGTAAATATGAGTAGGGTGTGCCCTAAACCTAATCCTTTCTGAGTGCTGTCTTATAAAAAGAGCAGAATTGACACAGACACATACAGAAGGAAGACAGACACCAAGTGAAGATCCCTGTATAAGCCAACAAATGTCAGGGAACACATAGGCTACCAACAAGGAAGGACACTCCCCTGGAGCTGATGTCCTGGCTTGGCCTTCTAGACAATTCTGATCTTAAATTATTGATGGGAGAATTAAGCTAGACAGTCTATACAAGGAGCGTAGAACAATGCCTTATGCATAGTTTTTGTGCACTGTAAAGTCGATTCCAACTCACAGCAACCCTATAGGTCAGAGTTGAATTGTCCCATAAGATTTCCTAGGCTGTAATCCTTGTGGGAGTAGATCATCAAGTCTTTTCTCCCATGGAGTCACTGGTGAGTTTGTACTGCAGACCTTTCAGTTACCAGCCGACCGCTTAACCATTGTGCCACCAGGGCTCCTCTTATGCATAGTGGGTGCACGCTACCTTAGACTTCTAGTCATATTGGCTGTGGCAGACAGACTCTTAGGGGACCCCTATGATCCCACCTCATAGTGTTCATGCCCTTGTGTAATCCCTTCTTCTCCCGTGTGGGTGTGACCTGTGGCTTCTAACCAACAAAATACAATAATGATGACATTCATTATTGTAATACAAGATTGCAATGTCTCTCTAGCTGAGAGACTCTGTCTCTTCCTGGCTTTGAAGAAGCAGCTGCCATGCTGTGAGCTGCCCTAAGGAGAGGAACATGTGGCAAGAACTGAGGGAAGCCTCCAGTCAGCAAGAAACTGAGGCTC
>NW_004443984.1:15477433-15479555 GCF_000243295.1 Trichechus manatus latirostris
TATAACAGCACTAGATGACTAAGACAGCCCCCCAACCTTATTCTTATTAAACTTGTGTTAGCAATTATGTCATTTGCATTTCCAAAAAAATGTTAGAACCTGCTTATTGCTTTTCTTGAAAGAAACCATCTAGGATTTTGATTGGGATTGAGTGGAATCTATAGATCAACTTAGGAAGAGTTGATGTCTTAACAATATTGAATCTGATGATGATGAAGACAAGTATTACTATGAGCTAGGCTCTGTGCTAAGCACTTGTCACACATCATTTTGTTTCATCTTCACAGTACTACTGTTAAGTTTTATTTTCATCATCATTTTATTGGCTTAGAGAACATACAGAGAGTTCAAACACCTTTCTTAAGATCATGGGTAAACAGTGACCATTGCTTGCATCCACTTCTGTTTGGCTCCAAAGCGGGTGCTGGGATTAGATAGACCCAGAGGGGCAGCAAGAGCTTCATCCTAAACTGGAGACTGCTCAATGCTTGGTCTCATCACTATTTGACAACACACAATAGCTCCATGTGTCTACTCAACCGAAGGCATACTCTTTAGCAGGCAGGCCAGCCAGGCTGTCCATGCCTCACATCACCTAATCTCCTGTTATGTTTTGTGCTTAGATCAATCCCCTCTCTGTCCTTAAATTTGTCATGCTAATTGTCATTGTGGGGCTGTTTCTTTGATTCAGGAGTCTCAACTCAAATGTCTATAGGGGTCTGGTGGGTAAAATAAACACAATGGGCTCAGGGCAAGATGGCAAATGGCCCTCAAACCCTCAACCTCATTCTGGGAGGCCTTGGGAATAGTGAGGGCTGGGGTAAATTAGGGATCACCAGTTCCATTGAAAGGGCGGCATCAGCTTCTGTGTTTTGCTCTGTGGAAATGGGTACTGGTGTTGTTGGAATCTTGCATTTCTCAGTAAAACCTGAAAATTGGGATAATATGTGTAACATCAATTTTTAAAGTTTGGTAGAATATTCAAGTTAACAAACACCTGTGACCTGGATCTAGGCTGAATTTGGGCCTTCACTTTGAAACCCCTTTCCTAATCTGCCTTCTAAGACCTTTTTGCATTTGTCTAAATTCTTCTCATCCTCCAGGAGTCCTGGTGGTGCAGTGGGTAAGTGCTCAGCTGCTAACTGGAAAGTTGGTGGTTCGAACACACAAGCCATTTCATGGGAGAAAGATGTGGCAGTCGGCTTCTGTAAAGCTTACAGCCTTGGAAACCTTATGTGGCAGTTCCATTCTGACCTATAAGGTCACTGAGTCTAAATCGACTCAATGGCAATGGGTTCTTATCCTCCAAGGCTGGACTGTCCGAGTTCACAGCCATGCATTCTCCATGGACCACTCCTGACTCTTCTCCAACCTCCTTTATCACTTGTACCACCTACCTTGGCCCTTAATCCTGTACATGGCTTGATTTGTCCTTTATTTCACTTGTTATTTCATCTTGTCTCCCCAGTAAGATTGAAAGTTGCCTGAAGGGATTGGAGCATGACTTGTGTTTTCTTTTGAATTCCTTCCAACACAGAAAAAAGCTTAGCTCACAAAATACACTCAGTAAATATCTGTTCAATTGAATAAAAATCCCTTCTCATAACCAACCCTGATCTCTCGTGTTTGAATACGAGCCTGCATCCTCTTGTTAGTCCTTTGCAGATATGGAGAACAACTGATCTGCACCCACCATATAGAATCCGCGAAGAGCTGAAAATCCAGAAGCTAATTAGTCCTTAGTCTTCTCTGTCTCTAGTCCACAAACTCCAAATATTTTCAGAAAGTTATACAAGACCATGTAGTCTGATTTACTCAGCTTTGGTTGTCGTTCAGAAATTAGACACTAGTGCACACAGGTCATTGCACTGCTTTCTGGCTTCCCAATTTGGAGAAAAGGAAAAAAAAAAAAAGAATTATTCCCCTCACCCATTCTTTTTTAACTGCTGTTGTTAGCTTCCATTGAGTCAGCTCCAACTCACGGTGACCCCATACACAAGGAAAAGAAACACTTGACCAGTCCTATCCCATCCCCATGATAGACTATGGATCAAACACTGTTCCATTGTGGTCCATAGGGTTTTCATTGGCTGATTTTCAGGAGTAGATTTCCAGACCTTTC
>NW_004443984.1:15479655-15481256 GCF_000243295.1 Trichechus manatus latirostris
TCCACTTCTGTTTGGCTCCAAAGCGGGTGCTGGGATTAGATAGACCCAGAGGGGCAGCAAGAGCTTCATCCTAAACTGGAGACTGCTCAATGCTTGGTCTCATCACTATTTGACAACACACAATAGCTCCATGTGTCTGCTCAACCGAAGGCATACTCTTTAGCAGGCAGGCTGTCCAGGCTGTCCATGCCTTACATCACCTAATCTCCTGTTATGTTTTGTGCTTAGATCAATCCCCTCTCTGTCCTTGAATTTGTCCTGCTAATTGTCATTGTGGGGCTGTTTCTTTGATTCAGGAGTCTCAACTCGAATGTCTATAGGGGTCTGGCGGGTAAAATAAACACAGTGGGCTTAGGGCAAGATGGCAAATGGCCCTCAAACCCTCAACCTCATTCTGGGAGGCCTTTGGAATAGTGAGGGCTGGGGTAAATTAGGGGTCACCAGTTCCATTGAAAGGGCAGCATCTGCTTCTGTGCTTTGCTCTGTGGAAATGGGTATTGGTGTTGTTGGAATCTTGCATTTCTCAATAAAACCTGAAAATTGGGATAATATGTGTAACATCAGTTTTTAAAGTTTGGTAGAATATTCAAGTTAAAAACATCTGTGACCTGGATCTAGGCTGAATTTGGGCCTTCACTTTGAAACCCCTGTCCTAATCTGCCTTCTAAGACCTTTTTGCATTAGTCTAAGTTCTTCTCATCCTCCAGGAGTCCTGGTGGTGTGGTGGTTAAGTGCGCAGCTGCTAACTGAAAAGTTGGTGGTTCGAACACACAAGCCATTTCATGGGAGAAAGATGTGGCAGTCGGCTTCCATAAAGCTTACAGCCTTGGAAACCTTTTGGGGCACTTCTATTCTGACCTATAAGGTCACTGAGTCTAAATCGACTCAATGGCAATGGGTTCTCATCCTCCAAGGCTGGACTGTCTGAGTTCACAGCCATGCATTCTCCATGGACCACTCCTGACTCTTCTCCAACCTCTTTTATCACTTGTACCACCTACCTTGGCCCTTGATCCTGTACGCGGCTTGATTTGTCCTTTATTTCACTTGTTATTTCATCTTGTCTCCCTAGTAAGATTGAAAGTTGCCTGAAGGGATTGGAGCATGACTCGTGTTTTCTTTTGAATTCCTTCCAACACAGAACAAAGCTCAGCTCACAAAATACACTCAGTAAATATCTGTTCAATTGAATAAAAATCCCTTCTCGTAACCAACCCTGATCTCTCGTGTTTGAATACGAACCTGCATCCTCTTGTTAGTCCTTTGCAGATATGGAGAAAAACTGATCTGCACCCACCATATAGAATCCGTGAAGAGCTGAAAATCCATAAGCTAATTAGTCCTTAGTATTCTCTGTCTCTAGTCCACAAACTCCAAATATTTTCAGAAAGTTATACAAGACCATGTAGTCTGATTTACTCAGCTTTGGTTGTCATTCAGAAATTAGACACTAGTGCACACAGGTCATTGCACTGCTTTCTGGCTTCCCAATTTGGAGAAAAGGAAAAACAAAAAAAGAATTATTCCCCTCACCCATTCTTTTTTAACTGTTGTTGTTAGCTTCCATTGAGTCAGCTCCAACTCACGGTGACCCCATACAC
>NW_004443984.1:15482869-15483948 GCF_000243295.1 Trichechus manatus latirostris
CATTCTACTCAAGATCTGAATTTCTGGGAAAGAGGTTTAATTGCTCTAGCTTGGGTCATATGCCTGGACTGTTGGTATAGTTGCTCAGGCTGTGTACTGCACAACCTTCAGGAGCACCTTCACCTTGTATTCCAGGATTGTGCAGTGCACAGCCAGAACAACCTACATGGTGACCCTCCTACACATGCTCACCCTGGACAATAATCCCCTCTCCAAGTCACTGGAATAGGGGCGGGGAATTTCCCCAAAGCAAAGACTGTCACCAATAAAAGGGGGAAGAAATGCTGGGAAGGCAAAAACAAAAACAAAATAGATGTCCATGACATCTATTATCCTGAGCTTATTATCTCATGGGCATCCTTGATGTAATTTCACTTATTTTTTTATGGTTGTATAGTATTCTGTGACATGGCTGTGACAGACTTTATTTAGTATATATTAAATATATTTTTTGTCTGTTTTGTTCACTGCCGTGTCCCTAGCACTTAGGAGACTCCCTTGTACAGAGTAGATGCCTAGTGAATACTTGCTGAATTGATTTAATTGTGCTCTAATTGTTTGCTATTATATAGTACATTACAGAAAGCTGCTTACAAGCAAGGATGGTGAGACTTTGGCTCACTTACTTTGGATACGTCATCAGAAAAGACCAATCGCTAGAAAAGGATATCATGTTTGATAAAGTGGAGGGTAGTAAAACCAAGGGAAACTTGCAGTGAGATAGACTGACACAATAGCTGCAACAATGGGCTCAAACTTACCAACAATCATGAAGTTGCTGCAGGATAGGGCACTGTTTCATTCACTTATACATAAGGTCAGCATGAGTTGGAGCTGACTCCGTGGCAACTAACAATGACAACATAGATACCTCATGGGGAAATCTCAGTCTACACTCATGATTATATCTAACTGGGGTAACCACCTCGTCCTAGCTTGCCTGGGACTTTCCCAGTTTTAAAACTGAGAGTCCTGTGTTGCAGAAGCCACTTTAACCCCATGCAAACAGGGACAGTGAGTCACCCTCAGATCTAAGTACCATCACCTTGATTGCAGCTCTGGAGGTCTCATCTTGCTGA
>NW_004443984.1:15485398-15486521 GCF_000243295.1 Trichechus manatus latirostris
TGCTGTTTGTTAAAGCCACCTGCTTGTGGGATTTTTGTTATAGCTGTGCTAGATAACTAAGACAACTAATAACAACAACAACTACAAGGCTTATAACAAACATTAGCTATCTCCTGCCCCCTTCATTTCCACTGCTGATTTCTCAATACCTGAGCCAACCTTTTTTTGCTCTGTTAACTATTTCTAATGTTGTTATATCCATGTTTTCAAATAGTTTGCTTCTTTCTCCACTTGTTGATTTTCATAATTTCGGTGTCATCTAGTGCAGTGACATTCAAGGGTGGCTCCTGGTCTGGCAACATCACCCAGGAACTTAATAGAAATGCATATTCTTGGGTCCATCCCACACCTGTTGAATCAGAAGCTTTGGAGGTGGAGCTAGCAGTTTCGGTTTGAACCAGCCTCCCAGGTGATGCTGATGATGCTAAAGTTCATCTCATATTTTTCTACAGCAGATAACAAGAATTTTGAAGACAGGAAATGCGATGTGTGTGTGTAGACCCCCCTGAAGCCAGCTCCATCCACGGACTCCTCATATATATGAGCTAAAAAGTTTTCCTTTTTTCCCTTAACCTATTAGGAGTTTGTTTTTTGTTAGCTGTAAGAGTATTGATCAACACTGACCCTACTACACTTTTCTTCCCCTGAATTGGCCTCTTACAAAATAATCTCATTTAGCACTGGCTGTTTCTTCTGTCTGGAACCCTGGTGGTGCAATGGTTCAGAGCTCGCCTGCTCACCAAAACATTGGAAGTTCGAATCCGCCAGCTGCTCCTTGGAAACCCTATGAGGCAGTTCTACTCTGTCCTATAGGGTCGCTATGAGTCAAAATTGACTCGATGGCAACAGGTTTGGTTTTGGTTTGGTTCCTTCTCTCTAGAATATTCTTCTCTCAGAGAGCCATATAGCTAGCTCCCTCACCTCATTCAGGTGTTTAAATGTCTTATTTATGATGAGGCCTTTCCTGACCTTTCTATTTAAATTACATGTCTCTCCCCTCCCACTATCTTGGCTCTCTTTCTCTTTATTTTTTTCCATAACACATGTTGCAATCAGACATAATATGCATTTTAATTCTTCATTCTGTTTTAGCACGGAAGTTGCACAAAAACAGGGATTTTTA
>NW_004443984.1:15486773-15505217 GCF_000243295.1 Trichechus manatus latirostris
CATCTAAGATGCATCAATTGGTCCCAACCCACTTGGAGCAAAGGAGAATGAAGAACACCAAAGACACAAGGAAAATATTAGCCCAAGAGATAAAAGGGCCACATGAACCAGAGACTCCATCAGCTTGAGACAAGAAGAACTAGATGGTACCCAACTACCGCCAGCGACTGCCCTGACAGGGAACACAACAGAGAGTCCCTGACTGAGTGGGAGAAAAGTGTAGAACAGAGCTTAAATTCATGTAAAAAGACCAGACTTAATGGTCTAACTGAGACTGGAGGAACCCCCGCAGCCATCACCCCCAGAAGCTCTGTAACCCAGAACTAAAACCGTTTCCAAAACTCACTCTTCAGACAAAGATTAGACTGGACTATAAAACATAAAATAATATTCGTGAAGAGTAAACAGATACACGAGACCAACTGGGCAGCTTATGTCTGGAGGCAGGATGAGAAGGCAGGAAGGGACAGCTGGTTGGATGGACACGGGGTGGAAAGGAGGAGTGTGCCGTCACGTTATAGGGATTGCAACTAGTGTCACGTAACAGTATGTGTATAAAATTTTGTATGAGAAATCAACTTGAGCTGTAAACTTGCACCTAAAGTACAGTAAAAAAAAAAAGCAAAACGAAACAGGTGACATTAATTTTATTAATATATTTTATTTAAGGAGCCCTGGTGGCGCAGTAGTTAAGAGCTTGGCTGCTAACCAAAAGGTTGGCAGTTAGAATCTACCAGCTGATCCCTGGAAACCCTACGTAGCAGTTCTACTCTGTACTATAGGGTTGCTATGAGTACGGATCTACTCTATGGTAATGGGTTTGGTTTTTGGTTTATTTTACTTAACCCAATATATTCAAAGTATTATCATCTTAACTGGTGATCAATATGCAAAATTATTAATGAGATATTTATTTTTTTCACACTAAGTCTTCAAAATCTGATGTGTACTTTACACTTACAGCGTATCTCTATTGAGACTAGCTATCATTCACGTGCTCAATAGCCACGTGTGGCTGCTGTCTACTGTACTGGGCAGCATAGTCTTAGATGTGCCTCAGTTATGGTATACTTCAGCAAAAACATGCTGAAGGAAAGAATAAGTGAATAAATAAGTGAATAAATACCACTTCTCTGGAGGTTAGAATGTCTATAATATGCAGGGTGAGATCTTGGAACATGACCCCATTGGCATCAATAGAAGAATGAAAGTTCCGGTGGAAAGAACCAGAAAGACTGGGTTCACATTCTGGAACTATCCTCCAACAAGAGAAGGAACAGCTGAGTGGGAGCAAACTCAGAAACTGGTCCTGCATAATGCAGTCATAGTGGCTAAGATATGGGGCTTTTAAAAAACAAAATGGCACCCCTAACGTCTTTACATGAAATTGTTGTAATGTACTTTTAATTGGATGAGTTCTCCAAAGGAGACGGAAGGGAGGTGGCTGCCTGCCAGTGTTAAGAACCTCAGTCTCAGAATCAATTAAAGTTAAAACTAATTAGCAGAGGAATTAATTGAAAGGGAGATTTTAAAAAAAAAATTCCACTTGTTTTAAAACTCTCTTATGAACAAAATTAAGTTTGTGGTTCAAATATAAATCAATAGAAATTGAATGTAGTTCTCAAAAGTAGAACTGTCAGGGCCAAAATGATGATCTTCTCTGAGGGCAGTGCGTTAATGGGTCTGAGGTTTTAAAAGCACTGCACATACAAACAGTGTGGTGCCACATGGAGATGGAAAGCCCAAAGTCAGTGCAACTTGAAAGAGAGTCGCAGAGCTCTGTTACCCACATCCGCATTCGCTGACCTTCCTATCAATAGCTCTTAACCAAGGAAAAATTATCTTCCACTCCTGCAATCAAGCATTTCAGTGGAAAGTTATCTTCCATTTATTTGTGCCAATTTTCCTAAATTGCTTGAGTATGGCAGAAAAACCTGTGACGTGGACTCAAATAGTCTTTCTGATCTTTCCCCCCATCCCCCCTCCCTCCTCCACTGTTGATGTTCTTGTGAGTATATGGTTTTGACTTCCATCCGAAGATAGTAGCGGGTGGAAGATGGATGGTGCCAGATAAATACCAAGGTGTCCAATGGACATGAGCTAATAAAAAATCACATCTGATAGAGTCCACTCCAGATTTTCCCTCTGAAGCTTTTATTGCTTAGGTTTTTCTGAATGTTGTTCCGTTTTACTCCTTTTCTCATTTCTTAAGGAATCTGCTTCCTCTCCAAACCTCCTTTCACCCTGATACTTCTCACCTTCTTTTTCATTTTTTCCTTTCGCAGGTGACATTCTCTAGGTGCCAGGCATCAGGCTAAGTGTGATTTTTCCACAGCATTTATTCATCAAGGGACTACTATCTGTAAGACATGGTTCTAGGCACTGAGGATATGGCAGGGAACAGAACAAAAATCCCTGCCCTCCTGCCCTCCTGCAGCTTACCTGCTAGTGAGGGAAACAGTTAATATAATACACAAATAAGTACAATAGAATGTTAGGGAGTGTTGAGTGTTAAGGAGAATGAGGTAGAACAAGGCCAACCATGTGATCGTTGGAAGAGATGGGTGCATTGAAATTCTAGCTAGGCAGAGTATGAGTTGAACAGCATCCTTCCAAAATTCATTTCCACTTAGAACCTCAGAAAGCGACATTTAGAAATAGTGTCTTTGCAGATGTAATTAGTTAACAAGAGGTTATACAAGAGTAGAACCAGTAAAACCAGTGGCTGTTGAGTCAATTCCAACTCATGGAGACTCCACGTATGTCAGAAAAGAACTCTGCTCCATAGGGTTTTCAGTGGCAGATTTTTCAGAAGATCACCAGGACTTTTTTCTGAGGCACCTCTGGGTGGACTCGAACTTCCATCCTTTTGGTTATCAGCTGAGCATATTAATAGTTTGCACCACTCAGGGACCACCCTGTGAGATTAGAACCAAAAGCAAACTAATGCAGTTGACATCTAGTTGATTCAGACCCTAGATTCAATGACTGGTGTCCTTATAAGAACGGAACACAAAGTCACAGGCAGGGGAGAGCACCATGTGAAGACAGAGGCAGAGATCAGAGTGATGCACTACAAGCCAAGAACACCAAGGATCGCTGGCTACTACCAGAAGCTAAGAGAGGCACATGGAAGAGATTCTACATCAGAACCTCTGGAGGAAGCGTGACTCTGCCGCCTTGAATTCAGACTTCTGGCCTCCAGAACTGTGAAAGAATAAATTTCTGTCATTTCAAGCCACCCAGTTTGTGGTACTTTGTATGGCAGCCCTAGAAAACTAACACAGTTGGCTAGGGGTAGCTTACTGGGGAGAAGACATCTGAGTAAAGACCTGAAGGAAGTGAAGGGTAGTCAATTGCAGATCACTGAAAAAAGTCATTGCTGTTGAGTTGATTCTAACTCACAGCAACCCTATAGGACAGCGTAGAACTGCCCTATAGAGTTTCCAAGGCTGTAAGACTGTACAGAACCAGACTGCCATCCGTGGAGCAGCTGGTGGGTTCGAACTGCCGACCTTTCAGTTAGTAGTCGAGCACTTAACCACTGCACCACCAGAGCTCCTTGTGGATGACTGAGGGAAGAACAATCCAGGTAGAGGGGACAACCTGTGCCAAGGTCCTGAGGCAGGCACGTCCTTGTGTGTTTTTGGAACAGCAAAGAGGCCAATGCAGTTGGAGAGGAGGGAAGGAAGAGAAGTGCATGGGACACAAGGACAACGATGTAAGAGGAAGTCATGGGTATGTAAGGACTTGGCTTTTACACTGAGTGAGCTGGGAGCCACAGGTGTGCACCCCAAATCAAGCAGCAGAGTGATCTGACTGATGATTCCACAGGATCACTGCCTGTGTGTGAAGAACACAGGAAGAAAGTCAAGTGTAGCAGCGGTGTGGGAAGATGTCACATTCGATGATCAAAACAACCCCTGGAGGTCGTCATCAATATTTCCCCCATGTTACAGATGACTGCTACAAAGCCTAATTTTAAAAAAAGGAAAAATCGTGATTCTCATGCAGATACAAAAATGAACATATGATACAAGTTTTATTTTCATAGGGACGGAATCAAGCACACATAATAACTGGTTCAAAGGAGAAGTCAAAGAATAGACACATGTATAGATCAGGGATATTGAAATGAATGGGAAAATAGAGGCAAAACTGGCTTTTTCCACAGTGGGGCAGGGAAGTCTCTGTTGTTGTTGTTAGGTGCCGTCGAGTTGGTTCCAACCCGTAGCGACCCTGTGTACAACAGAACGAGACACTGCCTGGTCCTGCACCATTGTCACAATTGTTGTTATGCTTGAGCCCATTATTGCAGCCACTGTGTCAATCCATCTTGTTGAGGGTCTTCCTCTTTTTCATTGATCTTCTACTTTACCAAGCATGATGTCCTTCTCCAGGGACTAATTCCTCCTGACAACATGTCCAAAGTATGTGAGATGCAGTCTCACCATCCTTGCTTCTAAGGAACATTCTGGTTGTATGTCTTCTAAGACAGATTTGTTTGTTCTGGCAATCCATGGTATATTCAATATTCTTCACCAACACCCTAGTTCAAAGGCATCAATTCTTCTTCAGTCTTCATTACTCATTGTTCAACTTTCCCATGCATATGAGGAGGTGGAAAACACCATGGCTCTGGTAGGTGCACCTTAGTCTTCAAGGTGACATCTTTGCTTTTTAACACTTTAAAGAGGTCTTTTGCAGCAGATTTGCCCAATGCGTCCTTTGATGTCTTGACTGCTGCTTCCACAGGTATTGATAGTGGATCCAAGTAAAATGAAATGAAGTGGAAGTCTCTACAGGACAGAATAGCATTTGCACGTTGCCAGACAAAGAAGTATTTTGCATTGCTATCAATTGTCTACAGCTTTGAGTTATATAATAAAAAACCAGACCAGTCGTTGTGGAATCGACTCTGGCTCATGGTAACTCCATGTGTGTTAGAGTAGAATTCTATTCCATAGGGCTTCCAATGGCTGATTTTTCAGAAGTAGATCACCAGGCCTTTCTTCCAAGACATCTCTGGGTGGACCTTTCAGTCAGCAGCCCAGCACATTAACTGTTTACACCACCCAGGGACTCTGGTTATAAAATAAAACAACAACAACAAAAACCAAACCCGTTGCTGTCAAGTCGATTCTGACTCATAGCGACTCCGCAGGACAGAGTAGAACATAGGGGCCCTGGTGGTGCAGTGGTTTTAAAATAGCTCTCAAAAAAATCAAAATCAGATAACCTGGAGGGATGTCCTCTAGACATTGCATAGTTCTGCACTAAAGAACATATTACAAGAGAAAAATAATCTGAGGCTCAGAGTGGTTAAGAAACGTCCTGGAAATCACTCAGTGAGTTCCAATGCTGGGGTTTGAACCCAAGTTGCTCTGATTCCCAAGCCTTTTGCCTTTACCAGGCTGTCACCCAGGCATTTAGGATAAGTAGAGACCTTCTAAAATAGTTTCAGAAATGTGGAGTGCAGTAAAACTTGGTTATGTAAAGTAATCCTCTCAAAAGAAATGCACAGCTTAATATCCAAATCAACAAATATTTCCTGAATATCTCCTCTGTGCAAAGCATGAAAATAGGGCACGAGGGAACCCAAAGATAAATAAGAAATAGCTTCCAATGAACTGGCAATTTAATGATGCAAAAAACCACCCTCGCACATTGCAGATGCTCAGAACACACTGAGTGTATTATTCCAGCATGCTGATACAGGGCCCTTCACTCCATTTGACCTGTCTGTGTTTTTACCAACTACACGTTCATCAACAAGGCATATGAAACATCCAGATATGTAAATGTGGTCACTGTAATACAAAATTTCACGGGAAAACTACAGCTAGAGAAATTCACAGTGAAGTATGGTGGGAGAGCTGCTTGGAGTAGCAACATAAAGAAGATAGTTATCTCGGGAATGTTTGCATCCCAAATTAGGACGTACTTTGTTAACTGCAGTAAGAAGCTAAGGGTATAAGGATAACCCGTGAGAAGAGGCAGAGACTATAATTTCAGAGAAAAACTATTGCTGCTTCACCTGCTCTAATTTTCTTCCACTCCTGTGCCTAACAAGTTGGTGTTAGCTGCCCGTGGAATAGGCTCCAGCTCCATGACGGACTTCATGCACAATGGAATGAATTGCTGCCTTGTTCTGCACCATCTCCATGGTTGGTTGAGGATCAGATTGTTGTGATCCATAGGGTTTTCGTTGGCTGATTTTTGGAAGTAGATCACCAGACCTTTCTTCCTACCCCATCTTAGTCTGGAAGTTCCACTGAAACCTGTTCAGCATCACAGCAACACATAAGCCACCACTGATGGATGGATGGTGGCTGCGCATGAGGTGCATTGGCCTGGAATTGAACCCAGTTCTCCCACATGGAAATACAGAATTCTACTATTGAACTACCAATGTTTAACACACAGTAGGTACTTAATTCATATTTGGTAGATAATTAATTCATGTAAGATCAAAAATGCCTTAAGAGTTTATTTTCAGCTGCTTTTCTCTCTTCTCCATTCAAAGACTAAGGACAAGAGCAGTTCCTGAGGAATAGTAACATTTGGGAGCTTTGAAAGTCTCCTTTTCTTTTGTTTGTTTTTCATATGGGTTTCCTTTCTTATTAAAAAAAAAAATCCAATCTGTCTCCTTTTCCCTCTGCCCTTGTTTGGCTATGAATTCCCGATAGAGAAAAATGATAGTTTATTTTATTTTATTTTTTTGCTTTCTTAGAGCCTCTGGACTATCTAGTTGTGACATCTGTCCCATGTTGAGCTCAAGCGTTGATTCAGTAACCTGCTCAACTAGGTGGGTGTCTTCTTCCAACGTGGCTCTCCTATGTAGGTCCTTCCTGAAGTCATGTATCCATGAGGATGCTTTCAGCCACAAACAACAAAACTTAACTAAAAGTGTACTAAACAAAACGGACATTTGTCATCTCAGCTATCTCTCAAGAAGTATGAAAATGGGACAGTGCCAGGGTTGATTAATTTGCCTACAACAGAAGACTCAGGAGCTTTCCATGCTGCCGTATTGGACACGATGGATTCTTCTTGGGATCACAAGTTAGCTATAGCAGTTTATAGCAGTATAGAAGGCTTTGCTTCTAGACACAGCAAGGAGGAGGAGCATTTCCTCTCATCATTTCCTTTTATTTTGGAGGAAAACTTTCCAGAAGCCCCACAGCTGGCTTTTTTCATATATTATTGGCTGGAAGAGGGTCAAAGTCATTCTTAAAACAACTCCTTGATTACCTTACACTGATTAAGAGTCTCTCTTTGAAGGATGGGAAGAGGTCCAAGCTTCTCTGAAGGACATAGCTACTTTAGGGGGTGTGGACAAAATCAACTTCCATAAGCAAAGAAGAGAAGGAGATAAGCATTGGGTAGATAAACAAAAGTGACAGGCACAAGTGTATTACGAGAATAAATTTCCCAGATAAAGGCCATTTGGCACTAAAATATGAACAAATAACTACCCATCATAGAGATAGAATAGGGATAAGGGAGCAGAATTGTAAGGGTTTCAAATTCCAGTTGGGTGAATTTAGACTCAGCTTTATGTCTTGACATTGTATAAAACTTACTGAGGGAAAACAGAATTGTAAAAAGGGATTCTATTTTTTTCCTGCCCAAAGAGTAAACTTCTAAACTATTGCCATGATTTAAAAAAAAAGAAGGCTGTCCATTTAAAATCACTCAAGTTCTTTTCCACTATGGCTGGTTCCAGTATCATTTTCTCCCCACCCTCCCTGCACAGATGACCTTGAATTACTCTGGATAGAGACCAAGAGAAAGAATCGTGGCATTTGCCTGGACCATATTTAGTCTTTCAAAAATTATATATAAAACAGTTGTGCTAGGCGTAAGTAGCAATAGATAAAATTCATTGGCACTTACTCTCTGTTAAGTACTTGGTATATGTCCTCTCCTTTAAATTATCTAAAAACTCTGTGAAGTTGCTAAGTCCGGTGGATGTTTGTTGTTTTGTCCACTTTGCATCTATCCTCCCTTATTCTGATAACCCCATCCAATTTTTGACCTGGATAAGGTATTCGTGTCCTATCTAGACAGAGTATCAAAAAAAAAAAAAAAAAAAAAAAACCCTGCCCTATAAGCAACAAAAGAAAAATAAATAAATTGGGCTTTGTCAAAATTTAAAAATATTGTGCATCAAAGGACTTTATCAAGAAAGCGAAGAGACAATCTACAGAATGGAAGAAAACAATTGCAAATCATATATCTGATAAGGGTCTAGTATTCAGAATATATAAAGAACTTTTCCAACTCAACAACAAAACGATAAACAATCTGTCTTAGTCATCTAGTGCTGCTATAACAGAAATACCACAAGTGGATGGCTTTAACAGAAATTTATTCTCTCACAGTTTAGGAGGCTAGAAGTCCAAATTCAGGGTGCCCGCTCTAGGGGAAGGCTTTCTCTGTTGGCTGTCGGGGGAGGTCCTTATCTCCTTTCAACATCTGTGGGCCCGGCATCCCTTGGAGATTTCCATGTGTCTTGGAATCAATCTCCCCCTCGATCTAGGAGGTTCTAAGTGCAGGGACGCCAGGTCCAAAGGATGTGCTCTGCTCCTGTCTCTTCTTTCTTGGTAAGGAGGTCCTCTGACCTCTGCTGGCTTGTTAATCTCTGATATCTCAAAAGAGATTGACTCAAGATACAACATAATCCTGTAGATGATATCCTGCCTCATTAACATAACTGCCTCTAATCCTACCTTATTAATATCATAGAGGTTAGGATTTACAACACATAAGATAATTACATCAGATCACAAAAAGGAGGATAATTATATAGTACTGAGAATCATGGCCTAGCAAAATTGATGCAGATTTTCTGGGGACACAAAGCAATCCATAACACAATCCAATTAAAAACAGGCAAAGCGTTTGGATATATTTCTCCAAAGAAGATATACAAACAGCCAATAAACATATAAAACATGCTCAACCTCATTAGTCATTAAGGAAATGCAAATCAAAACTACAATGAGATACCACTTCACACGCACTAAACCAAAAAAAACCAAACCTGTTACCGTTGAGTTGATTCTGACTCATAGTAACTCTATAGGACAGAGTAGAACTGCCCCATAGAGTTTCCATGGAGTGCCTGGTGGATTCAGACTGCTGACATTTGGTTAGCAGCCATAGCTCTTAACCACTACGCCACCAGGGTTTCCTCATACGCACTAGAATGACTAAAACAAAAAAGAACAATAACAAGTATTGGTGAGGATGTGGATAAATTAGAACTCTTATACATTGCTGGTGAGAATGCAAAATGGTACCGGCTCTGTGGAAGAGTTTGGCAGTTCCTCAAATAGTTAAACATAGAATTATCATATGGCCCAGTAATTCTACTCCTAGGTATATACCCCTAAAGAGTTGACAACAGGTGTTCAGACAAAAACTTGTGCACAAATGTTCATAGCAGCACCATCCAAATTGCCCAGAAGTGGAAACAACCCAAATGTCCATCAACTGATGAATATAGGAATGAAATGTGATCTATATCCATAGAATGCAACATTATTCAATCATAAAAATCAATGAAGAACTGATGCATGCTACAGCATGGATGAACCTGAAAAATATTATGCTGAGTGAAAGAAGCCAATCATGAAACTCCATGTACTGTATGATTCCATGTATATGAAATGTTCAGAATAGTTAACTCCATAGAGATAGGAAGCAGATTGACAGCTGCCAGGGGCTGGGGGAGGGGAGAATGAGGAGAGATTGCTTAATGGGTACAAGGCTTCTGTTTCGGGTGATGAAAATGTTTTGGGAATAGACAGAGGTGGTGGTTGAATTGTGAATATTAAATGTCCCTGAATTGTACACTTTAAAATAGTTTATGTTACGTTATGTGAATATTACATAAAAGCCCTAGCCTCCCCAGGCCAAAGAAAGGCCCAAGCAAAGCCATGAAAACTGCTTTCCCTGGAATTTGAATCTTCCTTCCCAAACTGCTTACTAAACACCCCCTCCAGAACTGTACTCCTAATTTTCCCTCCTCCCCCAAGCTGTTCTACCTGCAGTTATACCCATCTCAATTAACGGCAGCTCCATCCTTCCAGCTGCTGAGGCCAAAAGCCTTGGGGCCGTCCATCCTTAACTCATTTCTTACTCTGACACTTACATCTAACCCATCGGGAAATCCTATTGGCTCTCCCCTCAAGGATCTAACCACGTCTCACTTCCTCCTTTGCTCCTGCCTTAGTGAGAGCCACCAGCATCTCTCACCTGGATTACTGCAGCAACCCTTTAAACAATTTCTCTGGTGTTGCTTTTGTTTTCTTTGGTAAACAGCCTCCTAGATGGCCCCAAATGTCTCCTGGAAAAGGAACCACGGTGGTGCAGTAGTTAAGCGCTTGGCTGCTAACCAAAAGGTTAGAGGTTGGAACCCACCAGCCACTCTGTGGGAGAAAGATGTGACAGTCTATTTCTGTAAAGATTACAACCTTGGAAATCCTATGGAGCAGTTCTACCCTGCCCTATAGAGTCACTATGAGTCAGAATCGACTTGATGGCAACAGGTTTTTTGGTTTTTGATTCATGCTCTTCTGTAATTGATTTCCTGTTGAATATGGGCTGGACTTAGTGACTTTCTAAGGAAGAGAATAAGGTAGAAGTGACAGAGTTTCTGTCTATTTCTGGCTTTGGCTCTATCTTCCTCTGCCTCTCTCTCTGGTCACTCTACTGGGAGAAGCTAGCAACTGAGCCAGGAGCAAACCTCAGGAGAGGCACTCAGGGAGAGAACTGAAGTCTCCAGCCAACAGTCACGTGAGTGCACTTGGAAGCAGATCCCCAGCCCTGGTTTGAGTCTTCAGTCCACTGCAACCTCATCACATGGTCCCTCTGCTCACAACTCTGCAGTGACTTCCCATTTCCTGCAGGGTGAAAGCCAATGTCCTTATAATGGTCCTCAAGGTCCTAAATGACTTGGCTTCCTAGTACCTTTCTGACCTCAGCGCTTCCCACCCGCCTCTCGCTCACTCTGCTCCAGCTGGCCTCCCTTGGGCTGGAACACTTTTACCTAGATATCCATACCATCACTTCTTTCCAGTCTTTGCTCAAATGTCACTCTCTTAAGGAGGCCCACTCTGCCCACCTTGTTTAATATTGCAGCAGCCTTCCCCCAACCCCACTCTCACCACTCCCAACTCTCTTTTCCTGCTCTTCGTTTTCTTTGTCATGACACTCATTACTTTCTATCCTCTCTTATAGTATTGATTTTCATCTCACTCCCCCCACTAGAGTGACACGTCCCCAAAGGCAGGGAGCTTTGTTTTGTTTACTGATGTATTCCAAGCCCCTAGTTGTCATTGTTGTTGTTAGTTGCCATGGAGTGGATTCCGACTCACGGCGACCCCATGTGTGCAGAGCAGATCTGCTCCATAGGGTTTTCAATGCTGTGACCTTTTGGAAACAGATTGCCAGGCCTGTCTTCGAGGCACCTCTGGGTGGGTTTGAACCACCAACCTTTTAGCTAGTAGCCAAGCGCTTAACTGTTTGCGCCACCCAGGGACTCCAAGCACCTAATACAGCCTGGCACATAGTGGGTGCTCAACGAATATTTGATAAGCACATGAAAAGTGCAGTGACACAGAAAATGACATCAGTGTCTCCTGCCTGACAGCAGTGCCCTAAAAAGATGCCCATACGAGACCTTTCTGCTTCCTCCCAGAGTGGCTCTTACTTCTCCAACTGTTACTTCGGCTTCCATTCAATTTCCTCTTTGCCTAGTACTTAGAGTGATTTCCTGTTCTTTGCAACCAAAGAATGAACTGATACAGCAGTATTTACACTTCACAGATGTAAAAACTGAAGTTCAAAGCTGTTAAGTGACTTAGCCAAAGCCGAATAACTAGAATCTAATGCCAGGGCCCACATTTATATTGATCTTTTTTCATACGAGGGTACAATCAAGATGATGTCACAAGACCTGCCTACAAAGAATTCTATTCATCTCGGGAGCTAAGGCATATAAATAAAACAAACACAAAAAAACGAGAAGACAACACAGTAAAAAATGAATAGAATAGAGCAGAGACAGTTGGGGAAGGTATCTTGGATGAATCAAATTAAAACCATTAGAGCCTAGAAGATGACTTCAGGTCCTTGCTGCGCTCTGCAAAATGCCTCCCATGACTCAGCAACTCACACTTCCCATGACTCAGCAATTCCACTTTCGACTCCTGGGGAAGTTTCCAAAATAACTTTTGCACACATATAACAGGAGATACTAAGAATACACTCTGCCCAATAGCAAAAGCCTAGAAATAAACCAAATACCATGAATGGAAGAATTGATTAATAAACTGCAGCACAGTTAATATTTTATAGCAGTTGAAGCTAATAAGCCAGAACAAAATTTTTAAAATACCAGCATATAAAGTAAAATTAGTAAAAATCCCTCTCTCTCCATTTGTCCACTTCAATGTCATACCTCAGAGCTGACCACTGTCAACTGGGGAACATCCTGTTGTATGAGGATAGAGGCCACTGCTGTGGCAAAAGACCCCAAAATATACAAGGGCATAGATAAGGCAGGAGCTGATGTCTCTCCCATGTCACAGTCTAAGGGTGAGCTGTCCCTGGCTTTAACAGCTGCCTCTCAGTTGGGGATCCAAGACTGTTCTGTTTTACTGTTCCACATTCTCCCTTGTCTGTATGATAGGAGAGAATCCACCACTACTCCCACAGAGGGGTAAAAAAGGAATGCAGAGGGCATGCCCCTCCCATTTTACAGCAAGGCTAGAAGTTGCAGGAATCATTTGTGCTCACACTATTGGCCAAATCTTAGCTGCAAGGGAGTCTGGGCAACATAGTTTTTAATCTAGGAAGCCATAGACCCAGCTAAAATTTGGGGACTGTAGTATTCTTTCCTGTATGTGCACCAACATATAAATGTATGTGCATGCACTTTTATTTACAAAACTATATAGCCTCTATACAAACTATTACTGTTCTGTGGGTTGCATTTTTCAGATAGCAGTGTATAATAGAAGTCTTTCCAGATCAGCACATATGTTGTTGCTAGTTGCCACTGAGTTGGCTCAGACTCATGGTGACTTCACTTATAACAGAACATGTATAACAGAATGAAATAATGCCTGGTCCTGCACCAGCCAGCACAAATAGTTGTGTCTCATTCTTTGCAATGGTTACATAATGTTCCATTGTGTATATACACAGCACAATGTACATAATCAACCCCCTATTCATCAACATTTAGGTTACTTCCAGCTGCCTGAGATCTCCTAAACACTGGATGTCCACATATGTAAATACATATAAGTACATACTTATGTATGTCATTGAAATGCAGAGAGACACAGTTCCTGCTGAGAGGCTAGCTTTTCAAGTGATAGCCTTGGATTGGCTTTACTGCACATAAGTGACAAGTCCAAGAAACAGACAGGCTTCTCTGTTTGCTGCTGACATATGCAATGACACTCTCAGGGGGGTTTGCTGGTGAGGCTGTGGTCCTGCTGGGAAGAGCTTGACTGCATTTCAGTAAAACTATTCTTTGCCCCCACTGACACTGAGTGAATGGTGTCACTGGAGCCAGCAGGGATGGTGGGAGCCTCACCCTTCTGAGTCAGCCAACACTAGGCTTGGGAATTCTGAGACAAGGAAAGGAAAGGGAAGACCAAATAAAGAGAAGTGGGCACTAACCTGTTTGTCCACTAATTGTCCAGCAGGAAATCTAATCTCTCACAGTAAGGTGAGATTGATTTTATACCTGGTTAACAAATAGGCGAAACCAAAACAAAGCAAGACTCCCCCTTCTGAAGTCAGTAATGCTCCCTTTGTTTCCTAGTGTGTCATGGAGCTTCCATTGCTTCCGTATGCAGAGGAGGTGTCACTCTAATGAATTCAGAGAGAACCCCCACAGCTGCCATATGCTGAGGGTGCCCCAAGCAGCTTCCAGGTGTTTGGAATTGGCAATACCCTGTACTCGTTATTGCGTGTGATTAGCAAGTTTTAGGAAGTTAATTAGGGATTCTTCAGTTGCAAGTTTTATAAAATTAGACTCTTCCATCCTAGAAGGCAATCCTGAAACAAAACCTGTAAAACATGCAAGAGGGGAGGGACTGAGATTTCGGTGACATTTACTGACCGATGACTCCCGGGGTTGAGCACTGAGTTGACTATGGCTCCATCACGGGCTCATTTCAGTCCTCACCTTGACTTGCGGGGAAACTAGCAGCTCAAGGAAGTTCAACCACTGGCTGAGTTACTGGGAAATAGAGTTGGGCTTCAATGTTAGGTCTGTCTAGTTTCATGCTGCCTTCTTGCTTTTGCTGTCTACTTGTGTAGAACAGCAGACTTTGGAACCAGGCAGACCTGGTTCACCCCACTGATCCAAGTTCAGGTGTGCCCTTTATCGAGCACATCTCATTCCTTGCACATTGCAGGTCTGCAAAGAGAGGAAGAACTCATGTTCCCATCAAGTCTTCTCCAGTATATTCAATGTTTCTTCTTATGAAATGTTGTGATGGTTAAGGTTGTGTGTCACCTTGGCTGGGCCATGATTCTCAGTTTTTCGGCAGTGTATAATGTTGTGATCACTTCCCTGTTGAGATATGATGTGTGATCACCTCCATGATGGAATCTGCTGTGAGTAGCCAATCAATTGAAAGGCAGTTTCCTTGGGTGTGTGGCCTGCATCAAATATAAGTGGACATTCTGGCAAGGCTCGAGGGCTTTTTGCTGGTGCTGGATCCTGCAGCTGGCTCCTGTTTGTCTGACTTCTGGTTCTTGGGACTTGAGGTAGCAGCTTACCTGCAATCTTGCCTGCTGATCTTGGGATTCATCGATCTTTGCAGCCTGTGAGCAAGAGCCCTGCTTCTGACCTGCCAATCTTGGGTTTAGCAGCCCCTGTGGCTACATGAACAGGAGAAGCCTCTCTACTGACCCACAGATTTGGGACATTCCAGCCTCTACAGCTGCATAGGCCATTTCCTTGATATAAATATTTCTCTCTATATATATTTATACACTTTACTGGTTTTGCTTCTTTAGAGAACCCAGCCTAAGACAAAAGTCAACATGGATATTTGTCTTTTTTGTCTGCCTAATATCCACTCCCTCTTCTGGCAATGTTGTTGTTGTTAGCTGCTATTGAATTGGCCCCCAACACAAGGCAACCCCATGCACAGCCCCAAGCACAACAGAATGAAATGCTGCCTGGTCTTGCACTATCCCCATGATTGGTTGTGGATTAGAATGTTGTGAGCCATAGGGTTTCCATTGGATGATTTTCGAAAGTAGATCACTAGGGCTTTCTTCCTAGTCCATCTTAGTCCGCAAGCTCTACTTACACCTGTTCAGCATCATAGCAACAAGCCTCCACTAACAGAGAAGTAGAGGATCATTGGCAAGGAATTGAACCTAGGTCTCATGCTGGTTAAGGTTGTGTGCCAACTTGTCTAGGCCATGGTTCTCAGTGATTTGGCAGTTATGATGTACTTTGGCAGTTATATAATGATATAATCACCTCCATGATGAGATCTGCTATAAGCAGTCAATCAATTGAAAGGGAGTTTCCTAGGGGTTGTGGCCTGCACTCAATATTTATGGACTTTCTGGCAAAGCTCGTGGCTTTTGCTTGCTCTGGATCCTGCATCTGGCTCATCATCATCTGATCTCCAGTTCTTGGGACTTTACCCAGAAGCCTGCTGTCTTACCTGCTGATCTGGGGTTTGTCAGCTGCTGCAGCTACGTGGGTCAGGAGAACCCTCTAGACTGACTCCTGACCCACAAACTTGGGACTTTCCAGCCTCAACCACATGAGCCATTTCTTTAATATAAACTTCTCTCTCTCTTTCTATATATATATATATGTATACACACCCTTTGGTGTTTTGCTTTTCTACAGAACCCAGCCTAAGACAGTCTCCCTCATGGAAGGTGAGAATTGGGACATCCCTTCCTATAATCTCAGTCCATGTGGTTCAGGTGGGGCTGACTTCAGCCTTTTTCTAGAGTAAACAACTCCCTGGCCACAGTGATTGGTTGAAGGGTGAGAAAGTTCCCCAAGCTAAGCCATTGGCAGACTTCCCCGGGATTTGGGCTGGAGCCATTGAAAAAGACAATTTCCCACTGCTGGAGCTGCTAATTTAGTAGGTAACAGGCTCACCATT
The DNA here is from genome assembly GCF_000243295.1 of Trichechus manatus latirostris. NCBI lineage: Eukaryota > Metazoa > Chordata > Mammalia > Sirenia > Trichechidae > Trichechus > Trichechus manatus. The sequence continues at coordinate 15,502,949 of NW_004443984.1, forward strand.
GTTGATAGCCATCCCATGGCATTGTGGGAACAAATTCCCTAAAATTGATAACAAAGGGGAAGGCAGAGCAGAGAGAAGGAGAGAGATTTCTGACCATGTTGTTTCAGCAACTGGATGTAACTGTGCCTGAAACACTTAGACTTTTTTGATTATCCAAATCCTTAAAATTCTTCTTTTCGTTAAGGTAGTTTGAGTTGTATGTCTTGTATCCAAAAATGCCCTGAATCAGTTTTACTCTGTAACACATGGGGTCGCCAGGAGTCAGAATCGACTTAACAACAACTAACAACAATAACAGCATGGGTTCTATATCCTTCTACATCCTGATCACTTATTTTCCTCTGAATAATTTTACTAACATTTCTCTTAATTGTGGAACTCTCCCATCAAATTCTGAAACATGTAATTTCTAAGGGGGCACAGTTATATAGCAATAGCTTGCTGAAGGCACAATCCTTTGATACACCATGTGCACATAGAATCTAGAGCTTCTTAAGTTAGGAAAATCTTACCAGCATGCTGAATTGATATATTCAGTGTGTTCTGCACACACATACACACACACACACATACACACGACTTCACAAAGTAAGAGGAAGTTGCAGGGGGACTGAGAGCAGAGAAGAGGTGCAGAGAAAAATGTAAAAGAAAAATAAATACTAGCAATATCTCCTCTGAAATTCACACGAGTAGCTATTGCAGTTAAAGGAATTAAGATCAGTAGGAAAAAGAATGTTTGGTCCAAGGACAGAGAAGAACTGGAAGTAGTAGTTGAAGGGCAATGTGAACAGTTCTGGAGGCTTAAAGTATAAATCCATGGGGGAAGAAATAGACTAATTTTTTTTTTTTTTTTGTCTATCTGGTCTGTAGTTGATAAAAAAAAAAATCAAAAGTTATTCCCATTACATGAGCCAGAGACATTTCTGTTCATTGAACATATAAAAATATTCATAAGGAAAAAATAAGTGATCCAAGGGCTTAGATATTAGAATCTCTGATGCTAATGTAATTTTACTCTGAAAGATTCACTTCTAGGTAGCTTAGCAAGACCATCTTCTTTGATTTTCCCCATCTCTATGTATTCTCATGTGAGCATAATTATTTTTCCATGATCAGTGAAAGAAGACTCTTCCCTCTGGCCACCTGTGAATTTAGTATTTGGGGTGCCTGATCAATATTTGCACAGATCACATTGTGGGGTTGATGGCAGCCCTTTCTCTTCTGACCAAATGGAAAGGTCACATCCGTGGTCCCAGGAAAGGGTCTTAAATAGAGAAGGTAAGGAGTCCGTCTACCGCAACAATCCATCGAGTCTTTATTGATGCCCACCTGTGTTCAATGTGCTATTTATAAATAGCATACAGTTATCAAGTGGGTGATGCAAACAGCTAATGTGCTCAGCTGCTAACCAATAGGTTGGAAGTTCAAGTCCAGAGTCACCTCGGAAGAAAGGCCTGGCAATCTAATTTTGAAAAATCAGCCATTGGAAACCCTACGGTTCTGCTGTGATGGACACTGATTTTTTTTTTTTTTTAAATCAAAGAATCAGATCCTAGAAATCAAGAAAGGCAGACCCACACATTATTCTTCCACAAGTAGAATAGGGATAAACCTGAGTTCTGAGGTAGAATAGAGAAAGGAGAGACAGAGGTCAGCTGGGGGAATGAGAGGGCCTCTTGAGGCGGTGGCGTTTCGGCTGGGATGGGATTAGCCATGGCAAATGAGGTGGGTTGTGTATTTCAGGCAGGGGGTCAAGAAGAGGTGGGAAGGGTCAAGGCTTATTGGGGAATAGCAAGCGGAGTCTGGGATGGTTGGAGTCCAGGATGTGTGCGGCCAGGGGCTCCTGACCTGCTGGCTGTAATTCCACATTTTCTCTACTATTCAAGAGAGTAAACTGAAATACAAGTCAGTGATATTATATTACAATAATTTTGAATTAACCACCTCTAATTTATGGGAAAAAAAAACACACACACATTTGGGAACCTGGGTACTTTATCTTTTTTAGCAAGCAATTCCTTGGGGCACATCCCTCAATTTATGCCAACACATTTCTGCAATCATGGAGTTGCTGAGCAGTAACTATTCCAGGCTCTGTTCAGGCACTGGGGATATGGGAACAAACAAAGCAGAGAGCTTGCCCTCATGGATCTGATATTTGAATAGGAGGAGGCTGATGACAAATCAATCAATCAATACATATAAAGCACGTGTTATGGATTGAATTGTGTCCCCTCAAAATATATGTTGAAGTTCTAACCCATGTATG